>NC_065541.1:42856789-43175539 GCF_932294415.1 Quercus robur | reverse complement strand
CATTTTGGAAAAGCCTAATAGCAAGAAGAAACCTAACAATACGGGCAGAAAAGAGTTAGTAAATTAAGAGAAAAACCATTAAGACCGAATGGCAGGAATGATGGATCATAAACCCATAAAATGATAAATGGGCCTTGAAGGAAGCAAGCGGGCCTAAAGGAGCCCAGAGAAAGTAATGATAAACTTATGGGCAAAAGAAAAGTAAGAGTGGGCCAAAATAGGTCCGAAGTAATGAAGTAAGTGAGTAATGGGTTGATGGAAAACCCATGAACCCCAAGTGTAAAGGATATGGTAATTGGGACAGGGAAGTCCAAAAGAGTTAGCAAAAGCCCATGAGAATGTATAATTGGAATGGGTCAAGGATGTCCAAAGAAATAAAATGGGCCAAGGATGCTTAAAGAGGAAGAAATGGGCTGAGGAAGCCTGTAAGCAATGGAATGGGTCGAGGAAACCCAAGTAGCATGAATGCAAACCCAATAACAATGCTAGGTCACTGTAATCAAGTGAAAGAAAATCATGCAACAGGCCCAAAAAAGGCCCAGCAAGCACAGGTCATATAATACCACAGTAGGAATAACAGAGTGGCATGGCAGGAATGTTAGCAAGTTTATGGAAGGAGCAAATAGTGGGCTAAAGAGAGAAAAACCCACAATCAAGTAAGGCCTAGCCCTTAAAGGAAGCAAGCCATAAAGAATGGAAGATCATAAAGCAATTCACGTCATAAGAGGTTAAGGATGAGTGGCAAAATGCACAGATGAGCCTCTAGACCATGGCAAACGCATGAGCAACATACAAGCTTTGTATATATACGGAAGTGGAGTACGCGTAAGGCCCAAACACCACCAACTTGTATTTAGCCAATACAAGAGTGGTGGGTCATGGGTTAGGGGTAAGTGAGGATATGGTCTGACGGTGGGGAGAAGGGGGAGCCTATTTTGGGGTTCTCGCTTAAACTCTTTTGAGGGAAATGTCCTGCTATGATGACATACCACCCAAAAGAGGGAAGGGTGAGTTGGAACCACTAGGTGCATGTCATGAGGGATAGTGAGAGAGGATGCCCACCTTGTTCCGGATGAGAATGTCACGATGAATCGGCAAACATAATAGTTTTCTTTGTTTGGTAATGGAGAGTGGCACGGCTAGCACAGGTAAATGGTGGTGGCTGGGCAACTGACACACCAGTGGATGGTCTAGAAGGACACCCACACTCAGACAAAAGTGGTTAAAGGGTGAAATGGTAAAAAACCAGCCACGACAGGCAGTATATAAGGAGCCTTCGTCGTGCACAGTAGGATAATCAATAGAGCAACAATCATAACAAGAGATTCAAAACATTACAACAACAACAGTCACCACTATAACACATGAGTAAGAACTAGAAAGAAAAGAGTGGAAAAGCAGAGTAACAAAATGAAGAAAAAAGAAAGAGAAAGTCAGGAAGAAAAACAGAGAGAGAATGGAATGGCAAGCATGCACTAATAGACTAACCCCTTCTCTCCCTCTAAAAGCCTACCCTCTGTTAAGGGTTAAGAATTTTCTGGAGCGTAAGCCATTTAGGCCTGTCCTTTCAAATTGAGTAATTTCTACAGCAGGATCTTCCTATGAGGTTATTCACATTGAGGGAGTGGTTCCCTCCTTGATCTTAGTTTCGTAATGCAACCGAGCACGGCATATTAACCATTCCTTCTTTGCTTTTATTGATTAAGTGCCAGTATTATTTCTCTTTTACTTTTGCCATTTCATTTATAATGTATTTCTTGGTGTTGTGCCGTCATTTATTTTATTTTATTGAGAATCCTTTACTTATTCTGTCTAATAGCAAGTATATTTCCTTTATTGTTGTCATATTTGCCTGCCATAACTCTTTTGTAATAGTCTCATCTGCCATGGGCATATGACCAAAAATTCAACAAAGGGGCTTTAGTTTGCGCACAAGTTGGTTTGAGGTGAATTGCAATTGGACCAGTCCTGACTCTCCTACCTAGAACCTTTGAGCCATAGTGTGGCAAGAGATAGCCCGACCCACAATCTCTGAAAGGCCCACCACAATGTTATTTACTGGTTGATCAATAAATTTATTTTTTATACACAATTTTAGATCACAAAAATTTGAAACTTTAACATTTGTTTGATGACATAGCATTTGAATTTTGCTCTTCTTGAAATTTTGCAAGTATGAAGGATATAATAAAAATATGCAATCTAGTAGTTAGATTTTAAAATTTTACATTCAATATAAAGATATATAAAGAGTTTTCACTAAATTTGTTTGAAGAAAAATGTTGTAAAAAAAAAAAGGAGAAAAAAAAAAAAAAAGGAAGTTTCAATTTATTTTAGTAAAATCGTTTTAATTTTCAAATCAAGCTTCAAGTGCAGCACGTGTAAAAGATGAGTGATGGAGTGAGAATAACTGTCCTGTACAGTACTGTAACTCTGTAAAAAAAAGACAATGACACTCCCCAAAAAACACGTGTACATACACGCGCCATAATGCTGTTGGGAATCCACTTTCTCAAACGACTTTACATGATTTCAATCGTACCAAAAATTAAACACACGCCGCGAAAGAACCGCATAGATTTTGAGCTCAGAAAGCGATGGGACTACGAGTATATATATATATATATATATATATAAAAACCCAAAACCCAAGAAGATCCACACCAAACCAAAGCCCAGCAACACCCAAAAACAAAAACAAAAACAAAAAACCCAAAAAACAAAAAAAGAAAAAAAAAAAGAAAAACTCATCACACAAAACCACAAAACCTCATTCGTGAATCAATCAACACACTCCCAAAAATTTCAAAAGGCATCTGACAAAATACCAACCCCTTTTAAAATCTCAATTTATTATTCTCTTTCTTTTAAAAAAATAAATTATTACTCACAAAAAAGAAAAAACAAAAACCCAAAAAAGAAAAAAGCAAAAATATGGATGGGATTAGAGAGAGAAAGACTGTTCGTTCGTTTGTTCGTAGTAGTTGTAGTGGTAATTGTTGTTGTTCATTTAATCAAAATCCCCAATCCTTTTTTCTTTTCGTCTTTTTATTATTATTATTATTATTTTCTTCTTTCAACTTTTTTTCTCAATCCTCTAATAAATTTTCTGGTTCTTCTTCTATTACTGCTACTATTATATTTATTATTAGTGGTAGTAGTATTATTATTTTTTGTTATTCCCCAAATCTCACCGCACATCTCAATCACGCTCTTCGATTCTTGATGATCTTAATCTCTAGAGAGAGAAATTGTGCCTCTTCACGGTTTTTAGAGAGAGAAACTAAAGAACTCGTTGAATTTATATTCGCTTTTCCCGTCAAACCCCAGAACTTGCAGCAGTACCTTGTTTTAGAGAGAGAAAACTCTGTTTCTAGAGCGAGAAACTGGAATTTTTTATTTCCTTTTTCTTTCAGCTCGGAGTTGAAGAGATATTTTGTATGTGTTTTTATGGAAATTATATAATTTCTTAGTTTTTGAGCTTCGGCGAGGTTCGATTTCTAGGGTTTTTTTGGTGGTGAGCTTGATCTTCGGCAATGGAGGTTGCTACTGGTTCTGAAGGAGAGAAGAAGAAGCCGCCTGAGGTTGAGAACAAGACGAAGCGGAAAATGAAGACCGCTTCGCAGTTGGAGATTCTGGAAAAAACCTATGCTGGTTTGTTTGCTTGTTTTCCTGAGCTTATTTTAGCTGGTGATTTTTTTTTTTTTTTGAATTTTTGTTAATTTGAGTGGAATTTGGGCTTGATTCAGTGGAGGCGTACCCGTCGGAGGCATTGCGAGCTGAGCTTTCGGCGAAATTAGGGCTTTCTGATCGGCAATTGCAGATGTGGTTCTGTCATAGGAGGTTGAAAGACCGGAAAGGTCCATCGTCAGGGAAGCGGCAGCCGAAGGATTCTCCGGCCAGAGAGGAAATGGCGGTGGCAGAGGTGGGGAATGAGCTAGGTTCGGGTTCGGGCTCAGCATCAAGTCTGTTAGCAGAATCACGACGAGTTGTTGGGCGGCCCGGGGTTGCGGTTGCAAGGATGGGAGGTGATGTGGCAGTAATGAGTAGGTACTACGAGCCGCAGCAGACGATAGCTGAGCTTCGGGCTATTGCTTTTGTGGAGGCACAGTTGGGGGAGCCACTGAGGGAGGATGGGCCCATTCTCGGGATGGATTTTGATTCCTTGCCGCCTGATGCATTTGGAGCTCCGATAGGTAAAGTTTGTTAATTTGTTCGTGTTTTTGTTGGTTTATTGTTTTGTGATTGCACCTTTAATTGCCAGCATTGTTGGAAGAGCATGATAATGGTATTCATTTTTTTGATTGGGGAAAAAATATGGTGTATTTTGCTTATTAGTAGTTTGTTGAACTAAGTTGATAATTAATTAAAAGTTTTTCTGACAATGCAACATTGATGGGATTAGTCAGTTCTAGGTGGTGGGATTAGCTTTAGTTACTGGAGTAGCAATTCAACTTGCTTCAGTTTATACAGCTTTTAAGTACTAAAGGTACTTCTAAAGTTGTTGAACTCTTATAGCCTTTTGATGTCATGTTAGGAGCGGTGACAGTGGGGCAGCAGAAGCAGTCTGGGAGGCCATTTGAGCCAAAGTTATATGAGCGACACGATGCTAAACCGATCAAGGTTAGAAATTAGTCTTCATAATATGGCATGGCTATGGTTGATGCATTTGATGTTTACATCCTTGTCTACTTCTCTTTAGTGACTAATTGCTGGGTGTCCCAATGCAGTCTTGATGAATTATACAACTCATAAATCTTCTGATGTCGGACACTTCTTTTTTGATGATTTAGAATAGTTGTATTAAGTAAAAATTATGAGTTATTCATAGAAAAAATTACATCAGTCGTTCATCCAGTATATGTATATATCCATAGACATACACGAGCGATGATAGTGGTTCAAGTATACTGGTAATTTACTCAATTGCTCCCATGAAGATTCAACAATACAATGAATCTAAAATATCAGAAGCATTTGAGGATCTACATTCTCTTCTAGTGACATCAAGTAAATAAAGGACTGAAAACTGCAGATTTTATTCTCTCCATACAAGGCTTTTGCCCCAAAAAATTTCTCTTATTTCTGTCCTTCCAAATGTTCCATAGAATACACAAAAAACTTACTAAAAATAAAATGAAAATGCTAAAAGCAAAGCTACATTCCATACCCTAGTCTGGAATGAAGTTGGTTTTCTCCTCCAACATCAAAGTGAAGCAAACTGAACACCATTCTTGGCATCACCCATCTCACTCCAAAACCAAAGAAAAATAGTTCACAACTCCATAGAAATCAAAAATTGAATAAACAAATGCTCCACATTCTCACCATTGTGATTGCATATGCAACACTAGTCTACAGTCACTATTTTTGTTGTGACGGCAGCTGAAGTTTGAATTTATTAGATGCAGGTAATTTTTTATTTTATTTTATTTTTGGGTTGGGGGTGGGGGGGTTGGTTTGGTGTGGGTTTTTTTGGGTTGGGTTGACTTTCTCTTTGAAGATGTGGTGTTGGGTGGGTTACGAAGATGATGGTTTGTAAGGAACGGGTTACAGTGGTTTTGGCAATTTTTTTTTCACAGCCTTTTGTTTTATTTCAGTTCATGTTTTGTTTGTTTTTGTTCTAATTTTTTTTTTCATGGTTCTATCTTAATCAGCAGCGAAGCTTCAAAGTAACCGGATTTTAGTTTGATACCAAATTTGACGTAGGACAAACCAGAATGATGCAATAATAAAACTGAACAAGAAAATAAAGGATAGATGACCAGGGAGTGATGTGGACCAAGGGGAACAAAGCCAAGTCAGATTTAGAATTCTTGGGTCTGGTCTAGTGGTGCCTGGATTGGTTGGATTTTGAGGAAGTATTGATTAGGTTTTGGTGGGAAAAGGCTGGAAATATATATATGTATATATATATATATTTTTTTGATAAGTAAGAAATAAGTATATTAAAAAAACTGCTTTATGCAAACTAGCACAAATCAAAACAGAAATTACAAAAAAGAAAAGAAAAGCAGAAACAGAAAGGAAAAACTAATTACAAAGACAAAGAGAGCTAAGGAACAAAGAGAGAGAATCACTAGCTAGACCAATCAAAAAGGGAACCAGTGAAAAGAGCAAGTAGCTGGTCACTCATTGGATCTATCTAAGTCCTCAAAGGTCCGCTGATTACATTTCCTCCAAATACACCACATCAAACACAACAGAACTAAATTCCAAATGCTAGATGAGTTCTTCCCCAACCAATTCCACCAACCAAAGAGGAAATCTGCCACCGATCGTGAGGGAACCACCGAATCCTAAAAGTTCTAAAGATAAAGCTCCACAACCAGTGAGCCTTGGCAGGAAATAATATGGAATAAAATGGAAGGTCCAACCAAGTCATTTAAATATATATGATAGGTAATAGAACTTTTATTAATAAAATGGCACAATCTAGTGTGGAGAAGAGCATAAGTTCCTTCGTATACTTCTGGCATCCTAGGGTTACAACCTTTTGTCCAATAAAAAAAGTTGTACACCTTTTGCCCTTTTTAGTATTATTACTTATCAAAAAAAGGAAGTGCACAAGAAAGTCTGTTAAAAAATTACAAATCAACACACAACCTTCCGAGCATGCTTCTTGGTTCTTCCCCATAGAAACAACCACTTTTTATGGAAATTTATTGTAAGAATTTAAGCAATCAAGAAAAAAAAAAAAAAGAAGTGGATGAAAAATCACTATGACAAGCACACATCCAATCATACAGTTTAATCGACTTAAAGTTGCAAATATGTTGCATACTTTTAGAAATGTCCAATTTACATCCAATTCTTTTATTTATTTATATTTTAAATAGAAAATATACAGATATCTAGAGTTACTCAATCTTACATGGCCTTTTATTGTTAAACTTCAAACAATCAGCCTTCCTTGATCTTGTTAGTCAAATTGATTCTAAAAGTGGAGGTTCTCACTAACTTTTCTAAGTTGATGTCCTCATGCACACATTTATATACATATACATATTTAGTCAAGAGCACTAGCATCAACTGTGCCAATCCAAATGCCATTTTAACACATCAAAACCTACTTTATTTATTTTAATACACCATTTTACAATACACCCTACATCACATCTTCTATTTTAAAATTCAGTACCATAATATAGTGTTACCAAATTATTAAAATATTATAAACATCCATTTTAGATTCATTCACCTCTCTCTCTCTCTCTATGAAGCTCTCTCTCTTCCTACCCCAATTCAACCTTTTCTTCTTCTCAAAACCCAAATCAAACCGACTCAGCACCACCGCCCACAACCTAATCGACTTTGCACCATCAAGCATTGCCCACAACCCAATCAACCGAGCACCATTGCCCATCAACCCAATTTCACCACCCATAACCCACAACCCAACACCACCACCTCTCTCTCTCTCTCTCTCTCTCTCTCTCTCTCTCTATGAAGCTCTCTCTCTTCCTACCCCAATTCAACTTTTTCTTCTTCTCAAAACCCAAATAAACTGACTCAGCACCACCGCCCACAATCTAATCGACTTTGCACCATCAAGCACCGCCCACAACGCTATCAACCGAGCACCACTGCCCATCAACCCAGTTTCACCGCCCATAACCCACAACCCAACACCACCACTCTCTCTCTCTCCAATCGACCCAACAACCACTGGCAATGCAAAAACCAACAACCTCCAATCTTAACTCCACCAAATGCAACCCACAACAACCACCATAACCCAAAACCAAAATGCCCTAATCCATAAACCCATTGAAAAATATTATTCTTATTACCTATTAACAAAAAAAAAAAAAAAAAAAAACCCATTGAAAAATTACACAAACCCACCACTGTGAGTGACAAGATAGAGAGAGAATTTGGCCGAGAAAGCTAGAAAAGAGGGAGAAAGAGAAAGCGGTGTTGTTTTGTTGAGGGAATTTTTGAGAGGAAATTGGTTGAGAGAAGAGGAAGAGCAGAGAATGAGAGGGAAGGTAAGATATTTTATTATAGAAAGAGAGAGAGTTAAATAAAATAATGCCCAAAAACTATAGCACATTTTTCCGTACCGTGCTATTTGTAGAACTTCACTGTGGCACCGTGCTATTTTTTTGGCATTTGGCACATCTCATGAAGCAAGGATTTTAGTGTTTGGTGTGCCAAATGCTAAAAATTTAGCATTTGGCACACCTGATGCCAATGCTCTATTCTATTCTTATAAAAATAATTGTCTCCCCCCCCCCCCCCCCCCCCCCCCCCCTTATTGATCTCTCTCTCTCTCTCTCTCTCTCTCACACACACACACACACACACACACACACACACACACATTTAATGCACCTTGAAAAATCTTTCCTGGTACTATAGTTTCCCCTCCTAAAAAAACTGCAATTGATTCCTAGTTTCTCCCCTGTGCTATTATATTTCCAATCTCTCTTATTGCACAATATATACTGTCATTAAAAAATGATTTCTATGTGTCTTTTGTGAAGTTCCATGTGAAGTCTCAAAGTGTTGGTGTTGTGGTTCTGGCTGCATTGACTGCATCTTTTTGTTGTGGGCTCTTCTGCTTCCTTTTTTATTTACTCATTGTTTTCAATCCCTTTTCTATTTTTATTCATTTTGATCTGTCCTTAGTTTGCATATCTGAGGTTCTATCTTTCTTTGCCTAAAAAATACTTTCCGGCTCTACCATTGTTTTGCCTTGGCATGAGTCCTTTCAAAAGATTTTCCCCCCTCGGTGGATCATCCTTTTTGTTTGTTTATTTACTATATCTTTTTTACCAAAAAAGAAGAAGAAAGAAAATAAGGAAAGATTGATTTGTTCACTCGGTTCATCCTTAGGGTGCTGGCAGAGCTCTCCATGAATACCAATTTCTTCCGGAGCAACCAACTGTTAGAACTGATGCATATGAGAGAGTTGCTCCATCTTACCACTATGGTTCACCCGCAGATGGTCCAAATGCCAGAACTTCGTCAGTAATTTCTGGGCGCTCTTTCATGCATGGGAATGAACAAGTACCTTCTGGATATGGTTTTCAAGGTCAGGTGCCTGGTTTAAATCTTTTGCCTAACCAAGGCAGGCAGGGTCACCTCTTGCCCTCTGTTTCGGGAGAGTATGACACTGTTCCACGAAAGAATGCCTTTCCAAACATTGCCATGGATGCTCATTTTGCTGCTCACCCCATTACTCAATTGGAAAATCCTTTTCTGCCGTCTGACAGGAGGGTCGCCCATGATGAGGATGTTCCACGGATGGAGAGAAAACGCAAGGTATCTCACTGCACTATGAAGCATTTCATTTTTTCTAACTATTGATCAGCAGTTAATGCATGCTTTTTCTCTTGCAGAGTGAGGAAGCGAGAATAGCACGGGAAGTTGAAGCCCATGAGAAGAGGATTCGGAAAGAGCTTGAAAAACAAGATATTTTGCGGCGCAAGGTGCAGCTTTTTCTATTTACGTACTTTTTGGCAAACCTATTTTTTTGTTAACTAATATTATGTATTTATTCATTGCATCAAGAGGGAAGAGCAAATAAGGAAAGAGATGGAAAGGCATGATCGTGAAAGGCGGAAGGAAGAAGAAAGGCTATTGCGAGAAAAACAGCGAGAGGAGGAGAGATACCAAAGGGAACAAAGGCGTGAACTAGAGCGGAGGGAGAAGTTCTTGCAGAAGGAGTCACTAAGAGTAAGTTTGGGATTCTGACGTTGTAGCTGCTTCCTTATTATTTGATGTGATCGTAATTAATTATTCTGTTTTGTAACAGATTGGAAAAAAGTTGTTAATGTGTTTGTTCATGTACTTAGGCTGAGAAGTTAAGACAAAAAGAGGAACTACGCAGAGAAAAGGAGGCAGCAAGGCTCAAAGCTGCTAATGAGAGAGCTATTGCTCGTAGAATTGCTAAAGAATCAATGGAACTAATTGAGGATGAACGCTTGGAACTCATGGAAATAGCCACATCCAGCAAGGGTTTGCCTTCAATTGTCTCTCTTGACTATGATACTTTGCAAAATCTTGAGTTATATCGAGGTGGGTTATGTTTTCCTGTTAAATTCTTTTGAGGACCATGATATTTTTATGGGATAAATCTGCAGAGCTGGACATTAAATTATACCACCGACTTAGCAAGAATTGTTTGAAGTTGAAATTTAAAACCTTATTACAGTTTACCAACACTGTAAAGTTTATAGATAATGTCCACGTGAAACATTTCATTTCTATTTTTATTTAGTTTGGGTTTTTTCCAGTAGGCCCAGTACATTTTCTTACAATTTTTCATGACCAAAAATTTGACTTGTACCATTTCTCCATTTGATAGAAATTACAATTTAATAAGAATGTTGGCACGTTGCTAATATTTTTGGACCAGATGGGTCTTCTTCCTTAAAAAGGGATGAAGAGTGAAGTCATGGGTTCAAATATCATGGTTTTAAAAACTGGAATGGTCAAAGAGCCAGAAAAGGATCTGGTTTCCCTTTTCACAGTTTGAACCACCAGTTTTGGCCATTTTTACTGGACCGGTTTAGGGTCCAGTTCCCGGTTGAACTAGCTGGTTCGATCTGGTTTTTAAAACCAAGCAAACATCGTAGGGGTCTTTTATTTACCTGTAGAAAAAAATTGGTCAGACCATAAAAGATTAATATAGTCAGAATAATAGTTGTACCATTGTATCTGATCATTTTGTCAACTTTCTTAGCTTGTAAATTTGTTTGTTTTGCATGCAACACTGTACTGGCAAATTCTGTTATGCTATGAAGTTGCTTAACTTCAATATTGATGACCTGGATCTTGTATTTTTGGCTTAATACGTATAATTGAATTGTGATCTTTCAAGCTTCTAACATTGTCTATCATTCTATCTCTTAGAGCTGCTGGCTGTTTTCCCACCCAAATCTGTGTGTTTGAAAAGGCCTTTCACCATTCAACCTTGGACTGATTCAGAGGAAAACGTAGGGAATCTTCTTATGGTGAGTCTGAACTGTGTGTTCTTATGTTTCTTCTACTCTGCTTTTCCTATTAAGATGAAATCTGGTGAGACTCAAATGCTTTGGGAGAAAATGTCTGAATTAAAAGGCTACATATTTTCTCTTTACACCCTTGTGGAAGCAGGGACTTGACTTGATTGTAGGTGCTTGTTATCTCCTTATTTATTTAGTTTTTAAATTGCCATCATGCTATGCCCATAATCAAGGGAAAAAAATGTAAAATAAAGTTGAAGGAGAAATGTATGACCTGTACCCTTCTGAAAGCCCATTATGTTTTGTCAAGTCATGATCAATTTCAGAATTAACAGTTACCTTTTGCTTCTCCATGGTTATAACTTATATGTCTTGCCATATGCATCTTAACTGAATATCTTGTCACTGGCATAGTAGTTTGCAAATGTTCAAGGATAAAACCAAACCTCCTTTGTTACGTAATTGAACTTTTGAGTTATAGTTTTTTAATAATGTTCTTTTATTTATATTGCCCCTTATGCTTTACTTGAATAGCATATTTATATCATGTCAATGCATACAGTGGACATATCTGATCAAATTTCTTCTTACAAAAAAAGAGTACAGTGGAATATCTAGGGGTGAATTCTTGTGCTAAAATCCTAAATTTTAGTGGTTTGTTAGTCTAGTCTCTATATCCATGGTCATGCAATTTTTTGAGGACTGCTTGGGATTACACCTATGGACTCAATCCTCTCCTCATTCTTAGGGGAAAAAAAAATCCATTGTTATACATTATTTATTTATTTTTATCTTCTATTCAAAAGTGTTGGGAACTGTGATGTATGCTTTTAGGTTTGGAGGTTCTTAATTACTTTTGCGGATGTTCTGGGACTCTGGCCATTTACTCTGGATGAGTTCATCCAAGCTTTCCATGACTATGTAAGATCGCTATCTCTTTCTCTCTGTTGAAATTTTGTTCAGGATAGGATTCTACCTGGTTTTGTTCTTAGTGGCAATCAAAGCATTCTCTGTTCTCTGGCATCCTAGGAT
Source organism: Quercus robur (assembly GCF_932294415.1). NCBI lineage: Eukaryota > Viridiplantae > Streptophyta > Magnoliopsida > Fagales > Fagaceae > Quercus > Quercus robur. Next base: position 43,163,552 of record NC_065541.1, on the reverse strand, counting down.
CCAAGGTTGTTAGGTGAGATAAATATTGCTCTTCTGAGGTCCATCATAAAAGATATTGAAGATGTTGCTAGAACACCCTCTACTGGGCTGGGAACAAATCAATATAGTGCTGCTAACCCCGGAGGTGGGCATCCACAGATTGTTGAAGGGGTAAGCGATTGGGCAATGGTTTCAAGTGATGCAATTTTGTTTTTGCCTTATAGTCTCTCTCTTAGTTTTCCATCAATTTTTCCCCTTCCTAATAGTGTTTGCCCCCCGTTTTGGGATTCTGTATCAGGCATATGCTTGGGGTTTTGATATACGTAACTGGCAAGGCCATTTAAATCCTTTGACATGGCCGGAAATTTTGCGGGAATTTGCTCTAGCAGCAGGTTTTGGGCCACAATTGAAGAGAAAGAATATTGAACAGACCTATCTTCGTGATGACAATGAGGTGACATCTTATTCTTTTCAGCAATTGTTTCAATGTAAAATCTGGCTATTTTTTGTTATATTGTTTGTTCCAGCATGATTGATTTACTGTTCAATGCTTGTGTTACAATAGCTTATCTTTATTCTAATAAGGTTGTCTGAGTTTGACAAAGATAAATTTATGTTATAGATAATTTAACCTGAGGTCTTTTGAATATGGTTACTTTTATTCATCCTAAAAAAATTCTGTGAGAATGCCATGCAGAAATTTGTGAATGGTCCAATTTTGCTATGATTTACTAGGAGATCAGCTTGTTTAGATCATACCCAGAAAAGACTTGATTCTCTTTGTCCAGTCTTTAATAGAGAAGGTTGCATTTAACATCAAACCCTGTTGGGGTTTGTTATGAGTTGGTAGAAAGTTTGCTTGATGATTAATTTAATTAGCCTCTTTAATTTTGATCATTTATTTATTCTTTATTTATTTATTATTATTATTGTTGAATATCAAATATACGTTACAATCAAGATTTATGCTACATATTTATGGGGATTAGGTCCATAGAATGGGCTGTTAATCTGAGGTATTAGCCAAGAACCTAGGTGAACTTAGGATGGTCTTGCCTGCTAGACTCTTGGGGATTGAGGTGCCAATAGAGTCACTGTTGATTGAATTAATGGTGAGTGCATTTTATTGTAAGGTTGAACCAAATTATATTACCCTTGAGATATCATGAGGTAGAATAACTTGCATGCATCCATAAACATGCATGTACGGATCTGCTTTTGTGTCTAACAATCATTACCATCATATTCTTGAAGAAAGGTTGTATCCTTGTGTTTGGCATGTAGCAAAGTTTTAATTGTGATGGCAGTAAGGTAATCAAATAATGAAACTCAATCTTGAAGTTTGAAATTCTCACCCGTAACAAATCAATTCTTGTCATGGAGTATTGAGAAGCAGTTGGTATGCTTCACAAATATGAGAATCACAAATTGAGGTTGGGATATGTTTTAGATATATATCAGGAATTATCAAAGGAGGATTGATATGGCTCCTTATTAGTAGACCTCATACAAGTATGCTTTTATGTATCATTGTTTCTTTTTGGACTGGAGTGGTTCTTAATCTTTTTACATGTTTTTTTAAGATATGCTTGATCTTTGTAATTTAAGAGCTTGATGTTCTACCACCCGTGTACAACTCTGGTGCACTTGGGATATTAGATTAATACAATTTCGTTAATTATTAGAAAAAAAAATATTATTGTTTCATCTATCATTATGTGTAATTGTCCTGGTAGTGGTTGGGAATGGGGATGTTTGATTTTGTCAGGTTTGGAAAAAGGTTATTGTGTGTATTCTTAAATCCATTCAGCTTGTTGTAAATAACAGAGGGTACTGTGAAGATGTATGTGAATTTTCACTAAAGAGTGAGTAACAATTGTGGATCTTTGCTACAATGATAGCTGAAATTCAACTTTTGTGACTGCTTCTATGTTCGGAATCTTCTTGCCTAACTCTTATTGTACATGGACTGCTTATATTTTTATTGCTTTGTCTTAGGAAGTTCTTTTAGGCATTTATTCTGCTCTCTCTTGACCAATCTCTATTAGGTCGAACTTAAGCCTTGACCGATGGTAATACTATTTATTCACTTTTGTTGTTATTGTAACATCTGGATGCCGCATTTGAAAGTATTTTAAAGCCTTCTTTTTCCCGATTCATGTAAAATGCCAACCACTTGTTACATGGACATTATATTCTCACAAAGACATGTTTTTGGAATTTTGAGAAGATCAGGGACACTATGTCATTAACTATTTGATGTTATGAGAAATACAAGTTTACAGGCCTATAATTCTAGACACGTCTTTTCATCCTTAAAAAAAAGAAAAAAAGAAAAAGAAAAAAAAAGAAATACTTGCATGCAAATATCAGCTTGGTTTTGAGTTTTTTATTTTTATTTTTCTTTGGCAGAAGTGAATAAAAAATAATGCTATTCTAGAGTTAGCCTAATATGTTTGTTTAACTGTCTTTGAATTCTTCAAAATAAACAAAAACTACCTTTGCAGTTTTACAATTCTTTTTCCCTGGTGCTATGCAGGGTAATGATGGTGAAGATGTAATATCTAATTTGCGCAATGGTGCAGCTGTTGAAAATGCTGTTGCTATAATGCAAGAAAGGGGTTTTTCTAATCCACGTAGATCTAGGCATCGTTTGACACCTGGAACTGTCAAATTTGCAGCATTTCATGTTCTCTCCCTTGAGGGAAGTAAGGGCCTTAATATATTAGAAGTTGCAGAAAAGATTCAGGTAACTTTAGGTTAGTTATCATGTGAGGTCTCTTTTTATGTGTATTTAACTATTTTAAAAAAAAAATAAATTAGTCTATTTTGCCCATAGAAATCTGGACTTCGGGATCTCACAACAAGCAAGACACCTGAAGCTTCTATTGCTGCTGCCTTATCTAGAGATTCAAAACTTTTTGAGAGGACAGCTCCTTCAACGTATTGTGTACGTTCTGCCTATAGGAAGGACCCCGCTGATGCTGAGGCAATACTTTCTATGGCCAGGGAAAGAATCCGGATATTTAAAAGCGGTATTGTGGATGGAGAAGATGCGGATGATGCTGAAAGAGATGGAGATTCTGAAAGTGATGGAGGTGAGGATCCTGAGGTTGATGATTTAGGTACTGAGACAAATTCAAATAAAGAGGATCTGAATTCCAAAGAGACAACCGAGTTCAGTGCTACTCCATTGGGAAATGGCAAGGGGAGTGATGATGTTTTGGAAACTCCACAAGTCAGTCTTGGCAATATAGATGAGGGTTTGCTTTCAATGCAGTCAGGAGGAAATGGGGATAAAGATTCTGGTTTGTTTGTTGCAGAGTCTGTTGATGTCTCTGGAATTGGTAATAATATGGTTGTTGGTAATCAAGAAGATGCAGATATTGATGAAAGCAATCCTGGTGAATCGTGGGTTCAGGGACTTATGGAAGGAGAGTATTCTGATCTTAGTGTTGAGGAGCGCCTGAGTGCGCTTGTTGCTTTAATTGGCATTGCAATTGAAGGAAACTCTATCCATGTTGTTCTTGAGGTACCTTTCCTTTTCTTGTGTGCTTTAAAAATTTGCTGGGCTGTGTTTCATTGCCTGCAATCTGAAATGAGAATATTTTTCAGGAACGTTTAGAAGCAGCAAATGCTCTGAAGAAGCAAATGTGGGCCGAGGCACAACTTGATAAACGCCGTATGAAAGAAGAGTTTGTGTTGAGGACAAATTATTCATCATTTGCAGGAAACAAGGCTGAACCTAATCTTCTTACAAATTCCTTGGCAGAGGATCGGCAAAGTCCACTTTGCACCATTAATGACAAAAACAATGAGACGTCTGTGGCCCCTGCTGTTGAGCAAGAACAGTTAAATAATATACAGAATGGCCAAAATTATCTTAACAGTTTGCCCTCTGAAGAGAACCTGCAAATCCATGATTACCCTGCTGGCCCAGATAATCTTCCATGTCAGCAACCAGGATATGTTGCTGAAAGGTCACGCTCACAGCTAAAATCTTACATTGGTCACAAGGCGGAAGAGATGTATGTATATCGATCACTGCCTCTTGGTCAGGATCGCAGACGTAATCGATACTGGCGGTTTATTACATCTGCTTCTCGAAATGATCCAGGCTGTGGCAGGATCTTTGTTGAGTTGCATGATGGTCATTGGAGGCTTATTGATTCTGAAGAGGTACTTTACTCTTTGATGAGCCATTACATGCCTTAGCAGTCTATATTGACGATCAAACTATAATGTGCATCTATTTTATATGAATTTTCTGTACTTAAAACTGTGTGTAGCAGCTGTTTTGAATTCTCCTCTCCCTAGAGCATTAGGTGGAAGCACAGGCAAGAGATATATGCTACTCAGGCATTTCTGCTATGTGCAGTATTTGTCTTGTTCTTTAGTGCTACTAATCCTGAAAGTCTGAGACATTGACTAGCTGAATTTTTCAAAGATTGCCTATGTCTATGTGAAATACCACTAATCCCAGAAGTTTAAGCTGTTAGGAAAGTGTGAATTTGATTATTTAACCATTATTCTAACACTCTGATGCAGGGAAGTGATGGGCTGTTTGTGTATGGTTTAGAAACAATGAAAGGGCTGAGTTACTTAGAACACATTGATAGGTGGATAAGTACCTCTGCAAGAACACTTAGTTCCAAATAGCACACAAAGGCTAACAATTCATTGTATTACCAAAACTGATTTACAAAGAGCTTACATTCTACTACTTATACTAGTTGTTTGGCATTGGCAGCCTCTAGATGGTTGACAGGTGTCTAAATCCTATCGGCTAATGCTTAAGAAATCATCTAATTAACTAACTAATTAATTAGTTATAAGAGGATTAGGATATAGCTTCTTGAAATTGCCCTGCATCATGCTCCCCATTACATGTGAGCCAAAACTCCTAATAAGTGGGGTCCAACATGTGGAACTTTTAACTTTTAAATGAAAGTTAGAGTGGAAATTGGGTTCGAGCTCAGGACCACCTGCTCTAATGCCATGTTAAATTACCACTAATTTCAATAGCTTAAGCTGCTAAAAAGGCGTGAATTTAATCACTTAATTATTATTCTAATGGTAAACATACTCCATATTGCACATGTTGGTTCTCATCATTGTCTATCATCTTCATGCAGGGTTTTGATGCTTTGTTGTCATCTTTAGATGTACGTGGGGTTAGAGAATCTCATTTGCACACGATGTTGCAGAAGATTGAGATGTCCTTCAAGGAATCTGTTCAGATGAACATGCGTTCTGCTATGGGGAGACATAGTGGAGACTCTGTCAAAACAGAAGCCATTGAAATGGTTCCTGGCCCTGATTTCAGCGTAGGCACTGATAGCCCTAGAAGTACTGTGTGTGCTGATTCTGATACGTCAGAGACCTCAACATCTTTTACGATTGAGCTTGGAAACAATGAATGTGAAAAAAATGATGCCTTGAAGAGATATCAGGATTTTGAAAAATGGATGTGGAAAGATTGTGTTAATTCATCAGTAATATTTGCAATGAAGTATGGGAAGAAAAGGGATCTACAATTGCTGAGTACTTGTGATTACTGCCATGATGTCTATTCTTTTGAAGACAACCACTGTCCTTCCTGCCATAAGACATACAGTTCATCTCGGAACTTAAATTTTTCTGAACATGTGTCTCAATGTGAAGAAAAACCAAAGTTTGACACTCAAAATACTTGGCATGGTTCACTCTTAGCTCCTCTCCGGATAAGGTTGCTTAAAGTGCAATTAGCTTTGATTGAGGTAATGCCTTCAATTTATATGCTTGGATATGTTTTCGAAGTTATAAATTTTGTAATGAAAACATTATAATATGAATAGCAGCTTGACAATCTCTGATGATTCATTATTACTTTCTTTGTGTTGGGGTGAGAGGGTGGGTTTAAATGTTTATGCAGCTAATACTGTCTTTGTTCTGGCTTGGTAGGTTTCTATTCCACCGGAAGCTCTTCAACCTCTATGGACCAACAGTTATCGAAAATCATGGGGAATGAAATTGCACTCCTCATCATCAGCTGAAGATCTTCTTCAGGTTATAAGCTAGCCTTGCTTGAAGGGATGTGCATTAGAACTTTCAAAAAACATTCTCATTATATTTGCTTGTGATTTTGAATGTCTACATTTTCTTGTCCAGAAATGGATGATGAGGCTTAGTGATACTCTGCATAATGATATGCGCCTTTCATTGATAGATGGATAATAAACATTTGAGTCCCAAAATTTTGGTATTGGCTATAGTCAACAAACTAATTGGGGTTGATCACATGATTTTTTAAAATTTTTTCATTCTATCTTATCCAAAATCATACTCTCTGTTCACCTCCTTTATCTACCCACCCTTTTTTATTACTTCTATCAATGTTATTTTTGGTCTTTCTCTACCTCTTTATGTTCCCCTGACTTGAATTAAATCACTTTTTTCTCATTGGTGCATTGATTGCTCACTTTTGCACATAAACAAACCATCTAAAAAAACTTTTCCTCATATTTTCATCCAAATGAGCTATCCTTATCTTTAAACAATTTTCTTCATTTTGCATCATATCTTTCTTTCTATTTCTACATATTCATTATAACTACATTCGTTTTATGAACGTGTTACTTATTAATAAATAATAATCTAACAAAAATTATCATACAACATAACTAATCTATAGCAATCTTACAAAACCTTTCCTTTAACTTAATAGGTATTCTACAAGCACACGATACATTCAATGCACTTTTCTACTTCATCAACCCTACTCTTAACCTTTGATTCACATCCTTTTCAATCTCTACATCCTTTTGAGTTATTGATCATAGCCTTTTCAATCTCTATGTCCTTGTGAGTTATTGATCACATCCTTTTCAATCTCTACATCCCTGAGTTATTGATCTAAGATATTGAAAGAACATACTCTTTTTTTTTTTTTTTTGATAAGTACAAAACTTTATTAAAAATGATATCCACTTTATGTTCAAAATGATAAACACAAAGTAATTAAAAAATTCAAACAGTTACAAAAGAGGTCCTAATGAATTTTGGAAATAAAAAATGGAATGAGAAGATGTATAACCTCATGTCCTAGCTCAATCAAATGTACTCTTTTGGTATCTCTTGACCAGAAAGTTTTATAATCCACCTAGGGTGCCTCAGCGGTAAGGGAGAGTGTCTAGACTAATTGTAAACCCAGAAATCTTTGGTTTGATTCCTAGCTAAGGCATTTTGCACTCTATATACTTTGTTTTAGTCCTTAACCAAAAAAAAAAAAAAAAAAACATTTCTCCAAATGTCCAACTTGGCGTTGACTCTACGGCTTGTTTCATCCACTTATATTAATATCATTTGCATGAACTTTAAGTATACACCAAGGGACTTCATCTTGAATCAACCTATTATGTCATCCATAACCAATGCAAAGAGATATGACCTTAAAGCTAATCCCTGATATAAACATATTTTCATAGAAAACTCATTCGTAATGCCTTCGCTTGTTCTCATAGAAATTAAAATTTCATTAAACATATCCTCAGACACCTTAGTATTCTTAATAGGAACCCTTTTACTTTCAAATTTCACCACATAATCTGTCTAGATACTCATCATACGCATTCTCTAGACCAATAAAAAACATACAAACGTATCCTCAATCACACCTTAGTATACTTAATAGGAACTCTTTTACTTTCAAAAATTGACTACATAATCTCTCTAGATACTTATCATACGCATTATCTAGGCCAATAAAAACCATATAAACACATCCTCAATCGCCTTACTATACTTAATCGGAACTCTTTTACTTTCAAAATTCACCACATAATCTCTCTAGATGCTCTCATACGCATTCTCTAGGCTAATGAAAACCCTATAAGGATCTTTACATGCTAAGTAAGAAAATGGCTTCCATGGTAGATCACCCTAGCATAGCACCAAATTGATTTATGATAGCTTTGTTTTGGTTTCTTAACCAATGTTCAATCACCCTTTCCCTAAGTTTCATAGTGTGACTCATAAGCTTTAATTCCACGGCAATTTGTACAGTTTTAAATAGGTCTGATTGGTAATGCAGTTTTAAAACGCACTATTTCATAGATTGCTTTTTAAAAACTTTACTTTTTTCTAGGTGTTGTCTTTTCAAACAACTTCATTTTCAAAAATTTGAAAAAATAACTTATACCAAATGGGCACAAAAATCTCCTTTGTTCTTTTACATCAGTAATAAATTGCTTTTGTTTACATACCAAGCATTTTGTTTACACAACATCTTATTAAAAATGTTTGTTAACCATCCTACACCTATCCAATACTTCCAAACTTTAATTGGGATTTCATTGGGTGCCAATGTAGTGTGTCGCATACCAAGAATGATGTAGCTAATCATTATTCACTTCTCACTACATTTGGGGTTCAATGCAGTGTGTTACTAGTACAAGATGCCATTTTGTTTCTCTCGCCTTCTACTTGCTTTGAAGTTGCCTCCCTCATGATTCTATGGGTCCGTTTGGATACAACTTATTTTTGTTAAAACTGAAAACTGAAAATACTGTAGTAAAATAATTTTTAAATATGTGAAAAGTGCCGTGGGACCTGTGAACAGTGCACTTGTCTCATGCACAGTGAATCCATGTGATTTTACTGTTCATACGCGCTGGGAAAAAAAAAAGCTGAAAACGTGAACGTGGATCCAAACACTCACTATGCATGATTTTTTAGTTATTTTATCTGGTTGAAGATAAACCAATTTGGATCCTGTGCTCATACTATTCTCATATTGTACTGCACTTGTTAATCATAACATCTACGACTATGATATAACTGGCATGGTTTCTCTTATTTTCTTCCATTTGTTTATTGAACTCTTTTAAATTTTCTTTTGGAGAAGCTACCAAGTCATAGAATGTGTTTTGTGTTCTTTTGTAGGCTTTGACATTGTTGGAAAGTGCCATAAAGAGGGACTATTTATCATCGAACTTTGAGAGCACCACTGAGCTGCTGGGATCCTCTAACCCTTCAGGAAGTGGTACGGATTATTCTTTTGGTCCTGAAACAGTTCTCATACTTCCATGGATACCACATACAACAGCAGCTGTGGCTCTGAGGCTCATGGAATTTGATGCGTCCATCTCCTATATGCTGAAGCAGAAAGTGGACTCTCAGAAGGATAAGGGACCTTGGGTTATTGTGAGTAGTATTTTTCTTATTACTGTTGAAATTATCTCAATCAGAGAAAATAAATAAATATTAAATAAAAAAGGGTTAAATGCCTTCATCAGTAGGTTCACTTTGGACTAGGCTTGGTATAAGCAATAATTTTTATAGGCCCTAGAGGCTTTTGTCTCCCCTGCTTCAAGGTTTATGGGATAAGGCATAGAGTAGGTGAGTTATGGAGGAAGAAAAGAAATAATCCTTAATTTCTAGTGTCTCATGTTAAAGATTTGCAAGGAAGAAAGGGTGAACATGTTGATTATATAATACAACTTGTTCTTTTAACTTGTAGTTCAAGCTAAATACAAAGTCAGCCTCAACATGAACTTAAGCGGTTTAAATTAGAATAATTTTGGGTGAAAAGGAAATAGCATGGATTTTATGTCTAAGGATGTATCTAGACTGTGTTTGTATTTATACATATGTTTGCTCATTCATTCTGCAGACACTTCTTCCTATTCCATCATTGCTTGAATCTCCTTTAACAGAAGACATAGAAGTTTGAGAAGGAATAACAATTAACTAGTTCACTCACCGTTTCAATACATACATATACATATGTTACGTGCTATGGTGTTACAGATGATAAATGGTGGATTTAGGGTAATAAATAATAATATTTTAAATTTTTATGTGGGCAATAAATAAAGTTTGATGGAGACTTCCCTGCATTGATTGCTGTTTTTTTTTAACTCCCTCTTTCTTTATGACCCCCCAACCCCATGTGGGGGCAGGATGAAAATCTCCAGTCTTTTCTATTAACATTTACTTATAGCACCTTTTGAACAGAAAAAAGTAGGAAATGAACTTTGAGTTTGTTGTTGAAAAAGGAGGTTCTGACTTATAGTGCCCCAAAGCATGTTGAGTTGTGAGGCGTACGGTTCTAGTTGCCTTACAATTTGAGACATCTGTTGCCTTTCAATTTGAGACATCATCCCAGGGACATGATTCTATGGGCCATGCCTCAAAGGTGCAATCTTGGCACACTTTCCAAATCTGTCTTGGTCCTGACACCGTTTGTGCCCTTTTTGCCCTTACAATGGAAGTACCTAGACTTGGCTTTCAGGTTGGAGCTTTCGGGCTGTATTCCCAGGCCAAGCAGGTTTCAGATTTGCAGGGCAACAAATGGCCCATAGTTCTGCGTCCCCAACACTGACTGCTCTTTTTGGTTAAATTTGTGTGTTGATTGAATAATATACTGTTTAACCAATACAATCCTGACATTTTCCTTTTTTGAACTTCATTTCTCAGAAGCTTCCATCAAAATATGCCACTGTCAAGAATTCAAAAGATGATGATACAGGTCATATACCTTATCAGGCTGAACACCTTAAAGAAGAGAAATGGGTTGATTCAGGTAGTGGACTTGCTAGCTCTGGTCGTGGACGAGGGGGCCGTGGAAGAGGCCGTGGTCGTATTCGTGGCGGAAGCTCACAAGGAAGGGTCATTAGTTCCAGAGCTGAATCTGGTAAGAGAACTTCCTCCACAAAGAGTGACAGATTGGGGCAGGCATTGGGATGGAGAGGACGACCACGTGGACGAGGAGGGCGTAGACGTGGTCGTCGGAGCATTAGAAGCAGGCAGAGACCTGCAAAGGTGGTTGTGGTTGGTGGAGACAGAGATAACTCCAAAGATATCATCCTTGATAAATCGCCAAGTGGCTTGGAGTGGAATGGAGATGAAAGCATGCGGCTGCCAGGGGAGGATGCTGGGAGTACTAGCAGTTCAGAAAGATCAGATTATGATTATGAAAATGGTCAGGCAACTGGAGATGAATATGATGATATGGTGGTGGATGACTTTGCTGCGGGATATCCTGGCAGGTCTGATGACTTGCTACAGGGGACCTATTATAATGTAGATGTAGAGGAAGAAGATGAAGAAGAAGAAGAAGAAGATGAAGATGATGTTGATGACAATGAAGGAGATGCAGAAGATGAGCAAGGGGATCTTGATATTGATGAATATATAAATGGGGACTCGGATGAGGCGGGAAACGGGGGTGGGGACAGAGAGCAGAACCTTGATCAAGATCAAGGTACATATACATCCTCGGACTACAGCGAGTAATGCAATCTGTGACATTGTTATTGTATAAGAGATGTTTCATCATTGTATTGCACTCTCTGTTTTCCTCGATGCATCCGAACCATCCTTGTAAGCCAACAGTATTTATAAAGGTTACTGTAACCGTGCAAAGCATGTTAACTGATATTAAATGTGAATGAATATCCCATTTTGTTCAATTGGCCTCATCTCGAATAGCAAAACTATCACTTGTTAGTAATAGTCCTTGTATCGCTTCATATAATACTTAATATAATACTTAGCAGAAGTTGAGTTGCTTGAGCAGTTATGCTTTAATGGTAGTGTTTACTATATATGGCATTGAACTTTTATTCTTTTATTCCGAACCTTTTCTGGACCGCCTTATTGATTCGTGCTAATTAAACAAGAATAGTCATGAATGTGAATCTGTTCTATTAGACTACAGATGTGATTCTCAGAAAAGAGAAAGGATGACACTAACCTTTATTATTGATAGCATCAATTCGTTAAATCTCAACTCTAAAACAAGAATAGTCATCAAAGATTCAAAACTTATGTAGTACAATTACAAATGTATAAAAAAAAAAAAACCAACCGAAAAGTTCTGAAAACCCCATTCCCATTCTGGGATTGTAAATCATAGAGACCCTAGATATATATATTCACACAAGTGCTACATTTCTCCGAGTATTACATGCTCATGGACCCAAAAGTTTCTTGATTCCAGCCTTCTGCTCTGAAGTAAGCCTTGTAGGGAACTTGATGTTGAATTTGATACGTAAGTTGCCTTTTTTTGTTGGGTCCTTTTGGATTGGCATTCCTTCCCTTGGAACAACCTCCTCATAGTTTGGATTAATCACATTATTGATTGGGATATTTAAAGTTCTGCCATCCAGAGTAGTCAGGTGGACAGTGTAGCCCGTCAAGGCATCCGCCAAGGATATTTTCTGGGTGACAATTAAGTCGTTTCCATCTCGAGTGAAAACACTGTGGGGTTTCTCATCAACGATAAATACAAGATCAGCAGGTATAACATTTGGCTGCTCATTCCCTTTCTCTGGGAAGGTTATCTTTGTGCCCTTCTTCCAACCAGGCTTTATGTCGATAGTAAGGATCTCTTCCACTTGAATGGTCTTGCTGCAAAACAGAATGAATGATATCAGAAATTATGCAGGACATTGCAACATTACCAGAATCACAAGGCAATAAGTATCTGAAGATTGTATAACTCCATATATTTTCACCATTCATTAGTATTATTTTGCCTACAGAACATCCCTTGAAAATCATAACTCTTGTACACAAATCCACACTTATAGAACTGAATCTGCTAAACTAGATTGTCAGCAACAGTCATGAAAATGATCAATGTGCAGTGTTCATGATCCTAGAGAATGTCAAGAGGCGAGTTTGAGATAAATTATCTGAATTTAAGATGAGAACTCAATATCATAATGTAACACCATGCATCTTATTTGCAGCCCGAAAGCAGTTACGTGTTTAGATTACATTACCACAAAAAAGAACAATTCTCAATAATTTCACAAACATTAGCAGCTCAAGTGGCAGTTTTGAGATTAAGGTTTTGTGACGCAAATATCCACTTCATGAAGAAAGCATTACTACAACATCATGCCATTTCCACACCAAGAACAGGAAACCAACTTGTATTTCTACTGCACTTTGAAAAACAAACTTTTGTTTTTTGTCCGTCCAGGTGCTAATTGAATATTTTCTTTACTTCTAAGTGAAGTTCTACAATCTGACAAGACAAGACTTATAGGCAAACAATTTATAAACTAAAATAACATAACTTGCAAGTTTTGAATTCATTTTAGAGCCTTTGACCAAAAAAAAAAAAAAAAAAAGAATTCATTTTAGAGCCTGAACCGTTCATCTTATAGATTATTAATGTCACAGAAGAGTAAACATTGTCATAAGACAAACTACATCTACACAAGCAATTTAACAAGGATGTTACTAAATTTTTATCTAGTGTAAAATATCCTAAACACAACCGTAAAAGAACTTGTTTGAATAAAACATACTCCAAGAAGAAAAAATGAAAATAAAATCCTAGATTTACCCTTCCCCTGGTTTTAGAAGTTCCAAAATTGGGTAATGGTCTTTTTACCGTCATAATGGACTATTGCTTAGTTACAGATACAACAACTAGTTCTTAATATGAACAAATTTAGATAACCACCAATTGCGCAAATCCACTTTTGAAATTCAAAGAAGTGATCTCTCTAATGGCAGAATAAGTCATATGCTAATCTGTAACCAACAAATTCTGATGAAACCAGCAAAAAACTAATAAAACTAGAGCAACACAATCATTACTTTGATCAAACAGTAGCACTCACCAATCAAATTCACAAACTTAAGTGAAGGAACCAAAATTTGACAAATGAAAATAAGCATTGAAGCAAAGCTACTTACCCACTAATGTCAGCAATTTCTCTAGAGATCTTCATCTTCTTGGAAGCTCCCTTGTATAACTCTTCAAGGCTGCAAGGCAACCTGCTCTCTATTGGAGGAGCTTTCCTAGGAGCTCCTTGGTGCATAAACCCTCCTCCTCCTCCTCCTTCTCCAAAAGATGCAAACCCATCATCACCAAAAAACCCACTTGAGAACCTTGACCCTCTCATGCCTCCACCACCACCACCACCTCCCATCCCTCCCATGCCTCCAAACGGGCCGGAAAACCCGAAAAACTCGGCAAAAATGTCGTCTGCGTTTCGAGGATTGAATCGAAACGTTGTCGGTCCATTACCTGTGGAAAAGAAGGAAGCTCCACCAGGTCCACCGGGTCCACCAGCATCAGGCGGTGGCACTTGACCCTTTAGGCCTTCTTCTCCGTATTGATCATACACTGCTCTCTTCTGGGGATCACTCAGAACCTGCAAGAATTCCCATCAACAAGTTAATTAATTAAATAAAACCCATAAATTTTTTAATCGATTCTGATAATGGGTGATTATAAAAAGCAAAATTTGAGGGAAAAAATCAAGTTAAAAGAAGAAAATTGCACAGAGAAGCAGAGATTTCCACAACAACAATACCTTAAATATACAAACATGAAAAGCAAAGCTAAAACCATGAAATTCCAGAAAACTCAACAGGATGAACAATCTTAAATTGAAACCACATAGAAGATTTCACATAAGAATAGAAGGAGAAGCATAAACATACCTCGTAGGCTTCAGATATTTGTTTGAACTTGGCTTCAGCTTCTTTCTTGTTGTTGGGGTTCTTATCAGGGTGCCATTTCATTGCGAGCTTCCTATAAGCCTTCTTCAAGTCATCATCTTTGGCACTCCTATCAACCTGAAGTATCTTGTAATAGTCCACTCCCATCTTTCTCTTCTTCTTCTTGATTCTAAGCTCAAAAGGACAAAGCTTTTAATTGCCTTCAGTTTTGTGTAGCGGTTGTTGATGTTTACTAGTTGATGAATTTGATGAAGGAATCAATCAGTGTTAGTGCATTATTGGTGTTGTGTCATGCGTGAATGGTTGAGTAGGAATTGTTACTAGTAATAATAGGGATAGTTTGATGGTTTGAGAATTCTGTGGAAAGTTCCAGAAATTACTATACAGTTCTTTTTGAGTCGGCTGGTATTACAGGCTGGTTTTGATTCGTTTTGTCACAGCCAATGGATTCATTCAACTTGGTTGGCCCCACCACTCCACCTGGCAAATTATAAACGACCCATCGTTCAAACTTCAAACCTAAGCGATTCTGCAATGGAAAAATGCTCCGCATTCTGTAGTTTATAATGAAAGGATCCATTGTTCATAGTACCCTCATCGATTTTGCAATAAGAAATATCATGATTAACTTTCTGTACCTCATGATGAAAATGATCCATCATTCAAACCTCATCAATTCTTCAATAAAAATGCTTAGTTATTAGAAGAAATTAAGAGAATTTTTAAATTTAATTTTTTTTTATAAGAAGTTGTATTATTTATCATAGATATTTTAATCATCTAATCAAAATTAGGTCTTACACGAGATGATTCCATCACATAACTTAAGACAACTTTTTAAAACTATTTATATAATATTCAATATTTTCTGTAATATTTGAGACTTTTAATTGATTCAATATTAATAGATGTTAAGAGTGTAATGTCTTAGTAGTATTGTTCAATCCTTTCATATATGAGAATTTGAATTCAAATATTTGCATCCCCCAATTATTATAAGGAAGGAAGAAAAAATATAAATAAACGAAAGATATAAGGCACGAATTTCAAATAAATTAATTATTCCATAAATTACATGGCTTCATAATTAATTATTTAATTTATACATAAATTTAAGTTGTATCCTAGTTATTAAGGACAAAACTTAGGTACAATACTTTAAATGTTATTCCTTAGATTCTTTACTTATGATTGAGCCATGTGGCTATTTAACAAAAAAATACACTTTCATCTCATGAGAAAAAATCCACATGACAAAATTTTAAGAGGGGAATCTAAGGAATAACATCTAAGTACTATACCTAAGTCTTGTCCTTTTATCAATATTCCTTTAAAGTTTTTAGAAGAAAACTAATACTACTGTATAACCATTATTATTATTATTATTATTATAAATATGTAAATGATTGACACGGGAGTGAAGTGATAAATTATGTGACAGCCATATAGGTGACATGTGTCATCTATGTTATATGTTTAGATGTCTTTATTATTTCTAATCAAAGTAATCTCTAGTCTTTTTATTTATATTTTATTTTCTATATATAAGATAGAAATTCTACTCTAACCTAATTTAAGTGTATATGTGTGTGAAACTCCCTCCTGAAGACTTGAACCCCAGCCTTTGCCTCCCACACCTCACAAAGCACTTATACTTGTGGAGTGACCACCACACCAAGGGTGCGTGGTGATATTTCTAGAGTCTTGTTGGTAGTTGTTTCAAGTTTCAGCCATTATAGTCTAGCAACCAAAGGAAACAAATCATTTATATTGTTTCTAGTTTTCATGAGTCAAAGGCTTGAAAATGTAAAGATTTAAATGTTTTTTTTATTCTCCTATGCTGAGAGTGTTGGTCTAAGCAATATATATAGCTGGTTGGCTTGGCTAACATAAATGAATCAAATTAGAAAGAGTGATAATTATTCAAAAAAAAAACTTGTTTTATATTTTGTATCTCTTTGTATTACATTTAGTGGTGAGAGTATTCAACCATGCATCTTTGGTAATTTCTTTTAGGTGGTGAGCTTCTTATACATGTGTGTGTGAGAGTTTTATTTTATTTTTTTCTTCCACCCCTTTTTTGGTATCAATTATGCTTAAAATTTAGGGACATATTTAAAGTAAATTATCAAAATTTTACATTCTCTCTTATCCACATTTCTTTTTTTGGTAAATGAGGCTTAGAAATAAAAACTACTGAACAACAAGTTTGTTACAACAAACAAAGCCAGCTTTCTCTCTAGCCAGCAGATCAACCACCACATCCGGTGGGTTATACAAAAATTGGAAATCATAAATAAGCTTTGCTCCCATTCGAGCTAATCGGTCAGCACAACTATTAACTTCCCTAAACACATGCACCATTGAGTAATTAGGGAAGGTCTTTATTAGGTTCCTGCAATCAGTTAAGAGAGGTTCAAGCATTAGATTGACAATTGAAGGACTTGAAACAAGATGAACAATAAACTCAGCATCCATTTCAATACAAATATTCTTAATTCCCAACTGCTTGGCCACGGTGAGCCCATCCTTTAGAGCTTATAGTTTTGCTATAGTACTTGTAATGTTCCCGAGCTTTTTGGCAAACCCAGCTATCCAATCTCCATTGCTGCACCTCAAGATACCACCCCCGATTGCCTTGATCGGGTCCCTAAACACAAACCCATATGTATTGAGTTTCACCCATCCCTTAGGAGGTTTGATCCATCTCACTTGGACTTGAACTCTACTTGGTTTGTTTGGGCCATTGGGGACTATGGCATAAAACTCCACTCCCTTTTTCAGACTTCAACTCTCCCAGTTTGGAAGATTGCCTTGTTCCTATGTAGCCATATAGTCCAGATCGCTTAAGGAAATAAGATTTTCCATGGCATACGGGGTCTTGGGAACGTGATAGAAGTTCCACAATTCTTTTCCGGCCAAGCTTCTAGATTCAAACCAAAGAAATCCTGTTTAGCTTCCTCGATTCCCAAGTCCCTCCACATGGATTTAGCCACCTTGCAATCTCTAAGGGTGTGAAGAATAGATTCAGGACCCTCACCGCACACGGGGTCTTGCAATCTCTTATCCACTTTTCACTTTCTCTAAAGCGACTCTAATTATTTAGTCCAAGTTGATTTTTCCAAAAATAGAAGGCAAAAGAATTTATTTTGACATATGTTAATGTACGGTACCGAGATCCCAAGACCCATATGGGCCCTGGGCTCAAGCCCAATGGAACGACCCCATTGCCCTAAGCCCTTCTTGAAACTGCCTTCATAAAGAACGAGTTTTGGGCCTCGAATCCTGAGCCGTGCTCGGCATAAGAACTTCCCAAACAATCACATAAACCCTGTCCGGGCAAGTCATGGGATGCTCGGGGAACATCATTACCGAGCAAATTCGCCTGAGCTGGAACCAAATTCCAAGGCCATAATTGTTACATCCCACTCTCACCTAAACAGCCACTTAAAACAGATAATATTGGACCTTCAATTGCACTAGCGATGGCAGTAATCATGATCTCCCCACTAACCTAAGCTATAAATAGCAGAAGTTGGGGAAGATGAGGGGGTTCAGATAAAAAGAGAGAAAACAGTCATTTAGAGAGGGGAGGAACATTACTTTGAGTCTCTGTGCCGAGAACGACACAAAGTAGGAAATCTTGAAGCCCACTTTACAAATAAATTGTGAGCCCAAGTGAGGTTGAGCCCAACAGTCTCGTTTTAGGCTTGCACAATTGGCGCCCACCGTGGGGCTCTCCTACAAAACTATGGTTCGACTAAGACTCAAATAAAGGAAATGTCCGAGGGACGTTCGGGAGGGCGTGCCCAGAGCGGCTCCGTGGGATCTTCACGGGGGTCCACATGGCAGGAAAGAAGATAGAAAGGGCGCGAGGATAGGGAGCGCCTGCGAGGAGAGGAAGAGTCTGGCCTGGGAGAAGGGTCGGATCAGACCCTCTGAACGGAGTCGGGTGTCTCGGGACACAGGCAGTATGATGACAGAGACCGAGAGCTGGAGCAGTTGCGCAGACTGGTGATGGATCTAGAACTGGAAGCAAGGGGTCAACGCCAAGAAAGGGACCGACACCACCGGCAAAGGAGAAATGATAGCACGGGAATTCGGGGCGAAGAGGGCTCTAGCCAATCCGGCACACGACAGTTCCAAAACCGATCACCCTCTCAAGAATCGCACCAGCGTAGGAATCACTCACACTCCCGAGAGACACGTCATTGCCAGAACCGTTCACGTTCGCATGGATACGAGGACCGAGGGTTTGATTCGCCAGAGGAACGGCGACCCCACAATGCTGCCATGGACGCCATGAGCCGAGCCTTACGAAGGGCTGCTCGGTCACCATTCTCAGATGAAATTGAATGGGCCCCTATGCCGAGTAGATTTACAAGACCGCCATTCAATTCCTACGACGGGAAGACGGACCCTGTGGAGCACGTCAGTCATTATATCCACATGATGTCCTTGCATGCACACAATGATGCCTTGATGTGTAAGGTATTCCCCTCCAGTCTCGGCTCCACGGCCCTGAGATGGTTCAATGGGTTACGAAAAGGCCCCATTCATAACTTTGCCGAGCTGATTCAAGAGTTTGGCAGTAGATTCGTGACATGCAGCTAAGTGCCGTAGTCGGTGGATGCGTTACTTTCCATAAAGATGAGGGTCGGTGAAACCCTTCAGAGTTACACCAGCAGGTACTGGGAACTCTACAATGAGATCGGTGGAGGAAATGAGAAGATAGCGGCAAGCACCTTCAAGATGGGGCTCCTCGAAGATTCTGAATTATGGGAGTCGTTGACGAAAAGACCTCCCAAGGATATAAGGCAACTTATGAGGCGCATTGAGGAGTATAAACGCCTGGAAGATGATTGGCTACAAAATAAGGGGAAAGCCCCATTACTCGGGAGATCTCGGCAGGGCGTTATCCCAACAAGACCGAAAAAAGATTTCAGGATGCAAGAACCAGAGGCGCAAATTGAGGGAGTTAATGTGGCGTTCAAAGAACTCGTGCACAAAATTCTAGATCGGATTAAGAATGAATCATTCTTCAGGTGGCCGAACAAAATGGGGGGTGACCCATCTCGGAGGAACCAAAACTTGTATTGCACATACCATAGGGACAAAGGGCATACCACCGAGCAGTGTCGGGTACTGAAGATCATCTCGGGCAGTTAGTAAAAGCAGGGTATCTGAAAGAGTTTGTAGTGGACTCCGCTGACCGAGATTCCGATCAGGGTGTTCAGCAGAGAAGGAATCCCCTCCCACCACCGCTGGGAGTGATTGAAGTCATCCACGCTGCCCCGAGAGGTACGGCAGTAGCTAAAGGGGTACTGACAGTGGCTTGCACAGAAGGAGAATCACCCGAGAAGAGGATAAAAGTTGGTCGGCTAACCATCTCTTTTAGCGAAGAAGACTTGCAAGGGACGATCCAACCTCATGATGATGCGTTGGTAGTAACAGCTCGAATAAGTGGGTTCTTGGTAAAAAGAGTGATAATAGGCCAAGGAAGCGGAGCCGACGTGATGTACCCAGACTTATTCGAAGGGCTCGGATTAAAGAGTCAGGATTTGGCGAAGTACGACACGCCATTGGTCTCGTTTGATGGAAGGGTCGTGGTTCCCGAAGGGCAAATTTCTCTCTCGGTGGACATGAAAGGCAAGGAAGTAATAGTGACCTTCATAGTAGTTCGGTCATTCTCACCGTACACTGCAATCCTGGGAAGGCCGTGGATCCACGCAATGAAGGCCGTTCCGTCCACCCTGCACGTGAAAGTGAAATTTCCCACCGAGTATGGAGTCGCCGTGGTGCGAGGGAACCAACGAGTGGCTAGACAGTGTCTGGTCGCCGCGGTCAGATGGAAGAATGAACAACTCGGACAAGCGGAGGAGACCGAAAAAGAGCCTTTATAGCAATCACAGAAGCCCCGAGGGGAAACGGGGGCGGACGTTGCTGAGGAGGTTTTGAAGGTCAGAATTTTTCCGAACAAAGACAGGTATTTCCAAATAGGCACGAGCATGAACAACCGAGAAAAGGCAGAAATGTTGTTGTTTCTTTTACAGAACGTGGATGTTTTTGCCTGAAGTCCGTACGAAGTTCCCGGCGTAGATCCCGAGTTCATTGTCCACAAGCTTAACGTGGACCCATCATTCCCCCCGAAAAAGCAAAAACTAAGGAAAGCATCGAAGGAGCATGTTGACGCGGTGAACTTGGAAGTCCAGAGGCTGAAGGAAGCAGGGGCGATAATGAAAATATTCTTCCCGAGGTGGTTAGCGAATACGGTGGTGGTGAAGAAAAAGAATGGTAAATGGAGAGTTTGTGTGGATTTCACAGACTTGAATAGGGCATGCCCCAAGGATCCATTCCCAATGCCCAAGATTGACCAACTAGTAGATGCCGCGTATAGGCACCTGAAGATGAGCTTTTTGGATGCTTTCCAGGGGTACCACCAGATTGCCTTGGCGCCCGAGGACCGAGAAAAGACAGCATTTATTTCCCCGAGTGCTAACTATCACTACGAAGTCATGCCGTTTGGGTTGAAGAACGCCGGTGCCACATACTAGCGGATGATGACAAGGATGTTCCGAGAGAAAATTAGGTGCACGGTTGAAGTATACATTGATGACATGGTGGTAAAGAGCAAAAAGGAGTCGCAACACACGGCAGACCTCCGGGGAGTATTTGAGATACTCCGGCAGCATAAGTTGCGCTTGAACGCCGAGAAGTGTACATTCGGTGTGGGGGCTGGCAAGTTCTTGGGTTATCTGATTTCTACTCGGGGGATAGAAGCCAATCCCGACTAGATAAATGTCGTGAATCGCCTCATACCGCCGAGAAATCCAAAGGAAGTACAGGTGCTAACCGGGATGTTAGCCGCCCTAAACCGATTCATCCCCAAATTCACGGATTGCTGCGGACCGTTTTATCAACTTCTGAAGAAGTGGAAGGGGTTTCATTGGGACGAGGAATGTGACAAGGCCTTTCGAGAACTGAAGGAATACTTGGCAAAAGCGCCCATATTAACAGCCCCGGAGTTCGAGGAGGATTTGTTTATGTATCTCTCAGTGTTTGACCATGCCGTGAGTGCTGTGTTACTAAGGGACCAAGGAGTACAGTAGTCGGTGTATTACATAAGCAAAACCTTAGTAGATGCCGAGACGAGATACCTGCCCCTTGAGAAGCTAGTTTTGGAACTAGTACACGCCACGAGGAAGTTGCCGCATTACTTTCAGGCTCATACGGTATTTGTTCTCACCGAGTATCCCCTGCAGTCATTGCTAAAGAGATTGGACTTCACAGGCCGAATAGCCAAATGGGGAACTCGTTTAGGTTCGTTCGACATAATGTACCGACCGCGAAGCTCGGTAAAATGATAGGTTCTTACTGATTTCATTGCAGAATTCACCCCTAAGAACGACGGGAAGATAATCTGTAATGCGGAGCGTCGTCCGTGGAAAGTGTTTGTAGACGATGCTTCGAATGCTATGGGGGCCGGAGCTGGTATTGTCATAATCACCCCGGAGGGCATACGATTAGAACACTCCTTCAGATTAGGATTCAAAGCCTCAAACAATGAAGCCGAGTACGAGGCCTTCCTGGCCGGGTTGAGGGCCGTATTGCGTTTAGGCGCGAAAGATGTTAAGATTTATTCGGACTCTCGACTAGTCGTTTATCAAATCATAGGAAGCTTCGAAGCTCGGGACTCTCGGATGAAAGCCTATCTGAATGCAGCTAAGTAGATTATTGGCCGATTCGGGACAGTGAAGGTAGCCTAGGTAGGTCGGGCACAAAACAGACATGCCGACTCGCTGGCCACGTTGGCCTCATCCTCTACAGAGAATATACCTCGGCTGGTCAAGATAGAGCTTATAAGGGAGCCAAGCATCGAGGTGAAAAGTGATGACAACCTGGCTGGGGTTGAAGTTGCCATGATGTCAATGGAAAATCCGTGTTGGATGAACCCGATCATAGACTTCATAGCCGAGGATAAAATTCTGGGCGATGAAAAGGAGGCCAAAAAGATTCGTCGGGTGGCTTCCCGGTACTGGCTGTCGGCAGATCGTAAGTTGTACCGGAGGTTTTTCGCAGGCCCTTACCTTTTATGTCTACATCCTGAGAAAGTGAAAGAACTTCTGACCGAGCTGCATGAAGGAGTGTGTGGTGGCCATGTCAGGGGACGGTCTCTAGCTCACAGGGCCATGACCCAAGGGTTTTGGTGGCCACAGATGCAGAAGGATGCCGCAGAATACGTCAGGAGGTGTGAACAATGCCAAAAGCACGCCTCTCTGATCCACTAGCTAGTAGGTCGTCTAAATCCCGTCAGCAGCCCATGGCCGTTCACACAATAGGGGCTAGACATCCTTGGCCCCTTTCCCCGAGCAACAGGTAACCGCCGTTTTGTATTGGTGGCTGTGGATTACTTCACGAAGTAGGCGGAAGCTGAGGCCTTAGCCAACATTTGGGATATCGACGTGAAAAAGTTTGTGTGGAAAAACATAGTCACAAGGTTTGGGGTACCGAACTTACTAGTATCAGACAACAGGCTACAGTTCGATAGCAAAGCTTTCCGGGCCTTCTACAGCGATCTCGGCATTAAAAACAAGTACTCAACCCCGACATACCCTCAAAGCAACGGCCAAGCTGAGGCGGTGAACAAGACAATTTTGAACGAGTTGAAGAGGAGGCTGGACGGGGCAAAGGGGAGATGGGTTGAGGAGCTACCTAACGTTTTATGGGCTTACCGTACGACTCCCAGAAGATCCACGGGTGAGACCCCTTTCTCTTTGACATATGGGGCGGAGACCGTAATACCAACCGAGGTGAGCTTGTGTAGTGCACGGGTCGCAGGATTTGACCTTGCCCAGAACACCGACCTGATGATGGAGCGCTTGGACTGGTTAGAATAATGCCGGGAGGCCGCAACCATACGGCTCATAGAATATTAGCAGAAACTGTCCCAGAGATATAACCAAGATGTAAAGGGGAGGGAATTCAGCACCGGGGAACTGGTTCTAAGGAGGATTGTGGGAAACATGCGAGACGTACATGCCGAGAAGCTTGCTCAAACATGGGAAGGGCCGTACAGAATTACTGCCATCGCTGGCGCGGGGGCTTACTACCTGGAAGATCTTGACGAGAGGCCGCTCCCTCGGCCATGGAATGCTCACAATTTAAAGAAGTTCTACCCGTGACCATCCATATAGTAAATGTAAGCCAAAACGTTGTACTTCGCTAAAGTCAAGATAATGATGAAGTTACTTGTCTAAGCTATTTTCGATCCCGTCATCGCACATTAAGAGAATTGCATGTTTTGTACAAAAAAATTCTAAGGACAGAAGCCTCGTCCTCGGTTCGATCAAAATCATCGAGCAGGTGGAAACCTTATCGTTACAAAAAAAATTCTAAGGACAGAAGCCTCGTTCTCGATTCGATCAAAATCACCGAGCAGGTGGAAACCTTATCGTTACAAAAAAATTATCTAAGGACAGAAGCCTCATCCTCGGTTCGATCAAAATCACCGAGCAGGCGAAAACCTTATCGTTACAAAAAAAAAATTCTAAGGACAGAAGCCTCATCCTCGGTTCGATCAAAATCACTGAGCAGGCGGAAACCTTATCATTACAAAAAAAATTCTAAGGACAGAAGCCTCGTCCTCGGTTCGATCAAAATCACCAAGCAGGCGGAAACCTTATCGTTACAAAAAAAAAATTTCTAAGGACAGAAGCTTCATCCTCGGTTCGATCAAAATCACCGACCAGGCGGAAACCTTATCGTTACAAAAAAAAAAAAAAAAAATTCTAAGGACAGAAGCCTCGTCCTCGGTTCAATCAAAATCACCGACCAGGCGGAAACCTTACCGTTACAAAAACCCCATTGTATGAACGCGATACACTAAGGCATGATTTAACCGAACGGGCAGGTCTCGGCCTGACTTACTATAGTATAAGAAACCACTAACATAATCTAAGCAAACAGAGAGTCATTCAACAAGTTGAAAGCAAAGTTAAAAAGCAGAGTTAGTATCTCCTCGCCAAAACTCGGCAATTGTTTACGGGTCATCCCCGTGAAATAAGGAAATTGTTCGTTCACCACAACCTGGTGACGTAGGCAAATATACCATTAATAAAATAAACTAAAAATGCTATAAAGATAAGTAAAAGCATGAAAAACTAGACTGCAGATAATCAGTTGGAGGGCCGGGTTGGATCTGTCACTTCTTGTTGACCGGTCAAGGGGTAATGTAGGTCTACACCAAGAAGATCCTGTACAGTTGGGATGCTGGTGGCTTCCATCTCATCTGGCTCGGCATGAGCATCGATCTGTTCAACCAACTCCCTCACGCTTGCCGTTTCTTCCTCCTCAGCGGCAACCGGTGGATCCTGCACGGCAGTAACAGGGCTTAGGAAGGGAATTTGGCCGGGGTCTCTCAGAGGGGAATCCTCGGGAACTCCCAGTGCTTGAAGAGTGGCAAACCACCCGACCTCAAAACCCAGCTTCCAAGCCTGGGCCACTACCGGTTCCGCAGATTGCTCGGCATCAGCAAATCCCTCGTTGTACCACTTCTACTCGCAGGCCTCTAGGGCTGCCCTCAGGTCGGTTAGCTCCTCGGCTTAAGAGGTGTTGAGGCTAATGGCTTCAGCTAGCTTCACGTCCGTTTCGTTCTACTTAGCCAAAAGTTCAGCACACCTCTTCTCCGCCAGCGCTCTATTTTTCTCCGCGGCAGCGGCCCTTTTCTCGGCAGATTCAGCTGCCTTTAGTTTCTCCTTCGCTGTTTTGGCAGCTGACTCTCGCTCCCCCTTCTCACGGTCGACCTCCTCGGCAAGATCCCGTGTACCGCCAGCCAGTATGTGAGCCAGTTAAGCAGCCTAGCAATCACAAAAGTTAAAACGGAAGTAGAAGTAAATGTATGGAAAGGAATAGACAACTGGGGAGTTACCGCAATAGCGTGCCACTCTTACTGGCGCCCCACGGACTCCTCAGACCCCTCCTCGAAGGCATGCACGTCGTTGGGAAGAAGACCCTCGGCCAGGGTCTGGGCAATACGGCCACCCTCGCCTTTCTCCCATAACCGCACACAGGCGGTCGAAGGCAAAGGCTTGCCGTCCAATAAAAACTTGGGCTTCCACGCTGGAGCAGCTTGGGAGGAGGACGCAACCCCCGGACCGACCTGGGTTTGCGTCTCGCAGATAACGATCCCTCCTGTTGGCTAGGGAGGTGTCTGGACGGCAGCGTCTCCCGGACCCGTGGATGGTTGATCGGCGACCCTCTGTTTCTTACGGGCTCGTCCAGCTTGAGAAGAAGGTGGAGGGTGAGGCACCTGGCTCCAACCCTGAGAAGGTGGGGGCTGGATGGGTTGCCGTGCACCGGGCACGAAGCGATCAATAGTCATAACCTTCCTAGACACCATGTTTTTGTCGGGTTAGGTATCTTAAGTTGACAAGGCAGTCGCTTCAATCGCTGGTTACTCGGGCTCCACAACAGGGTTCTTGAGCTGCGCTTGCTCTTGAACGGGGTCCTCTTGTTGAATTGCCTCGTGAGCTAACTCTCTAAGACGCCGAGACACACGTTCCGCGGACTCGTCCTGCAAAGGAGCTAGCTCGTCTGAGCAAGTGTAGCGCCTTCCATACTCCCTTGCCTCCCCGGTTGTAAGCTTTGGCGGCAAGAAGTTCGCGTACCGAACGTCAAAATATGACAGCAGGGGACTATCAACTAATAGTGTCTGCTTAAAGGTCTGCCAGGTAGAGTAAATTGGCTCTACTCTGAGGATCAGGTGTGAGGCCCGGAGCTGTCCATCCCAGTGCACGAATATCTCAGAACAAAGGATGAAGTTCAGGTCTTTTACATGGACGGTTCTGATGTCCGGAACGAACACTTTGCCGTCTGCAAAAGAACAAGTGTTATATCAATATCTGATGATGAAGATCTACTTCAATAAAGAGGAAAGAAAAGGAAAAAGGGGGGGAAAATAGTTAGATCAAGGGATTGGTACGAACCCACTTC
This sequence comes from Quercus robur, assembly GCF_932294415.1. Classification (NCBI taxonomy): domain Eukaryota; kingdom Viridiplantae; phylum Streptophyta; class Magnoliopsida; order Fagales; family Fagaceae; genus Quercus; species Quercus robur. The sequence continues at coordinate 43,137,113 of NC_065541.1, read as the reverse complement.
ACGCCGTGAAAGAGGGCAAGGGACTTCCCAGGCAAACCAGTTGCCGCGCACCCAAACAAACTCCCCGGCGGAGTTCCTATTCGAATCAGGTAGGCATGATATCAGCCGTACTCGATTATCTCTTGTTTTTAGGTAATAATTGGTAGCTTTGTTTCCACAGAGGCTATACATATGGTTAATATCATGGTAATTTAACTGTAAATCAAAGGTGTGGTTCAACCTATAGACGCAGCTAACTACCCGGTAAAAGTTGGGGGGAAGCTGGTCGGGACACAGCCTGTAGTACCTAAGTGTATCTGCTAAAAGGGGATCCACGGGGAATCTAACCCCACCCTCTAGAATTGACATTAAAGGAAAAAAGGCTGTGCCTTGTCCTCGGTGGAGAGCAATTTCACTCTCATGTAAGCCACTTCCACGTCATCGGGAATATTAAACTTGCTCCTAAAAGTGGCCAAGGCAGCCGGGGCCTCCAAGAGATAAGAGCAGCCCATTTATGATGCTAAATGCTATGAAGGGGAACTTGAAGAAATAAGTTGAAGGAATAGGAAGGGGAAGAGAACTTACTTTGGGTTCTAAGGGAGAGAAGAACTCTAGGCAGGTGAGTAAGCGCACAAAGAATTGGTCGGCAGAGAGTAAGCTCATAAGATCAGAGGTGAAAAAAAAGTGAAAGAATGTTCTGAGGAAGGCTATTTATAGGATCAGAAAAGGGGCAAAGGAACGTTCAATCAAGTAATAAATGGGCACGATTCACGAATGACCCTGCGGATGCCAAAGATAACCGACATGCGCGTCGCTTCGGTTCGCGAACCGTCAGGCAATAATGACAACTGAACCTGGTATCGCGGAACAGCGCGTCTTTTGAGATGAGCATTAATGAGAAACCATAACCGCATGAGTCCCAGGCCATAGGACTTTCGAGACTAAAAGGCTCGGCTGGCTCCTTGATTCTTCCCGGCAACCGGGTATGAATTAAGAAGGGGCTAATGTACGGCACCGAGATCCCAAGACCCATATGGGCCCTGGGCTCAGGCCCAATGGAACGGCCCCATTGCCCTAAGCCCTTCTTGAAACTGCCTTTATAAAGAACGAGTTTTGGGCCTTGGATCCTGAGCCGTGCTCGGCATAAGAACTTCCCAAACAATCACATAAACCCTGTCCGGGCAAGTCATGGGATGCTCGGGGAACATCATTACCGAGCAAATTCGCCTGAGCTGGAACCAAGTTCCAAGGCCATAATTGTTACATCTCACTCTCACCTAAACACCCACTTAAAACAGATAATATTGGACCTTCAATTGCACTAGCGATGGCAGTAATCATGATCTCCCCACTAACCTAAGCTCTAAATAGCAGAAGTTGGGAAAGATGAGGGGGTTCAGAAAAAAAGAGAGAAAACAGTCATTTAAAGAGGGGAGGAACATTACTTTGAGTCTCTGTGCCGAGAACGACCCAAAGTAGGAAATCTTAAAGCCCATTTTACAAATAAATTGTGAGCCCAAGTGAGGTTGAGCCCAACAGTCTCGTTTTAGGCTTGCACAGTTAATATATATATATATATATATATATATAAAAGATGTAAAAAATAGCAAAATTTGGGAAAAAAAATCTCTTAAATGCGTTTTTGTATCCCAGGAAGAAATATAGAAAAAAATAAGCAAAATATATTATATGTATTTTCATTTTTGGGAATTATGCCCAAACACCTTGTCAAAAGGCTGCAGTCGTTTTGATCGTGTATTTAGCATTTCCACAAGTACTAAACTTTTTCACTGTTTTGATAGATCCACAAGTGCTAGATTCTTCTTGGAAGTGTACCCATTTTTAGTTATGACGTGGTGACGTCTCTATTTATGCTATTTACGTGGCATTCAGCGGCGAGTCTTTTGGGTTAATATTGCAAAATCTGAACTTAATTTGCGTTATAGGTACTGTTGAAAGTTATTTGGGATTTTGAGGAGAGAGACTGAATTTCGGTATCACCATTGCCGAAATTCAGCCAAAAGTATGAGAGAGAAGATGCAAAAGGAGGAAAGAGAAAATGTTGAATTTCTGCAACGTGGATACCGAAATTCTTTTGCCCAATTCTGTTGCCCGAGTCCTGTCTCCTGTGTGCCCGAGTGTGGAGTGCTCCGGGAAAAAAAAAAAAAAGGCAATTGCGGTAATGCCATTGCCGAAATAGGGGAGAAAAAGAATTTTTTTTTTGGTAATTGTGGCAATGGCACTATCGAAAATGGAAAAAAAAAAAAAAAAAAGTGGTTCCAAAATCTCTGGAAGAGTAAAAAAAAGTGTAATGTCCACAATATTTTTACAACATTTTCACAATAAATCACATGTAATTAGTTATTATTAGTTAAAAAAAAAATTGTGGCAAAGTAATTGTGGCAATGCCATTGCTGAAATAGGGAAAAAAAATTGTGGCAAACTAATTGCGGCAATGCCATTGCCGAAATAGGGAGGAAAAAAAAAAAATCGGTGACAACCTAATTGTGGCAATGCCATTGCCGAAATAGGGGACAAAAAAAAATTTAGCAATTGTGGCAATGGGATTGCCGAAAATGTGAAAAAAAAAAAGAAGAAGAAAGAATTGTGGCAATGGGATTGCCGAAAATGTGAGGAAAAGAAAAAAAAAAAAAAGTGTGGCAATGGGATTGCCGAAAATGTGAAAAAAAAAAAAAAAAAAAGGATTGTGGCAATGGGATTGCCGAAAATGTGAGGAAAAAAAAAAAAAGAGAATTTTGGCAATGGGATTGCCGAAAATGTGAGAAAAAAAAAAAAGAGAATTGTGGCAATGGGATTGCCGAAAATGTAAGAAAAAAAAAATAATTGTGGCAATGGGATTGCCGAAAATGTGAGAAAAAAAAAATTGTGGCAATGGGATTGCCGAAAATGTGAGAAAAAAAAAAAAAAAGAATTGTGGCAATGGTATTGCTGAAATAGGCGAATTTTTTTTTTGGTAATTGTAGCAATGGTATTGCCGAAATAGATGAATTTTTTTTTGGATAATTGTGGCAATGTCATTGCCGAAAATGGGGAGGGGAATAATGGAATGGAATTGTGGCAATGCCATTGCCGAAATAGGTGAATTTTTTTTTTTTTAAAAAGGTGGTTGCCGAAATCTGGGGAGGAATTTAAAAAAAAAAGTGTTACGCTCATAATATTTTTACAATATTTTCACAATAAATTACAAGTAATTAATTATTATTAGTTCAAATTTGAATTTATCACTATATTACTTTTTTAATCTAACAATAACAACCTCCTCTTAAAATTTGTTGTTAAACTATTGTAAAAATTGTGTGTACCTATCATTTCTTTAAAAAATAAAATGTGGAATGGATTTGTGGCAATGGCATTGCCTAAATAGGAGAAAACAAAATTGTTCCCATTGCCGAAATATAGGAGAGAGATATAAAAAAAGTACGCATATTATTCTTTCAATATTTTTTTGATTGAACCAGTTTGGTTTGTCATATTCTTTTAGAAATAGATAAGGATAGATTCAAGTACACTATCTGCTACATTGAATCTTTTTCTAAAGTGCACGCTGTAAACAAAAACAAAAAAAAGTACATAGATTCTTATAGAAGAAAAAAATAACTGATGTGCATGCTGTAAACAAAAAAAACAAAGAAAGTATACAGATTCTTACAATAGAAAAGAAAAAATAATTGATGTGCACACTGTAAACCAAAAAAAACAAAAAAAGTACATAGATTCTTACAATATAGAATAAAAAAATTATTGATGTGCACGCTGTAAACAAAAAAAAAGCAAAGAAAGTACATAGATTCTTACATGTACGCTGTAAACAAAAAAAAGCAAAGAAAGTAAATAAAAAAAAAAACAAAGATTCAATCAACCAATCACCTCAACTCCTCATCTCATCTGATTTTTATTCTCCGCAGAAAATATATTTTGCCACGCCTAAATCTCCAACGTGATTCTTTTTTGTCTACTCCTCATCTCATCTCCAACATGATTCTTTTTTGTCTGCTCCTCATCTCATCTCCAACATGATTCTTTTTTGTCTGCTCCTCATCTCATTTGATTTTTATTCTCTGCAGAAAATATATTTTGCCACACCTAAATCTCCAACGTGATTCTTTTTTGTCTTTTTATTGTTCAGTTGGTAATAAAAGATAAGGGAAGTGCGAATTAGAATTGCATCTCATCACAATTCCTCAGGTTGCAAAGTTACTCTTTTACTTTGTTTCAGTGTGCCACAACTAAGGATTGTAAGTTTTTTGTTAATGTAAGTTTTTTTGCTTTGCTTATTAACTTATAGCTCTAGAAATTAACAGATTTATTATTATTGTATAAACATGTGCTTTGTAAATATTAGAAGCTAATACATTGTAAAATATTATGTATTGTTGTAATTGTAATTAATATTATTTGTATGCCGATGATTATGATAATTGTTGTTGTTGTTGTTCTTGTTATTCAAATTTTAGATTAATGAATTATTTTTTATGGTTATCTGATTGTGTGTTTTTTTTTTTTTTTTTTTTTGTTGCAAGTATCACTCTATAATTCTCACTCTTTTAGTTGGCATCACAATTGTGGTAAGCATCTCAATTATAGTTAATACTAATTATTGTGTGTATGATTATTTTTGCTAAAACTATTATTATTATTATTATTATTATTATTATTAAAAATTTTGCTTCATAAATCATTTATTTGAGTTTCTTTCAATTTTATTGTAGGATATATTTGAAATGGAGCAACAACAATATCACATCTCTAATGATGCAATGGAAGGCAATGTATGTTGCAAGATCCAAATTTATTAATGTCCTAATAATATCTACAATTATTCAATTTACATGAAAATAATTTAAACATTAGCAATATAACATTGTATATTTTTTTTTAAAAAAAAATTTCAGGTTTCCACCTTACAAGTGCGACCCCATCGTTTGCACCTCTCCCGCAGTTAGGCGAGCGTATCACCCCATATTTGCATCAATGTAGATTATACCGTGTTACCCGCCTACCACATATAGATATTGATTGTAGTCTTATCACTTCTTTGGTGGAGCGATGGCAATCTAGTACCCATACATTTCACCTACCTAATTGTGAAATGACTATAACTCTACAGGATATAGCAATCCTTACAGGATTACCTATTGATGGCAATGCAGTGTGCGGGCCAATAAATTTGATTTGGAGTACAAAATGTTGTAATTTACTTGGGGTGACACCACCTGCAACAGTATTGAATTTTGGTGGCCTTAAAATAACATGGGTAAGGGATACATTCTCAAACCGACCAGAGGGTGCTAATGCTATAACAACCCAACAACATGCTAGGGCATACATGTTTTAGGTTTTGGCTTTACTATTTGGAAATAAGAGCCAAAGTAGATTGCATTGCTGCTTTCTCAAGCTGTTAGATGACTTTGGTGTAGCTGGGGTAGTGCTACACTTGCTTACCTTTATAAAGAGGTGTGTACTGCTGCTATTAAAAAAAGCACGAAGATTGCAGGTCTTGTTTTCATATTACAATTATGGTCGTGGGAGCATCTTCCATATCTGACCCCAATTCCAACAAATCCAACAAATTTAAATGGCGATGACCCATACGGTTGCAGGTATAATATTTACTTTTTATTTCTATACAATTTTGTAATCCTTGATACTTCCAAACCCTAAATATTGTATGACAATCATTAATTGTGTATAGGTGGGATACCAAGAGAACGTTTACTCACACACCAACACATGTTTTGCGTGCGTACCGTTTTAATCACGACACACATAATAATAAACAGGTAATATATCACAATGCATCAATGGTTAATTTACTAGTTATATTATTGTCTTGATTGATTATAACATAGTTATTGTAATTGGAATTACAGGTTGTTTGGACACCATACGATAACTATATGCATCCATGGTGTCTTGCAAAAAGAAATATATGGACTATGTTAGGTTCTAAAGTGTAGGACTTTATGTATTTAGAACTCTAAGTTGTATTATTGGCAAACCATGATCAAAACAATGTGTTTAGAAGTGTTTAAAGCTAGCTGAAATTTGTATGTCAATGTAAAGTTGGAATCGAGTGTAAAGCAGAAAGCACTGTGGCTTTCGGCCTGGCTCAGTCAATCGAAGCTTAGGCTCGACCGATCGAAACTCGGACAGATCGCTTTTCTGCAGAATTTTCCAACTCAGCCCTAGTTGTTTTAAAACGTTTTTAGGGTTTCTTATTTGTCCTAAGTATAAAATGCAAACCCTAGCCACGTTTTAGTGTTGCTCATATTGCGGTTTGTGTAAATCTCTTGTGAGATCTAGATGAGTTTTCCTTTACACAAACTTAGGGTTTTCACGGAGGAGATATTTTTCTACACCTTGATGATCAAAACAGTTGCTACCATTAAAGCTTAAAGAATACACAAGCGGGGGTGCTTGTAGCTGGTGGGAATCTAAGAAAGAAGGAGTCCGTGGATTCGGAGCTTGCACGTGGTCGTGTCAGTAAGTTCTACTGGTTGGTAGCATTAGGAAGTCGAGCAGGGGTGCTTGTAAGTCCTTTTGTATGAACTTCGATTCTTTCAAGATAATGGATTCAAGTTTACCTTGAGGATAGTTAGGTCAAATTCTCCCCAGGTTTTTACCGGTTTGGTTTCTTGGGTGATCATATCGTGTGTTATTTATTTTCCGCTACTTTGCATGATTTGATCTTTATTATTGTGATAACCTAGACTTGTTTAATTGGACTAAGTAACAACTTGACTAATTGCCTAGGTTTAATCAATTGTTTAAGGGGTCTAAAAACTGTCAAGTGGTATCAGAGCGGTAGCTCATTTGTTGTTGATCCTTTGATCATTGAGCTGATCCTTGACCCCTGTTGTCATGGAACACGGACACTTTCTTGTTATTTCTCCTTCCTTTGATGGGAATAATTATGCTTACTGGAAAGTAAGGATGAAAGTTTTCCTGAAATCCATTGATGAGAGCATATCTGTTGAAGAGAACCCTTCTGATGGGGAACTCTCTGAAGATGCAGATCTTCAAGAGGCCTATAACAAACTTTGCAAAGTTGCTGCAAAGGATGCTATGAATGTTGAACTTGACCTAAAGAAAATTGAATCTCTTGAGCTTGAAAAGAAAAATTTGCTTGTTAAATTGTTTGATGCTAATGACCTTTTGAACAATGTGAAAACTGAAAACATGCTCTTGCTTGATAAAGTTAAATATTTGGGACTTGATTTATCTGTTGCTAGATCTGCTAGTTCTAAACTTGATTAAATGCTGAGTGTTCAAAAGTCGTCTTTTGACAAAACTGGTTTAGGTTATGTTGATAGCATCTGTGTGTCCGCTCCCCATTCCACTAAGTTTGTTCCTTCATCTTCTTCTTCTGAACCTTCAGTGAGTGAGATAGTGAGTGAAACTGTCAAACCCCCTGTGAGTGAGGTTGCTAAACCCTTAGAAGGTTCATCATCTAGGGTTGATCTGAAAGAATCTAAGCCTAAAAAGCCTACCCTATCTAAGGACAAGACACATGATAAACCTGCATGGGTTTGTCATTTTTGTGGAAAGACTGGACACATACGTCCAAATTGCTACAAGTTGCAAGCTGCAAAGAGAGCAAACAAACCAAAAGTACCTGTGCCTCAAGCACTTGATCCTATGGTACTTATTGGTGATTTGGTAAAGGCTTTAAACCTTTATTCCAATCCTGGAGTTGGTAATCATTCTCAAGTGAATAAGAACTCCAATGCTCGTGGTGCATCTAAAAAGTTTTGGATGCAAAAGACTCGACCTAACTGAGTCTTTCTGACATGGTCCTTGTGCTTCATTGCTCTACCATTTGTGACCATTGTTCTTTGGTTGTGTTTTTTTCTAGGATTTGCATAGCATAACATTCATGCATTTCATTCTAGGTGTTTTTAATTTAAAAAAAAAAAAAAGGAAAAGGAAGCACATTTTGTTTTTGCACTATTCTTCTTGGTTTTTAAGAACAAGGTTGGTCAATTTATTTTCACATAACATGTCTTTTGTACCTTGTTTAACTTTGATGAGCTTATTTATTGCACTCTACTAGTTGAAGATTTGTAGTGCATGTTGTGTGGGAAAGATGTGTATGGTTTTTAATTACTATGTCTTAATCTTGAAGTCACTTGTTTTTTAAATGTTGGACTTGAACTTTTAGAGAAAGGCATAAATAACCATCTCATCACTGTTCACTAGCCAATCATGAACACCTTAGTGCATATCATAAGATTTTGTGCTCGAGAAAGTGTAGCACATGCACGAAAAGAACATAAGGTGAAACCTCGGTAAAAGTGCTTAATTCTTAAGATCTAATTTGTGTGTACTATTAGGCTTGATGTCAAACTCACATAAACTTAAAATTGGAATGTATATTATGAGGCATAAATACAAGAACTTACATGATTGCAAGCTTATGATCTAGGAGATGTGGGAGTTATATGATGTAACTCTTTAGGTGATAGTCTCTTTTAAATTCTTTGTGATGAATTTTGTAGACTTTGTGATTGATTGCTATTCACATATCACCTCACATGTATCTCAAGTCTTTGCTAGTCGCACACACTACACGAGTTACTCTTTGCTAAACATTGTACATGTTATTGTGTGTGTTTATGGTCTGACCAACCAAGTTTTAGCAATCACTTTGAATTATGTGCAAACTAAATTTGTTGCTTGAAAATTTGTGGAGAATGCAAAATTTTGTTTTTGGGAATATTGGGCTTAAAATTCTTGTTTGGAAAATCATATCATTCATACTCATGCATTTTTTGTCTTAAATTTTAATGCTTTGAGTTCAATCAACTTGTTTTTCAAAAATTGTGTTTTTCCTAAAAAATATGGTGAGCCTCTGCCTGATTCGATCGGTCCATTCTGTTTTTCGACCGATCGAAATTTTTAAAATTTTAAAATTTTTGAGAAACGGAGTCTCTATCTGTTTCGACCGGTCGAGGTTGATTTTCGACCGATCGAAACTCGTATATCAGGTTTTAAAAAAAAGCTAAATTGGACTTTTTCAAAGTCACTATTCAAACTTTTTCAAGCTTTTCTCTCTCTCCGCATTGGCTCTTGGCTCCACCATCAAATTTTTGTCGTTTTCCTTCAAGATTTTTGCAAGGTTTTTGTCCTTAGAAGCCGGTAAGACCCTTTTGCCCTTCTTTTTCAAGTTTATTTCTTGTTTTCATGCATTTTTCATGCATTCTCATGGGTATTTTCGGCATCTTCAAACTTTTTGGGGTTTTTGATGACTCAAGACTATTCTTGTGTAATTGATCAATGGGTTTTTGTGCCATGATGTTATATTGATGTTCTCTATAGTTTAATTTGATCAATTTTGTGGTTTTTGAAAAATTGGAAATTCTAGGGTTTTGAATTTGATCCAAATTGGGGATTTTGTCAAATTGGCTTAAATTGATGAAATTGACTTCTCCAATTGATGTAATTGGTCATTATTTTTGTTATTATATCATGTGTAATGATCAATTCGTCAATTTTTTAAAATTGATCAAGTGGTTTCTATATTTTGGGGTTTTTGTGTTAAAAACCTTTATGTGCAAGCCAATTTTGTAATTTGAATCTTTTTGACTTAATTCACTGCATTAGCACATGCATCATGACATTTAAACTTGTTCATGCATCATATAGATTTTGATTCTATTTTTTGTTTTTGTGCTAACTTGCAGTCTGCCCTTGGTTTTGGTTTTGTGGTTTTTGTTCTTTTGCTCTGTGTTTCGATCCTTATCTTAGCACTATGCCTAGGAAAACTAGAGCTCATAGGACCACTTTCACTTCCTCTGAGTCTCCACCTAGAGTAGAGCTGTTTAAGAATGATAAGTGTAGAGAAGCCTATGACACCTTGAACTGTAAGCGTAAGATCTGGTCTGAGCGAGCTGTTGTGTTAGATGCGCTTGATCTGGCCATTAGGGCCAATTTTGAGTCTAGGGGTTGGTTGCCTCTCGTAGAGATTGATCATCCACCTCCGACTGCCCTGATTAAAGAGTTCTACTCGAACCTCTCTTGCCACATCTATGATTCCAACACCCTAGTTAGGAGTTGGATACAAGGTGTAGAGTTCACCATTACCCCTCGGGTGGTGGTTGAGGCTCTTGGGGTGCTGGTTGTTCGGGATGCTGACTATCCCTATGATGAGTCACTCTCTTTAGATGTTGTCATGTCTTACATCACTGGGTCATCTATCCAGTGGGGTTCTGATCCTCGGATCACTTCCGATGAGCTTACCGAGACTGCCTATCTCTTCTTTAGGATTGCGTGTCATTCCTTGTGGCCTATTTCTCACTTCCACACCATCCCTTTAGAGCGATGTGTGTTTTTGTATGCCTTTGCTTCTGGAGCGTCCATCAGTTTTCCTCACTTGTTCCTTCGTTCTTTGAATGAGGTTCATAGGAGTTTTGCCATAGGGCATGCGCTGATTCATCCTATTTTCATTCATAGGATTCTGCTCTATTTAGGTCTAGATGGTTTTCCGTCAGGTGAGCCTGTTCATGTGATAGCTCCTATAGGTGCCACCTTTCTTCGTCAGAGGGCTGCTCAGTTGAGAGTTCCTCCTTCTCGTCCTAGAGGTGCGTCATCTAGTAGTGTTCCCCCTCCTCCCTCTTTTACAGGTACAGCTGCTGCTGAGACTTCAGGTGCTGCTGCTAATGCTGATGCTGCTGTTCCTCCACCGACTGCTATGGATGATTCAGACATTCGTCGCACGTTGGGTCATGTCTTGATCGTTCAGGCGGCTGAAGGACAGATTTTGGTGGACGTGCTTGATGAGATCCGTGCTTTGCGTGTGGAGTTGGCGCAGTTTAGACCACCTCCCTTTTGATGATGGATATCTTGTTTGCCCTTCGGTATTCCATCACAAAAGGGGGAGTACTTGTAGGTTTTTGTTTTCAGGGGGAGACATTTTGTTTTTGGTTGGAGCTTGTGGAGTTTTAGATTGTATCTAGGTGCTTCACTGTGTACTTAACATTTTTAGCTCTTACCTTGTTTTTGATGGGATATTCATGTTAGGGGGAGTTTTATGTTTTTGTTGGTACTTTATTTGTTTCTTGTTTCAAACTGCTTATTGATTTATATTTATGAGTTATTCATTGATATATGTCTTTAATTGTGTGCTGTTTGAAATCAAGAAGTTATTTTGTTTACTTGTATTATTTCCATACATGCGGTTATGCATTTTGTTTAGTGTTTCAGGAAATATACAGGTTGATTCAATTGAGCTGCTGTCTACACTTGCAACTGATGGATAGTAGTTAGGATTGAATTTGGTTTATGAGCATTATTTTATAAAGGGCTTTTCATTTTGTAAACTTTGAGCTTCTAAGTTGTGTTTTGTCACGGATTGCCAAAGGGGGAGTTTGTTAGGTTCTAAAGTGTAGGACTTTATGTATTTAGAACTCTAATTTGTATTGTTGGCAAACCATGATCAAAACAATGTGTTTAGAAGTGTTTAAAGCTAGCTCAAAGTTGTATGTCAATGTAAAGTTGGAATCGAGTGTAAAGCAGAAAGCACTGTGGCTTTCGGCCTGGCTCGATCGATCGAAGCTTAGGCTCGACCGATCGAAGCTCGGGCAGATCGCTTTTCTACAGAATTTTCCAACTCAGCCCTAGTTATTTTAAAACGTTTTTAGGGTTTCTTATTTGTCCTAAGTATAAAAGGCAAACCCTAGCCACGTTTTAGTGTTGCTCATATTGCGGTTTGTGTAAATCTCTTGTGAGATCTAGAGGAGCTTTCCTTTACACAAACTTAGGGTTTTCAAGGAGGAGATATTTTTCTACACCTTGATGATCAAAACAGTTGCTACCATTAAAGCTTAAAGAATACACAAGCGGGGGTGCTTGTAGCTGGTGGGAATCCAAGAAAGAAGGAGTCCGTGAATTCGGAGCTTGCACGTGGTCATGTCAGTAAGTTCTACTGGTTGGTAGCATTAGGAAGTCGAGCAAGAGTGCTTGTAAGTCCTTTTGTATGAACTTCGATTCTTTCAAGATAGTGGATTCAAGTATACCTTGAGGATAGCTAGGTCAAATCCTCCCTAGGTTTTTACCGGTTTGGTTTCCTGGGTGATCATATCGTGTGTTATTTATTTTCCGCTGCTTTGCATGATTTGATCTTTATTATTGTGATAACCTAGACATGTTTAATTGGACTAAGTAACAACTTGACTAATTACCTAGGTTTAATCAATTGTTTAAGGGGTCTAAAAACTGTCAGACTACAACAGCGCCATTGTTGTGCTTCCAAATTGTAGAGTATTACCACTTAGAAAGAGTCATGCAACAGTTTGGGTTGTTGCAAAGATGTCCAAGGTGGCCTACAGACAATTTGGATAAATCTGTACATTGTGTAAAGTTGACAGGAAAGTCCATTGTCAATTGGAGAATGCAGCATGAACAATACTACCAGCGTTGGAACATGCGAGCTGAACTTCTAGTTGGAGATGACCATTTTGATTCAAGTGTGGACTACGCAACATGGTACCAGCAAAATGGTCACCTATTCACAACACCAAAGGCGGCTGCCCATATGTACCAGGTTATTATTTTAGCTTTTTCAATAATACTACACTAATATTGATAACAAGTTATTTACACATCCAAATACTGCACTAATATTGATAACAAATTATTATTTTCGCTTTTTCAATAATACTGCACTAATAAATGTTATTTTCCTTTTTTTGCGGCAGCAAACTGAGGTCAATAATATGTTAAATTTAGTTGTTGCAAACCAACAGATGAATGATCTCACAGCACAACAAGTCCTTCCACCAATAGTAGAGGGCCTTACCCGACTGAAGTTATCAATGGAAGCAAATATTTCCTCCGTCCCTACTGAAAGGGTTACAACCTTCGGGCGATGACAAAGGCGCCAAGGAAGACAGCCACAAACCTATACTGAAACCCACTCATCCACCTTTGCACAACGTGGACAATGCGGAAATGATGATGCCGGACCATCCACCTCCGCACAATATGTACAGCTCTACCCAAGCTGGGCCATCAACATTTGCTGGTAATGAGCCAACCACCTTCAGTGAGTATAATCTAATTAATGTCAACGAGTATTGCATGAATTTATATCAACAGATTGGGTCATCCACTTCCATAGGACATGGATTTGAGGGTTTGTTTAGCTATGACCATTATCCCCAACCTAATTCAACACCTCCCTCCTATCACCCATTGCCATCTCCATCTTATGCTAGGCAATACAATTATGGCCAAGATAGCTAGTACAATTATGATTTCTGCACACCACAACCTTCCCAACCACCTTCTCATGTTGGTGATTTTTGCACGCCACAAAATACATGGGCATGTGCTCCAAACTCCAAGGAAGAGGCCTCCGTAACAGACTCTGAGGAAGATGCCTCAAATGAGGACAGTGGGGAAGATGCAGAAGATAGCCAAGATATGGAGGTGTCTTCAGATAATGAAGATGTCGACTATGGTAATTATCAAACAGATGTTGATATTAGAACACAGCTGAGGCGCATGGGGAGAAGTCCTGTGCAAGCACGAAGGTACCCACAACGAGAAAATAAGCATCCTCCATGTTGTGGAACACAACAAAAATTGAATGTACCTCATCGTCGCAATCACTAATCAATGTAAAATGACTGTTTATTAAAAATATACTAAAGTATTATCATTATTTATGCATCATTGTAGCAAAAAATATTATGCCTAGATAGTATACATAACACATTATACTACTAATCGTAAGACCTTTGTGAAAACAAGAAATGTGTACTTATTTTTTCGCATTTGAAATTAGTGCCCAATTAATCTAATCATACATCTATTTACTATAATTGTCCATTCCTAATCCGATATAGAATCTATATGTGTAGCCACAACTGTAGGCGCATAATAGGTGGAATAAAAAAGGTGTCAAACTTCAATAAATGGGAAATCTTTTTTCCTTTGCATGATGGCTACTGTGGTGTACATTTTTATTTTCATTCTCCACAGCCTCTCTTCCAAACCCTCGTAAAAGTGTCAAAGACAAAAAAAAGTACATAGATTCTTATTCTCCACAGCCTCTCTTCCACAGCCTCTCGTACATTGATTCTTATTCTAAAGTGCACGTTATAAACAAAAACAAAAAAAAAAGTACATAGATTCTTATAGAATAAAAAAAATGACTGATGTGCACGTTGTAAACAAAAAAAAAAAACAAAGAAAGTATATAAATTCTTACAATAGAAAAGAAAAAAATGATTGATATGCACACTATAAACCAAAAAAAAAAAAAGCAACGAAAGTACATAGATTCTTACAATATAGAAGAAGAAAAATGATTGACGTGCATACTGTAAACAACAATAAAGTATATAGATTCTTACAATACCGAAGAAAAAAATGATTGATGTGTACACTGAAAACCCAAAAAAGCAAAGAAAGTATATAGATTTTTACAATATAGAAGAAAAAAAATTGATTGATGTGCACGCTATAAACAAAAAAAAAAAAGCAAAGAAAGTACATAGATTCTTACGTGCACGCTGTGAACAAAAAAAGCAAAGAAAGTAAAAAAAATAAAACAAAGAGTCAATCAACCAATCACTTCAACTCCTTATCTCATCTAGTTTATGGCAATGGCATTGCTGAAATAGAGGAGAGAGATATAAAAAAAAAAGTACGCATATGAAAAAAAGTACCCTATAAGGATAGATTCAAGTACAATGACATTGCAGAGATTCTTTTCAGTATTTGTGGCATTGCAGAGATTCTTTCAGTTTTTTTTTGTTACTGAAATAGAGGAGAGAGAGATAAAAAAAAGTACCCTATAAGGATAGATTCAAGTACAATGGCATTGTAGTGGCATTGCAGAGATTCTTTCAGTATTTGTGACATTGCACAGATTCTTTCAGTATTTTTTTGACCGAAGGAGCTTTGTTTGTCATGTTCTTTTATGGTAAAAGTACCCTATAATGTCACTGAATTTAACTGATATGAAACTTGCATCCTATTTAAACAGCACTAATGTCACTGAAATTTCCACAGTTCTTATTTTCTACTCTTTTTTCCCTATAAATTCCATCAACCTTCTTCTCCACTCTTGTTCCCCTCATAATTTTACCAACCATTTTCAAATCATGTGTGCCATATATTCTACAAACAACTATAAGTAACAACACTTGCAAATATCTATCCGTTGGTTATCTCTTAGAAGGTGAGTTATATTTCTTAAGTAGTTACTTTTCTTTTTATAATATTCATGTTGATATGTTTTAGGGGCATAGCTAAGCATGAAAATCTTTTTTTTGTTAAATTATTTGTTCATGCAAATCTTGTTTCTGTATTATGTGTTTTGCAACATGAACTGATTTGTATGATATGTTTTAAATTATTTATCCATGAATTCTTGCCTAAATTTCAAAATTGACGTATATTTTCTTAAAGAAATACTTAGTTTGTTAGCCTATAATATACACGTATGTTTAATACTATTATTATCAGTGAATATTTTTAATGGATTACCTTCTTGTATTGCATTGTAATAATTGTGTTGTGTTAATTTATTAATATTATTATTATGTTTTAGTGTAAATGGCAGAAAAGTTGTTCATTTTTCTCATCCATTCCGGTGGAATAATTAAACATGAAGAAAATGGGGTTTATTACGAAGGGCCACCTCCTTCTATGCTTCCATTAAGCCGGGGTGTTACATTTGAAGATCTATGTGATGGAGTAGCATCCACGCTTCATATAAACAGAGAAGATTCAAAATTGACTATTTGGTATAGATTTCCATTTCAATGTCATCCACATCCTGTGACTTACCAGCAAGTTTGGGTAGCAAATGATAATGGTGTCAATGCAATATTTGATATGTTAGACCGCCAATATGGATTTGTAGGTGCAGAGTTATACGTGGGTGTAGAGCCTATAAGAAGCCACCGAGATGTTTTCCCCATTCGATATGCCAACGAAGGACCGAGTGCATCGTTTAGTTATTCACATGGCGGGCACTTCCATGATCCATATGCCATTCATATTGGTCATTATTCTCAAGATGCGGCTCATTCCCCAATCAACATTGGCGGTGCTGACTATCATGCTCCATATACCCATGTTGCAACAAAGGTACGTTACTGATTGCATCAACGTGGGATGGTGACAACAGACTTTTTCCACTTGCCTTTGCCATTGTGGAGAAGGAAACTGATGATAGCTGGTATTGGTTTTTGCGTTGTATTCAGATTAATGTCACTAATCGGGAAGGGTTATGTGTCATATCTGATCGTCATCTTGGTATAATGGCAGCGATATGGACTATATGTCAATTGACACGTTGGTATCATCGTTTTTGCCTTCGCCATGTGGCTAGCAATTTCAATCAACAAATTGGGAATAAAAACTTGAAGGCTATGGTAATGTGGGCAAGCATGGAGAATTAGTTACGAAAGTATCAAATCACCAGGGATAGAGTTACTCAATTAAGTGCAGATGGTGAGAAGTATTTAAGGGAAATACCGGTGGAAAAGTGGACGTTAGCATACGATGGTGGACATCGTTATGGGGCTATGACCACAAACTTGTCTGAAAGCTTCAACGGAATTCTAAAGAGTGCTAGAAATCTGCCCATAACTGCATTAGTTGAACTTACATACTATCGTTGTGTCGCCTACTTTGCCGATCGATATACTAAGGCATGTGCAGAGGCTACTGCCGGTGAACGCATTACGGCCTATGCAAAGAATAAATTCAATAAATGGGAAAAAACGGCACCAAAGCATTCAGTTACTATGTTCAGTCATGAAGATGGTCTGTTTGAAATCAGAACACCAATAAACCCTAACTCTGCATATAGGGGTAATCATCGTCATGAGGTAAATTTGAGGCAGAACACTTGTAGTTGTCAAAAATGGCAGGTTTATAAGATTCCGTGCTCACATGTCATTGCCGTGTGTAAATATCAAGGCATCTCTGCAATGCAATATATCGACCGTTGCTACCATTTGGAAGAACAAGTTGCTTGTTATGCACCTAGATTTCGCACGGTTCCAGACAGTGTACATTGGAATGAGCCTAATTTCCCGGTCTTGTATCCTAATGTCAAGTTGCGCCGTGAAAAAGGTCGACCAAGAACAACTCGGCTTCGAAATGAAATGGACGAAGGGGTAGAGCATCAACCAAGGCCATTGTGCAATCTCTGTAGGCAAGAAGGCCATAATAGAAGAACATGCCCTACTCAAACTGTGGCTGGCTCCACTAGTGGCTAAACTAAATGACCCAACATAAGTATTCAATCTACTTCAGTGGATTGGTTGGACTGTTGTTTTTTTTTTTTTTTTTTAATTATGTTTTTAGGAGTTGGACCATATTGTTAGTTTGTATTATTTGAAAGAACATGGTACTAATTCCATATGCTATGATGTTACAGCGTGCACATCAGTCATTTTGTAAGAATTTATGTACTTTCTTTACTTTTTTTGGTTTACAGTGTGCACATTAATCATTTTTTCTTTTCTATTGTAAGAATCTATATACTTTCTTTGTTTTTTTTTGTTTACAGCGTGCACATTAGTCATTTTTTTCTTCTATAAGAATCTATGTACTTTTTTTTGTTTTTGTTTATAGCATGCACTTTAGAATAAGAATCAATGTACCAGATAGTGTACTTGAATCTATCCTTATCTATTTCTAAAAGAACATGACAAACCAAACTGGTTCAGTCAAAAAAATATTGAAAGAATAATATGCGTACTTTGTTTATATCTCTCTCCTCTATTTCGACAATGGGAAATTTTTTTTTTCTCCTATTTCAACAATGTCATTGCCACAAATCCATTCCACATTTTATTTTTTAAAGAAATGATAGGTACACACAATTTTTACAATATTTTAACAACAAATTTTAAGTGGAGGTTGTTATTGTTAGATTAAAAAAGTAATATAGTGATAAATTCAAATTTGAACTAATAATAATTAATATTTATTGTGAAAATATTATAAAAATATTGTGAGCGTAACACTTTTTTTTTTTAAATTCCTCCCCAGATTTCGACAACCACCTTTTTAAAAAAATAAAAAAAAATTCACCTATTTCGGCAATGGCATTGCCACAATTCCATTCCATTATTCCCCTCCCCATTTTCGGCAATGACATTGCCACAATTATCCAAAAAAAAATTTCTTCTATTTCGGCAATACCATTGCCACAATTACCAAAAAAAAATTCGCCTATTTCGGCAATACCATTGCCACAATTCTTTTTTTTTTTCCTCACATTTTCGGCAATCCCATTGCCACAATTTTTTTTTTCTTTTCCTCACATTTTCGGCAATCCCATTGCCACAATTCTTTTTTTTTTTTTTTTTTTCATTTTTGGCAATCCCATTGCCACAATTGCTAAATTTTTTTTTGTCCCCTATTTCGGCAATGGCATTGCCACAATTAGGTTGTCACCGGTTTTTTTTTCCTCCCTATTTCGGTAATGGCATTGCCACAATTACTTTGCCACAAATTTTTTTTAACTAATAATAACTAATTACATGTGATTTATTGTGAAAATGTTGTAAAAATATTGTGAACATTACACTTTTTTTTACTCTTCCAGAGATTTCGGAACCACTTTTTTTTTTTTTTTTCATTTTCGGCAATGCCATTGCCACAATTACCAAAAAAAAAAATTTCTTTTTCTCCCCTATTTCGGCAATGGCATTACCGCAATTGCCTTTTTTTTTTTTTTCAGAGCACTCCACACTCGGGCACACAGGAGACAGGACTCGGGCAGCAGAATTGGGCAGAGGAATTTCGGTATCCACGTTGTTGAAATTCAACATTTTCTCTTTCCTCCTTTTGCATCTTCTCTCTCATACTTTTGGCTGAATTTCGGCAATAGTGATACCGAAATTCAGTCTCTCTCCTCAAAATCCCAAATAACTTTCAACAGTACCTATAACGCAAATTAAGTTCAAATTTTGCAATATTAACCCAAAAGACTCGTCAGCGGCTACAAAAATTCTTTTTAGGGTGGTTATTAAAAACATTTAAATTAAAAATAATAATAAGAATAATAAAATTTGAATATATTAACATCACAAAATAAAAACATACACAAATGCATAAAGTTTTGAAATTTTATTTCACAAGTTTCATACTTTGAAATCATTGTGTGATATGATAGTTTTACTATTAATTTATTAGTTAAATCTTTTTCAATATATAAAACCAAACAATTATTAAGTTACTGATCTCTTATTCAATTACTAACATATTGCCTAAATAAGTACTAATATAAACAAAATGCATTATCTTTTTGAAAAAATATATCACATAAATCCAACAAATTCAACAAAAAACTAAAGTAAGTACTAACAGACTAGCTATTTAAAAAGTGTGCATTTTTTATTTATAAAAAAACAGCGATTTTAAAATATGTCATTTGAAAACACAATTTAAAATATCACAATTAAACATTTGGTTTGAGATTTTAGGCTAATTTGTTTGTTTGGGCAATTTTTGAGAAGTGCTATGTCCACAACACTTTCACAACAAAGCCTAGGTGATAAGTTTTTACTGGTTCTAATTTGAACTTACCATTGAAATTATTTTTTTGTTTACTAGTAACAATCTGCTATTTAGGATTTGCTACAAAAGTATTGTGAAAATATGGTAAACATTGCATTTCTTGCAATTTTTTTGTTCAACATTCAATGGACCAAAATTTTGGAGAGGTTGAATTTTATTTTTAGTGGGCTCAATTGTTATTAAGGGTATTCAAGTTTTTTTTAGGGTGGTCAAGTTTTTTTTTCTAGGGTGGTCAAACAACCCATATTAATTTAAAACTCAAACTTTTTTAAGGTATATTAAAAAAAAAAAAAAAATTCAAGGACCACCCTCATTAGTACCTAGCACGGCCCCTGGTGGCAGTTGATCGGGCTTACAATAAAGAATGTCATTCAGCATTAAAATATTGGACTATTTATTAGAAATTTTTAGAGTACTGCAATGTGGTGTCCCACTCTCTCATGTTCACTAGGGGTGTCCACTTGTCAAGTTTGTACCTAACTCATAATTGACCCAATCGAATTGGGTGAAGAATCCGCACATTGATCGGTAAGGGATATAAGTTGGACGAATTGGGCAAGTTTTGGGTGGTGGTCGGTTTCGAGTGATGGATCTCCATTGGATCTAGTTGTGTTGGTCGTCGATCTCCACCATATCTCATTGGAAACGTTGGAAATCGCAGGATTTTATGGTATTTATGGTCAAGTCGGGTTGCTTGAGTTTTGGAGGAGCAGACTTGCACTCAAGCTTCTGCTAATTGCTAGAGTTATTGGATTAGGTGGCAAACGATTTTGGTTCGGTCAGGTTGGCGGGTGGGTTGGGGTTCATAGTGAACTTGCTAATTATATTTATAGTGGAGTATACCACGAATATATGCTCATTTTTAATTTATAAATACCTATTATTTGTACCTTCTAAATTTGGATCTATTACAATTTCTTTTATAGATATGATAAAATTTCAACCTATGACTTTAATTCCATAGGTGTCAATTGATTGAGTTACAAGGATTTTGATGGATCAATTACCATTTTCGTATTTAATATTTTAGTTTTGTTAATTTCATCTTCTAAGGTCATGATATATTTTCTTCATTGTTGTTGAGGGGTGGGCAAAGATTCAAAAGAATAGACCTACCTGCTCAACTAAGTTCAATTCGATGCATCAATGGTGGTTTTAATCAACAAGAAGTTCTAAAAACTCAAATAATCGTTAGGGTCTTGGGTTTTATAAAGAAATCCCTTAAGAATTTTCCCCAGTTTTATAAAGAAATCCCTTGAGAATACATATGTTAATTTTTTCTTTTACTGCTTAACCCCTCTCTCTCTCTCATTTAAATAATACATATATTTTTGTTTTTACCATATAGTAAAGTGCCATTATGTGTTAAAAATTTTTGACTTTTGACACCATTGATGAAGTGGGTTTTTAAGGTTTTGGGTACTAAAATACAATTTTAGCTACTT
This sequence comes from Quercus robur, assembly GCF_932294415.1. Lineage (NCBI taxonomy): Eukaryota > Viridiplantae > Streptophyta > Magnoliopsida > Fagales > Fagaceae > Quercus > Quercus robur. The sequence continues at coordinate 43,116,117 of NC_065541.1, read as the reverse complement.
TAGCACATTTGATGTGAATGCTCTAATTGGTTAGTCTGACAACAACTAGCATTTTCTAGCTTTGGTAACCATCTCCTTCAAGAAGACGGACTACCAGGGGGAATCCAAGGGCTACTAGTATTGGCAAAGCCCTCTCCTTTTCTACCCAAAACTGTACTTTCATACAGCTTGAAAGCAAGGCTTGTGTTGCAATCATTGCAAGAAATTATCAAGGTGAGCCCAAATTGGGTAGCCCTTGGGCTTGCAGACGGGAGGGGTTTTCCCCCCTAAATTGTAAGAGATCCTTTCGTCATTGGGCGGTTGGGCCTTCCTAAGATGGTTTTAAATGCCCTTAAAGAGGAATAAGGCCCCCTTGTGTGTAAGTTTTGTTTTCTTCTGTAGCATTTTTGCCCAGGAAAAAAACAAGAACAAGCAAACAAGTTGCGTAGGACAAGAAGTGTTGTTTACCACAAAAAAAAAAAAGTTGAAGTGTTCTTACCTGGTTAGGATTATATAGCTAAAGATGAAAGAATAGATGTAGAAATTGAGTCCAGAAAGGACTAGAGTAAACTTGGATGAAACTAAGAGATGGCAAGTACTGGACCAAGGCTCACATAAGAAAAGACTAGGGGAAAGCTCTCAGGTACCCAATCCGAGAGTGAAAAGTCACTTACAGCAATTAAAATTGATTAGATCTTGTCTTTATAATACTCTGGACCTAGTGCATTTTTTTTGTTGTTGGTAATTCAATAGTTACAATGAGGAAAGAAATTTGAATTACGAGTATCATGAAATTATTAGGGATGTCAAACAATTAAGTCTTAAGACTCGACACTTCAGACCTAGTTAATAGTTGCATGATTAAGGCCTATGCTTGACCCCTTCTAAAAATTTCTTTTGGGCCAAGCAGACATTTTAAACCCAACCCCAAACTCAAGTATAAACAAATCAATAAATCCGCCCCCGATTACTCGATTAGTGGCACAATTGGATTCATTTAACCATTGTCAACTTGTCATTATTGAAGGAATTATGAAGTCAATAGTTTACAGTATTTATTAGAACAAGAGGAAAAATCAAGGAGAAGAAGTCCAATATACTCCATCAAATAACTTTTTTTTTTCTTCTTTACAAAAATTTCCTGCTTAGCAACCCAAAAAAAAAAAAAAAAAAATACAACTAATTACACGGCATCTGAAATTTGACCAAATATCAGGGAATAACAAATATTGTATCGCCTAAAACACCCCCTCCACCAAAACAGACACACACATACTAATCCAGCAATGAATGTCTGAGTACCCATTTAAGGGAAAAAAAAAAAACCAGAATGAATGAATTAGTGCTAACAAGGAATCTTTTCAATGAACCATCTAATTACTTTCACAGGAAGCTTCACAATACCCATCGCCATATTCGCAAGTCCAGCAAAACATATGCAACACGGGCACAAACAACTCAGCACAGTCCTGTCATTCAATTAATTTCATGGAGAAAAAAAAATAATCAACACACACGCATATATAGAGGACATCTAACAATGACCACAAAATCCATAAAAACAATGATCACAACAATAACAATAATTCTTGAAAAAAGTATGTTTTATAATCTTGATTGACTTTGATTCATTACCAATATCAATATAAAAGGTGTTATCAGAAAAAAAAATAAAAATATATATATATATCAATATAAGAGGCCTTTTGTAAGATAAATTTTCACAATGTTATCTATGTAAATAAACAAAAAAAGGTATATATATATATATAGGGCAATGTAAGAATTCAGACGATGGGACAGTTTCTTCTACGGTTTAGGCTTAATTAAGGAATCAAGATCGCAAAGAAATTGTAATGAACGGGAAGGAAAAAAAATGGAGAAACATACCAAAAGCATATATATATATATATATAAAGAAAAGAGAGAGAGAGAGAGAGAGAAAGAAAACTAACCCAATAACCCAGATAACCGCACCCACAAGAGATAACACCAATGCCACCAATGCAAAAGGCAATCCCAGCAAGAAACCCAATGGCCTGCAATCTCCCATTCTCTCAAAATCAAAAGTCTCTTTGTTTCTCTGTAGACTTTCCTTTTGTTTTGGTGTTTTGGGGTTTTGAATTCGAAGAGGAGAGAAGAAGTGGATTTTATCAAATAAACACATACAGGTTTCAAAATAAAGACTTCGACAGCGACGCATACGCGGTCTATAACTACCGGCATTTTCAAGTTGTTGAATTGGCGGAAATACCCTTGTGAAAGATTACAATTGTCATTTGGTATAGAGAGACATTGCTGGGTACTTTAGGGAAATTTGCCTCTCCGAAGCTTCGCCAGGGTTTCTTTTGGGTCACAAAATCCGAATGAAACTGCGTGCGAAGACTTGTCACTTGTACATGTTTTTCATTTTCTACACGATTTATATCCCCCTTTCCCAGCCGTCTAATGAGGTACCTATCAAAATTGAAGAATTCAATTCTGAGTTAATAAGTGGCAAGGAAAATGGTACTACATTGTTGACTTTCTCTGTAATAAAGGGTCGTCCTTTCCTTCCTCTTTATTTATTTATTTACTAGTATTATTTTCGTGTGGTTGATGGATGTAAACTCAAAAGTTTAGAAATTTTAAAATAATTAAAACTAAAATATTGAATATATATATATATATATATATAGTAATAATAAATGGGCAAAATTTAAGTAAAGTATTTAGGTGTTATTCTTTAGATTCTCCTCTTAAAATTTTGTCATATAACTTTTTTCTAATGAAACGAAAGTGTATTTTTTAATTAAGTAACTACATGATTGAATTTTAAAAGGGAAATTTAGGGGACAACACATAGTTTTATCCATAATAAATTATAAAATAAGTAAATGATTTTAACTAAAAAAATTTATTTTAAGTTCTAATTGTTTAGAGTTTAGACTTTTCAGTGTTTATCTATTTTTATATTTTAAAATTCTCTTTGTGCTTTGTGTTAATTTCTTAATATGAGATATGAAATGAGCTTAATCATTTCTACTTGGGTTATGTTTAATCTATGTCCTAGCCAATACAAACAATAATAACCAAAATAGTTCCTCAATACCGATTTTTTCCTAGTGATAGTCTAATTGAAAAAATCAACACATTCACAAATAAACAATAACCAAAACTGAAAATCAAAACATACACAAAAGAGTTCAAAAATTGAGAACATATAAATAAATAAAAAATCAATAAAAACTTACATAAGAGAACCAATAACTTAAATGGGTGTCCATTGTTTTGCTTTTTTATAGTAAACTTCCTTTGACATAATGTCCTGCATGCAAATTTAGAAGTAAAGAACAAATAAATAATAACCAAAACCGAAAAATCAAAACATACACAAAAGAGTATTGAAAATATTTAAAAAAAAAAATCAATAAAAACTTACATAAGAGAACCAAGAACTTAAATGGGTATTCATTATTTTGCTTCTTTATAGTAAACTTTCTTTGGTATAATATCTTGCATGCAAATTCAAAAGCAAAGAACAATAAATAAGATGAATTTATTAAATTAAAATATAAGTGTAAGCTCTATTTTCACCAAAAAAAAAAAAAAAAACAACAACAACAACAATGTAGGTGTATTGTGTGAGATTTAGTTATAGGGATGACTTATTGGTTAATAGGAATTTGTGTCGAAAAGCCATGACTGACTATAAGTTCTAAAATTTTTTATAAAACTTTATCTAAATTAAATTATTGTTAAATTTTATCCCTTAAGGCCTGTTTGGGATCCGCTTATTTTGCTGAAACTGAAAATTTTTTGCTGAAACTGAAAATTTTTTGTTGAAACTACTATAAATAAAGGTAAAAGTTAGGTGAAATAGTATAGTGAGACTCATGAATAGTATCAAAAATTGCAATAAGACCCATGAATAGTAGTAAAAATAAAATGAATAGTAAAATAAGTTAGCTTTTTAAGCCCGAGCCAAATGCACACTTAGTCAAGAGATTTGTAGCTTAATATCCTAATAAAATATCAATTTAATAAGATGTAATTAACTTGAGCAAAAAAAAAAAAAAAAAAAAAAAGAAAAAAGCAGGGGTTGTGTGGGATTTAAGTTTAGAAATTTTTTATAATAGACTTTTAGTTTGAAAAGAATTTAAATTTGTTTTAAATTATTGTTAAATCATGCAACTTGAGGAAAAATACAAACACAAAAACATGGGTTATGTGGAATTTAAGTTTAGAAATTTTTAACAATAGACTTTTAGTTTGAATATAATTTAAATTTCTTTTAAATTATTGTTAAATCTTATCCCTTAGTCAAAATCTAGGGTTTTTTTTTTTTTTTTTTTTTTAGAAAGAAAATATAGGTTGTTGTGTGTGGAATTTAAGTTTAGAAAATTTTTATAATAAACTTTTAGTTTGAATAGAATTTAAATTTGTTAAAATTTAAATGATAAATTTTTACCTAAATTAAATAGTTGTTAAATACTATCCCTTAATTGAGGAAATATATTCTAACAAAAAAATATAATTAATTTACTAATTAGTGATAGTAGCCACTTGGCGCAACCATGTCTTCTAAGCCCAACTTTTATTATATAGTATATGATATATGATTTATGATTTAATAATAATAATAATAATAATAATAATAATAATAATAATATTATTATTGTTATTATTATTATTATTTTGAGATTTTCATGGTAATTTTTCTCTCTAAGAGGTAGCTTAATGTAAAATTTCTTATTGTTGAATAAAAAATTTAGATAAAATTTTTATCTATCCAAAAAATTAATTGGTGTCTTAGCCTATTGATAAAAAACAATCATCATAGATCATTAGCCTCATTACACACACTTTGTGCATGTGATGAGATTTTTTTTTTTTTTTTTTTTTTGGATTTACATGTTTTCCTACAAATACTAAGCATTGACTCATGACCTTGTTTTTCACAGGAATTTTGATCCTACTTTATCTCTCCTATTTCTACATCCTTGCATGGATAAACCAAATGCAATAGAATAAAGTGAAGAATTACACTTTTTAACTTGAAATTCTATAGTTTACCGTTACAAAATACAAAAAGAATGCAAAAAAATGAAAAAAAAAAAATTATTCACATGTAACTCACTCGTATACAACAAATAATAACTTTTAAGGAGAATTGAAAGGGAAAGAGTGGGGGAAAAGAAAGGGGGGGGGGGACAAATAAGGTAAGAAAATGGTGCCATTTCTTGAATCTTTTTAATTGTCTAACTTCGATCTCATTTGATCCTTAGTTCCTTACTTTTGCCCCCATTAAAGCAAATATACAATAACTGCAATTGCTCCAATAACCCTAAAAATAGTTATTATACAATAAAAAAACCAAAAAAAAACAACACTAAGGGTGTGTTTGGTAGAACGAATTTTAGGGAGGATGGAAAAAAGAAAAAAGAAAATGAGGAGAGAAATTTTTTTGGAAAGTGTTTGGTTGAGAGGGGGAGAGAGAGGATCGAAAATGATGGTGGGGCCTAGATGTTTTCTCCCCTAGTTCACAAAAAAGTTTTCTCTCCAAAATAAGGAGAAAACTGAGTAGGAGGAGTTTGATAGATAAATGATGAAAATGCGATGAAAATGCCCATGTGCACTTGCACATGGGCTTGTCTAGTACGTTGTCCTTTTTTTCCTTCTTCTAGTCTAGTCTACATGTTGCCTCTTCCTTCTTCTTCTTCTTCTTCCTTTTTCTTTCTTTCTTTCTTTTTTTTCTTCTTTTATTTTTTTGGTTTAGACTTGATTTTTTTTTTCTAGACATGATTTTTATTTTTTAATAAATTTGGGTGATTTTTTTTTTTTTTGTGTCACTCTTTTTGTTTTAATTAGGTATCATTTTTTAACAAAGGTATATGAGTAAATTTATACAAACACACTTTTTTTGTCCCTGCACTTTTCCATTCCCAACCAAACAAAAAGGAGGGAAGTTAAAATCTTTTCTATCCTCCCACTATTTTCTATCTTTTCACTTTTCCACCCATCCAACCAAACTGACCCTAATGTAACATTTTGTACGGGCTAATGTTTTGGGATTTCTAGAAATGTTTAAAGATTTTCATGTCTAGTTGCAAATCACACTAGGGAATCATATGCTAGGGGAATTTGGATTCCCCCTTTAACCCCCTTTCAGTAGGAATACGGTTTCTCTTTAAAACTAGTGGGTATCTAGATTCTCAAGCTTAAAGGAAATTTTATTTTTTATAAATTGAGAATTTTAACCCATTATACTTATCATTTAAGCAATTGAGATAAAATATAAAAAAAAAAAAAAATCATCAATAACTTTTCATTTGTCTTTATCTCTTCCCGCCAAAACAACATAAACAGGATAGACAACTTTGTTGATATATTCATTAACAAAGTCCTATTTAGATTTCATGTGTGAAAAAAAAAAAAAAAAGTTTGAAGGGGACCCTCCATTGTTGCCAGTTATTCACTTTTATTGTTGTGTGTGTTGCTCAACAAATTATTAATGGATCTATTTTCAGGGAAATTTGTTAATGTATCTATTCGTATCTCAAATCTTGGTTTTGTTTAGTTCCTAGAAATATAGACCTGGATTAGTGGCTTCATCTAGTTTTTTGTTTTTTTATTTTTTATTTTTTATTTTTAGATTAATGGTTTTGTTTCTACAATTTTAATAATTTTTATCCTATTTGGTGCTTTTGATGTTTGTTATACAATGATAAAGACTGTGTAGATTTTTAATTTTTAACAACCCATCATATTTGTATACGCGTTTCTGGATTTGTCATAATTTATAGTTTATATTTTGTTTTTCATTATTTACTTAGAGGAAAATTTAAAAAAAAACAAACAAACAAACAAACAAACAAACTTATATTGGATTTACAAATCTAAGGATAGAATGAGAAAATAAATAATTCAGTTATGATTTCTAAGAATAAACCAAATATTATAATCTTACATTCCTAGGAATCTTATTAGATTCTCAATTAAACCAAACATAAGAATAGTTACATTTCTAGGCATCTAAATTACAAGGCATCACATTCCCAGTAATCTGAATGTCAGGAGTAATGTAGATTCCCCCATACCAAATGCCACCTAAGAGAATTGGCTTGTAGGAAAAGGCTATTCTTTTCCTTTGAGAGAGAAAAAGAAAGGTTTCTATTTTTTAAAGATTAAACAGGAGGAATGGAGATATTTATTTGTGTTTGATTTGTTCACAAGGAGTAAGGAGAGGTGGAAGTGTGAGACTAACATGAAAGAGAAGGGAAAATTGCTTTTTTAAAAATTTAGCTAAAAGTTAGGAGTTTTTAGCTAAAGAGCTAAAAACCAATTGATATCTTGGTTTGATGATAAATAGCTATTATCAAAAGTGGCAGTCTAAAATTGAAACTTAAAAAAAAAAAAAAAAAAAAAAGAAGAAGGAATTTTACATATCTAACCCTATTATTTAAGCTTACTATACAAGTGAATTTGAGAATATTTTATACATTTAAAATGAGAATCCAAACATGGGAAGCTCATTATATAGTAGTATAGGTAGTAACATAGAAGCACCATAAATTTTTTATAAAAAAAAAAGCACCGTAAATTTGAGATATTATCGTATCTTTTAAAACAAAAAAGCATTATCATGGGATGATAGGAAACATGATTTCCAAATTGTGTAATGTGAGAATTTTTAAAATGAACTAAATTATTTACTAGTGTAAAGTTATGAACCTTTACAGGCTAAATTTATTCTAATTTTTCTTTCCTACTTTTTCAGGATGAAGTTTGCGGTCTAGCCCATTTCAAATTTTAAACAGGCCCTCCTTGATTTTTGTATAGTCAACTGGACTATACCCGAGAAAGCCATGGGCTTGGGTTCATGTGAATTTCAGGCCCATTAAGTCAAAAGTCCAATTGCACTACAAAGCCACAGAGTATTAAACATAACACCGAATCATAGATACCCTCAAACGCTTTAGAGGTTCAAAATACCCTCAAACTCTCATATTTTGAAAGTTTAAATAATAAGATTAGACATATGAAATTTCTAATTAAAAACTCCTAAATTTTAGCTAAATTAAAAAAAAAAATGCAGTTTTTGTAATCCACATTTTACACTTCAGATAGTAATAAATACAGTTTCACATCCATGTTTTCCTATTATCCAACATGCCTTTGATAACATTTTTTTTTTTTTGTGTTTAAAAAAAAAAAAAAAAAAAAAAAAAAAAAAACTGCCAAAACATTATCTAACAAAGCCAAGCCACCATTTACTACAATAAAAGATGTATATTAGAAATCTCTTAAATTGAAAACTTACGATATTCTTTTAGTTTCTTGTTCATTCTTTTATCATATTTTTATACCGTCTTTTTCTGCACTTTCTATTTCATATATTGAATTCTTCTCAATAGTTAGGCGTTTTTCTGTAAAAATTGGTAAGCTTATAAACAAAATTTATATACTACTTTCTCAATTGAATTATATGTGTATCATACTTTCTTAAATACATATATTGTGAACTAGAAAATCTATGACATTCTGTGATGATTGAACTATATGAAATATGTTACAAAAAAATTGGTTATGAATGGAAAATTATGACACTAAACCAAAAAAAAAAAAAGGTCTTATTGCACTCACAGTGTAATCCTATCTATATTGTTGGAACTGTTGGTAAGTGGATATTTTAATAGATAAGTTTGAGTTGTATATTGTAACCGCTTGATAGTCAGCTCCAAAGCTGATTTTGGATAAGAATGAGAATTCTTTATATTATATATATAACTTCATGGAATGCGATAAAGGGGTGTGTGCAGGTTGGATTGGGTGGATGGAAGAAAATATTTTTAACCAACCCACTAACAGCGGGTTAGGAAAATTCCAATCCGTCGCCGACCCACCAATCTGTAAATTTGGTGGATTAGTTGAAAATTTTAATGGTTTCAACATGGCGGATTGAGTGGGTTGACAAATGCAATTAACTAAATGAAATTGTTTCAATTAAATTGGATAATAGTTTCCTTCCTCAAATAAAAAAGGAAAGAAAAATATTACAATTTTTATTAAAAATAATCAGAAACACTACATTATTTTTATTAGAATGACTGAAATTTTATCACACTAATATTTTTTTACTAAAAACTATCACAAATATTACATTATTTTTATTAGAATGATTGAAATTTTATCACACTAAAAATAAAACATCTCAAAATCATAAACATGTACATAGAGTAAGAATAATAATAATATCTTAGAGAGTGTGGTTGGAGTTTATTAGGGAAGAGAAATGTGAAAATGAAAAAATAAATAGAAAGAGAAAGACATGAGAGAAATAAAGTGGGTGTATATGTAAGGCAGAATTTTGCAACGTGTATATATATATATTGGCGGGCAGGTCAAGTTGTGGCTGGTTAGAAATATCTCAACTCGTTATTTAACCCGACCCACTAAATTATCTATCTAACCCACCCAACCTGAGTACCGACCCCATCTCACTTAATAGGCCCACATGGATTGGGTTGGGTCAGTTTGGGTTAGGCATGTTGGCGGGCCAAACGATTTTTTTTCCACAGTCCCAGAGATAAGGATGAGTATTTATTTAAATTTTTTTAAAAATTCAATTTGAGATCAAATATAATACACACTTATTTGAATTTTGAACAAAATAGAAGATTCTAATATATTTATTTGAACAAATTTGGCTACAAACTTGGGTATAAAAAATTGTTACAACTTCACCAATATCTTTTTATTGGAAATTAATTTTGACAAATCCACTGTTGGATAATGTTTTCTTCTTATAACCTACATGCGTATGAATTTTCCAAAAGATCAAAGATCAATAGCTATATTATCAGTCAAATGTTTAAATTTTAAGTTTTTGTAGTTTAAATTATCCATAAAAAATAAGTTTATTGATCAAATAGTAAATAACATCTAATTGACACAAACGGTTAGATTTTCAAATAGTAAATAACATCTATTAAGAGTAGAAAGAACATGCAATCCAACGGTTAGATTTTCAAAATATGTAGTTGTATTAATTTTTTTTAGTGGGAGTTATAACTATTAACTATGACCAAGTTTGTAGTTAAATTTTGTTCTATTTATTTAGAAGAAATGATATATCCACAACATTTTTACAATAAATTCTAAGTGACAAGTTGTTACTGGTTGTTATTGTTGGGATAAAAAAGTAATCTTAGTGTTAGGTTCAAATTTGAACCAATAACAACTAACCACTTATAATTTTGTTGTGAAAATATTGTAAAAATGTTGTGAAAGTAATATCTCTCTTTACTTAGTATGTGAAAAAATACGGATCATATAAAAAAATATGTTTAATTTTGATATGAATCCAATCAACCTTATCGGTTTGCCAAGTCTAACTTAATTAGAGCCACTGCCCCGGTTACCTAGCAACAGCTAGCTAGCCAATTTTCTTACTTTTCCCTGACCTAGAATGTAAGTAGTTAATTACTCTCAAATTGGTGCTCCTCAGGTTACTAACTAACAAGCAGTAAAATGTAACAATCCCTCTTACCCTGATGGAGCCACTGTACTTACCTTTATCCTTACCGGTAGAAATTTAAAAAAGAAGAAGAAAGGGATGGAAACACAAGCACTTAATTACTGTATTAAATAGAACTTTGCTTGTAACTTATAAGACACAAGAGCAAACAAAACAAAACAAACCTCTCTCTCTCAACATGCATGCATTCATATGCAAACAGGACACTTCCCACCACAAATCCAATCATAAAATACTTCCACCAAAGACAAAAAGTTCTTCTCCACACATATCTGCAACTGCATTTCGACCTTGTTCTTAAAATATCATTTCCAGTTACAGACAAGCCCCGTGTTCTATTATTATTTAGTCATGTCGTTGATTCGACTTATTGTAAAAGTCGAAATCTACTAGTCATGTAAAAATGAATTTTGTTGTTACCTCTTCAATCCATTCACGAATTCTGTCCTCGAAAACTTGATCATATAGACATATATAATCTCTAGTTCCAATCCTCTTGATGTAATACAACTCGGTTTATAGTTTTACTTCCACAGAGATTTTGCTGCACCATATATAGCTCATTTTTGCATGAGATTCACATCAAAATGGGACATACAATATGTTACATTATTGGAAGAAGGCAATGCTTCAGTGGATATAGACATTTCACTTAGATTATTTGAGAGTATTATTGCAGTACTGAAGCTCAAGTCAATGGATATGTCGTGCTTGCACGACTGTACACGTCAAGAAAACACTAACAAGAGTAACAAGCCCCACATATCCAATCCAAAATGGTGGAGAGACTATTCAATTGCGGTCCACGCTCCATATATAACATTTTCAATCGGAATATCCAACACCCCCTTCCCCTTTCTATTTTTCCAATTACAACTTGATGCCATGCTGAAATGCAACTTGATGTCATGCTGAAATTTGGTCATTCAAAATTCGGAAATAATAAATTTAATTATTAGATAATGAAATTATAAAAAGTTAATGGGAGCCTTTAAGGCATTTGTTAATGAACAATTTTCAAAAAGTTTTAATATTACTTTTATATAAAATATAAAATAACAGTTTAAAAAATCAATTTTTTTTTTTTGAAAATACTTCCTAAACATTTCTCAATTATGATAAGGAAAACTACATGCTTGTATTTATAAATCATTAGTACATACTGAAAATAAAGTTTAATATACCCACGGGATAGAAACTGATCAGTAGAGAAGATCTACCCAATTAGGCAATGAATTATTGAAGAGGTGGTTCTTTGTCAAGGCTAAGTTTTTGGATTATTTTAGGGGTGGGCACGCTCTTGGAAAGGACCCATTGACAGAGAAGTCATGTTCCTATTTAATACATAATCGCCACCAACAACAACAATTATTGCTACTATGAGGACCCCGTTTATTACATGTGTGTCAATGTCTATCAGGGCCCTTTATAAAGACATCTACGTCGACCTTTTTAGTAGTACTAACAAGGTTGTCAATTTGTAAAATGTTCCTTTTATTATGGCTCCTTGATCCATATGGCCTAGAATGAATGACCCGCAATTTACGTAGAAGTTAGCCTACAGATATTCTATAAGTCCATCAGAGTTGCGCACCCTCCGTACCAGCTGGTCACGGCTACTGGCTAGATTCAAGGATAATGATTTTGCCCCACCCCGTCTTGCATGAGTTTTTCCCACCTCATAGAGGTGTTAGAATAGGGATAGAGCTAGATTTTCATCCCTCCCCTTGGTCAGGAGAGGGACAGGATGGGTTTAGGATTTCCTACCCCACATATATATAAAAAAATACCCCTAATGTAATTAATATTTTACCAAATATTCTAGCTAGGTTTTTACGGATTCAAATCCTCTAGATTTTCTAGGGCACTCTACTAAATAGATTTCCTTAAATCTTAATCATTCTTTAATGATTTAATGGTCTAGATTCTGCTATGTCAGCATTCCATTAACAATAATCTTAATTGTTTTATTTGCAACAATATTTTATTATTTTAAGAATATTGTTAGTGGAATACTGAGATGGCAGAATCTTAACCATTAAATCATTAAAGAGTGGTTAGGATTTAAGAAAATCTACTAGTAGAGTACCCTAGAAAATCTAGAGGATCCGAATCCTTTATTGTAATGGGTTTAGTTCTAAGTTGGTGAAGATTGCTCAAGACAGTTGATCTCGAGACTTGGCTCAGGCAGTAAGTTTAAAAATAACTTTCAAAAAAGTATTTTCAACGTTGCTAAAAACACCATCCAAACAATTTTCGACAGCCCTCCCAGAGGACCCAAACCTTGAAAAAAGTATTTTATTTTTATTGACAATCAGAAACTATGGAAAATAGTAAAGGAGACCTATAATTATGCAAGATTGATCAAATACTCAAAATTGATCATGCGTACTACTTTGATTGACAAAAGAGGAATAAAGGGGCTAGTTGATCGTTGAAACATTCCCTTTCCTGCTTGTATTTTTATTTATTATTCTTAAAAATTTCTTTGTTCCTTATAATTTCAAATATACATTAGAACTTGTATATGTCTAGAATACGAGAAAACCTTATTCAAATAATCTTAGTTGATATCGCAACCCTACACAAAGGCATGAATATGGTTATTAAGGGAATGGTTTGTGACTTCTTTTCTTTAAGCGATCACCTTCTCCCATGATAAGATTACTTCAAGAGAATTTCTACCTCTAAGAGAGAAAATACTAGAGAGAAACATGTACAAGGGCAACAACTATGAGAAAAACAGAGATTTGGGAGAAAAACTGAATGTATTCATTGATTAAATTAGCACAAGGCTTATATACAAAGATCGGGCTTAACCCAGAAAAGCAAAAGAGCAAAAACTACCTAACTAACAAACTAACAGAATCTTAACAAACTCTCTCACGTGTGAATCATCTAACAACCTCATGGACGTGTGAATTATTTAGAACAAAAATTAAAGCAAGTTAAACTACATGCCGTTTCCTATAAGTGCTAATACAACAGTACTTCTAAGCTACAATCATTTCTGGTCTAGTTCTTTGATCTTCAACTTCAGGTGCATCCATGACAGCTTGCTCACTCTGTTCTTACTGCTCAGCTTTGTGTTGATGCACATTGCTTTGATACTCCCCCTTAAGATGGACTAATGGTTGATAAATGTTGATCAACCCCATCTTGGACAAAAGCTCTGAAAATTGCTTATGACTTAAAGCTTTGGTAAGCAAATCAGCTAACTATGATTGAGTCCTAACATGAATGAGTTTAATGACTTTGTCCAACACCTTATCCCTCACAACATGACAATCTATTTCTATATGCTTCGTTCTTTCATGGAAAACAGAATTAGAACCTATGTGAAGAGCTTCTTGGCTGTCACGGAATAATAATGCTTCTCTATTATGTCCAACCTGAAGATCCTTCAACAAGTAAAGAATCCAAACAATTTCACAATTTGAAATAGCCATAGCCCTATATTCAGCTTCAGCTGAGGATCTGGAAACAGTGGATTGTTTCTTTGATTTCCATGAAACTAGTGAATCCCCAATGAAAATGCAGTAACCAGTGACTAACCTCCAAGTATCTAGACATGATGCCCAGTCTAAATCTGTGAAGCCTTTCACATGAAGTTCTGAATTTGCAGAAAAGAAAACACCTTTACCAAGTTCATTCTTTAAGTATTGCAGAACTTTAAGTGTAGCCTCAAGATGTGGTTTTCTTGGTTTAGCCATAAATTGGCTCAACTTATGCACTGCATAACTGATATCAGGTCTACTGATAGTCAAGTACAACAATCTTCCTACCAACCTCTTGTACTTTCCTAGATCATCAAGCAACAAACCCTCATACTTACTAAGCTTTAAATTCTGTTCCATAGGAACCTTGATAGGCTTGCAACCAAGAAGTCCTGCATCCTCCAAAATCTCAAGGGCATACTTCTTTTGACATAAGGAAATCTGTCCTAGCAACTTCCAACCCAAGAAAGTACCTTAGCTCACCTAAATCCTTCAATTTGAACCTCTAATCTAACAACACCTTAAACTGATCAACTTGTTGTTTATCATTGCTTGCTATAAGAACATCATCAACATATACCAATAAAACAATGAAAGAAGCTCCTTGCTGTTTGGTAAAAAGGGAATAGTCTGTCTTTGATTGAGTAAATCCAAGCTAAATCAGTGTAGCTAAAAATTTGGAGAACCATTGTCTTGAAGCTTGCTTAAGACCATAGAGAGACTTATTAAGCTTGCAAACAAGCTGCTCCCTATGCTCCCCCTTGCTGTGAAAGCCTGGTGGAAGAACCATGTAGACATCTTCATGCAAATCACTATGAAGAAATGCATTATTTACATCTAATTGGTTGAGAAACCAACCTTTCACAGCAGCCACTGCAAGCACACACTTCACAGAAACCATTTTGGCAACAGGACTGAAGGTTTCAAATTAATCCAGACCCTCCATTTGAGTGAACCCCTTAGCAACCAATCTGGCCTTATACCTTTCAATAGACCTATCTACCTTGTACTTAATTTTATAAACCCACTTACACCCTATAGGATGCTTATTAGGTGGGAGAGAGGTAATAGTCCAATTGTTATTGGCTTCCAAGGCTACAATCTTAGCATCCATGGCCTTTTGCCATTTGGGGTCAGAGACTGCCTTTGAAAAATGTGTTGGTTATGTGGTAGTGCAAATAGAACAGCAAAAAGACTTGTAAGTAGGAGACAAGTTGGCATATGAAAGATAAGAAGAAAGAGGATGAGAAGTACTTGAATGGGGCTGATCAGAAATGGATGCAGATGACACTTGATTACAATGATAAGCCTTAAGATAAGAAGGTGGCTTGGAAATCCTAGTGGACCTCCTAGGAACATCAGACACAATAGGAGGATCAGAAACATCATGATCAAGAGCATCAGGAAGATCCTGAACATCTTCATCAAAATCATGATGAAACTAAACAACAGAATCAGTAGAAACTGAAGATGAAGGTGTGGGATCAAGAAAAACATATGAAAAAGGAGGAATGTTAGGCAAGGGAATCAAATCAATAGCAGTAGCATTTGAAGGGAAAAACTTTTTCATGAAACACCACATCCCTAGATATAAAAAAGGAATGTGATTGAAGATCAAACAGTTTATACCCTTTAATGATAAAAGGATAACCTAAGAAAATTGATATCCTAGCTCTTGGGGAAAACTTGTGTTTGTTAGGACTAACGTTAGTGGCAAAGCAAAGACAACCAAAGGTTTTAAGATGAGAATAAGAGAGAACCTAGTTAAAAAGAATCTCATAAGGGGATTTGTTCTGCAGAAAAGGTGTAGGAAGCCTATTAATCAAATATACAGCTGTGAGAACACAATCACCCCAAAAAACAAGAGGAAGACTAAACTGAATTTGCAATGCTCTAGCAGCGGCTAGGATATGCTGATGCTTCCTCTCCACAACTGAATTTTGTTGTGGAGTGTAAACACAGCTTAGTTGATGAATTATTCCCTTAGAATTATAAAAATCAATCATATTGAATTCCAAAGCATTGTCAGTTCTAATGGACCTAATTGTAATTCTAAACTGTGTGAACCATTGTGTAAAAAGAGATAATCAAGGGCCTTACTTTTGATTTAGCCTTTAACAGAAAAACCTAAATAGCCTTTGATGTATCATCAACTATGGTAAGAAAATACTTATGCCCATCAGTAGTAGGGATAGAAAATGGTCCCCAAACATCCATATGAACAAGATCAAAATGATTGGCAGCTCTTTTATTATCAAAAGGAAATGGTAGCCTTTTTTGTTTGGCCAAAGGACAGATATTATAATCTTTAGTACAACAGTGTTGAAGAAAAGGAAGAACATGACTTAAGGAATGAATTTTCATATTAGATGGATATCCTAGTCTAGAATTCCATAATGAATACAAATTGGCATATGAATCAGAAGAAGAAAAAGCAGTAAATGAGTTGAATTTGTGCATGAGAAGGAAATCATCAAGAGACTTAGTGGCTTTAGAGAGACTTGATCCTTGTAACAAGTACAACCCATCATGCATTTGACCCATTCCAATCATAAGTGCATGAAACATGCTATATGATTAGTAGCACTAGTGTCTGTAACCCAAATTTCAACACCAAAAGCCCTTCTGTTCACAATTTTAGCAGAAAACACAAAGTGCTTTAAGTGAGAAACATTACCTGCAACAGCATTGGATGGTAAATCAACAATATTGACCATATGAGGTTCTTGACTAGTTGAAGCCTGCTAAACTCCAATTGAAGAAGAACTAAACAAGGACAAGAGTTGTTGGTACTGATCAGGTGTAAAGGCAGGTGCTTGAGCAGCAATACAGTTGTGGTATGGATTTGGAGCAAAGTAATGACCTTGAGACTGGTCTACAACAAATGAGACTTGATGAGCCATTATATTCTTGTTCTTAAACTTGTAACTTGGTGGGAAACCATGCAGCTTATAACACTTGTCCACTGTATGGCCCAACTTTCCACAATGAGTACATAAAGGACTTTCTTTCCCTTTAGAATTGTTTCCTGAACTCCTGGTAGCCAACATAGTAGACTCAACTCTAACTGAATTAGTGACATACCTTTGCATTTCTTCTTGAATGAACAAAGAATGAGCCTTATTGACAGAAGGCAATGGATCCATTAGTAGTATTTGTGTTCTCACTTGAGAAAAGGAAACATTCACTCCCATAAGGAACTTCATTGTAGACTCTTTAGCTTGAAGATTTTTCAACCTTTGGTTAATGTTGCACACACATTTTCCACAAGTGCATTAAGGAAATGGACTAAGATTCTGAAGCTAATCCCACAAGACCTTGAGCTGAGTGAAGTAATCAGTGAGTGATTGTTCTCCCTAATGAAGCTCAGCAATTTGCTTCTGAATATTGAAGACCTTAGTCCCATTCCCTTGGCTAAATGTGTCCATGAGATCAGTCCAAATCTCAAGTGTTGTATCTCTGTATATGATACTGGCTTGGAGTTTTGGTGAAACAGAATTGACGATCCAAGTACCAACCATGTTGTCAGCACGAATCCATGCTTGAGTAGCTGTTGGTGAATCCACCAATGGAGAAGAAATGGTTAAAGGACCATCTATAAAACTAAGCTTATTTTTGGCAATCAAGGATTTTCTCACTGATCTCGCCCAAGCCGGATAATTTTCTCCCCCAATCAATGGTTGAGAGGTGAGAACAACTCCCGGATTCTCTCCAGGATGTAAAAACAGAGGATCATTCAGATTGCATGAATCTTGCGAAGAAGATGAAGATTCAGTGGTGGAAGCATTAGCTATTGTTGTGTCAGCCATTGAAGAAACTTGAAAAAGCTTGAAGAAAGCAACAATGGTGGATGAGGAAGTGAAAAATTCCCAAATCTGATCTGATAAACCCTAGAAATGGAAGCGTCTAGAAGTTTGCTCTGATACCATATGAGAAAAATAGAGATTTGGAAGAAAAACTGAATGTATTCATTGATTAAATTAGCACAAGGCTTATATACAAAGATCAGGCTTAACCCTGAAAAGCAAAAGAGCAAAAACTACCTAACTAACAAACTAACAGAATTTTAACAAAGTCTCTCACGTGTGAATCATCTAACAACCTCATGCACGTGTGAATTATTTAGAACAAAAATTAAAGCAAGCTAAACTACATGCCGTTCCCTATAAGTGCTAATACAACAGTACTTCTAAGCTACAATCGTTGTTGGTCTAGTTCTTTGATCTTCAACTTCAGGTGCATCCATGACAGCTTGCTCACTCTGTTCTGACTGGTCAGCTCTGTGTTGATGCATATTGCTTTGATAACAACTCTCATTATTCTTCTATATAATCTCAAATGAGAGTTACATGGTTGTATTATAAAACTCATATTCTAATCCTATTGGCCACAAATGGCTCACTTCTATTGATTTACTAATTCAACATGAGCTCCCATGAATCAACCCAAGTGATTAATGTGTTAAATGTGCTTGTAATCTAACTAATTCAGTCCAACCAAATCCACTTGTAACTTAATTCTAACTAACCCTAACGTGTTCCAAGTTTGTAATTTGATCCAACCAAGCTCTTAGGTGACTAGTCAAGTTTGATTCACGTGTATGGGAGTGTAGAGGAGTTGCCACGTACAAAAGTTTGGAAGCCATTGGACAAAGGAGTTCCAATTTTCACTCTAAATTGGGGAGTGCTGATCGACAATTTCTTTATTTTTCCCAATTTTATTTTCCTTTGAGCAAATTCAGAGTTTCTAACATGATCCTAACATTGCGTACATGTATGTATTGATGGATGTGAGAATTTTTAAGAAACTCATTAACTTTTGTACAATAGAAAATGACAATGAAAGTTATCATAACAATGTTCAAACATTTACTAATATAAAAAATTCTTGATTATATAAAAAAATAGGTATCCCCCCCCCCCCCCCCCCCCTAAATGCAGTTGTGTAGAGAGTTTTACTCACAATACTTATTACCATTGTTGTTTTGGCCGAAAAATATTTTAAAAATTAAAATTGATAAAATTTTATTTAAGATTAATTATGTCATAACTCATAAGAAGATTAAAATGGATTAGTTATTGTCAATTCAAAATTCAAAAGGCAATGTTAATAAAATCTATATATAAAAAGAGTAAATTTCATTAATTTACTCTGAGGTTTGGATTAATGCTAATTAAATTAAAAATATTTTAAAACTAAGCAATTTGATCCCTAAATAATAAACATCATTAGACCTATTAGTTATTTTTCATTTCTTTCTTAGGGACCAAATTTGTTAATTTTAAAATATATTGAACCTGTTTGACATTAGCTCAAACCTCATGGTAGATTAAAAGAATTTGCTCAATATAAAAACTTAATTAATTATCTTGTATCTAAAAAAAATTAAAGAAAAAAATATAATTTGCACAAATATGAAATCTAATGTTTATAAAAAATTTATATAAGAAAAAAACCTAAAAGTTAGTTGTAGCTACCGGTACAAATTATAAGGTCAATGGGGTCGTACCAGTTTCTGATGTAGTGACCTTTTTGTGAGTGGACTGGCAGATGATGAGAAACTGAGAATAGCTCAAGTAAAGCAAGACCCGGAATAGGACCAGCTCCCCACATTATGGTTGTTAGCAAACATTATTGATCCTCAAATGATGGCCTGTCATTTCTCAAATTTCTCGACACCAATGGAATAACAGTCTCATTCTATTTTATTAAAGTTCTCAATGTATCCAGTTTGAGATAAAGAACCCGTACTGTACAGACAACCAAAAAAGAAGAAGAAGAAAAGAACCTTACATTTATATATACTACCTTATAGGACAAAATGGCCTTATGTCCTTTTTCACCCAAATTATATAGCCTTATACCCTCTTCCCAAACTAATTAGGGAAATGCCCCTCTTTTGCAATTCGATTTTCTCAAAATCGAGTTAAAAAAAAATAATTCTAGAGTCCTATAGTGACGTTTTTAAGGACTATAAAAGCGTTTTGTAACTCGATTTCCTAATTAGGGAAATGCCCCTCTTTTGTAACTCGATTTTCTCAAAATCGAGTTTAAAAAAAAAATTCTAGAGTCCTATAGTGACGTTTTTAAGGACCTATAGTAGCGTTTTGTAACTCGATTTCATAGAAATCAAGTTACAAAACGCTACTATAGGTCTTTAGAAACGTCACTATAGGTCCTTAAAAACGTCACTATAGGGCTTAACTCGATTTTGAGAAAGTCAAGTTTCAAAAGATGGGTATTTCCCTAATAAGTTTAGGAAGGGGGGCATAAGACTATATAATTTGGGTGAAAAGGGCATAAGGCAATTTTGTCCCTACCTTATTTTAGAAACCACAAAGTTTGTAATTCTAATCTGCAATGTGGATGTGAAAGCAAATGTGTTTATTCTTATGTATCAGTATCACAATGATGCGGAAAACACGAAAATAATTTTGTTTGAATTTAGTTTTAGATAGTTTTGGATATGAAATTGTTAATTGTAGTATAAAATACTATTTTGGTCCTTAAACTTTACTAAAAGTTTTTTCTTCATTCTTAAACTCTAAAAAGTTCATATATTGTCCTTTAATTATTCAAAAGTTCAGTTTTGTTCTTAAACTAAACTTTATCAAAAGTTTCTTTTTCGTCCTTAAATTATTAATAAAAAGTTATTTTTCATCCTTGTTTTTGTCTCTAAACTATTATAAATAAATAAAAAAACTAGTTATAAATTTTAAGGATGAGAACTTTTTAAAGTTTAGGAATGAAAAGCAAATTTTTGGTAAAATTTAAGAAACAAAATAATATTTTATCTTTAATTGTATTTTTATTGCTGAAAGAAAAGTACACGTTCCAACAAATGTTTCTTCAAAGTTCATGTAGTAAGAAAAACATATTGAAGAACCTAAAAGGCAGGGACAGCTCCACATATTTTCCAAATGGTTCAAATAAACCCCCCGACTTGAAAAAAGAAAATTACATGTATACATATATATTCATACATATATATAATATCTTTTTATTAACTTAATTTACACTTAAAATCATTTTTGCACACCTTGATCGCATATTAGCCCAGCCTAAAACCAAATAAAAACTCTCTCTCTCTCTCTCTCTCTCTCTCTCTCTCTCTCTCTCTCTCTCTCTCTCTCTCTCTCTCTCTCTCTCTCTCTCTCTCTCTCTCTCTCTCTCTCTCTCTGTTCCAATCTTTGATCTCATTCTTATGAATCTCATCTCATCTCTCTTCTCTATTTGACTATCTCGATATCTCCGACTTTTAAACTAAAGAGCAAGTATTTGTGAGTTGTAAGTATCTCTCTCTTTATTATAAATTTATAATATGGGCGTTAATGTGTGTTTGATCTTGATTGTGTGCTTTAATTTTTATTTGTTATAATACTATTTGTATGAATTGTGATGTGTGTGAATTTGTGCATATATAGTATAAATATAACATAACTTTCTATAATTTAATAATTAGGAGAGATAGAGGGTTTGTTGCATGTGTGTGTATTGTTGTCATGTTATAAACACTTTTTTGTTATAAAGTAAGTGATTTAAGAACAAAATAAAATAAAATAAAAGTTAGTAATTATTCAAGCATTTGATTGGTTAAGTAGGCACTTAATGTATTGTTTATATATGAATGAGTGTGGTTGTGTGGGTCAATAATTAATATAGTGCTGGTGAGTGGATTTTTTTTTTTCATTTAGTTTAAAATATATAAAGAGAAATAATATGTCTACAATATTTTTACAACAAATCCTAAGTGGCAAGTTGTTACTAGTTGTTATTGTTGGAGCAAAAAAGTAATCTTAACGTTAGTTTGAAATTTGAACCAATAACAACTAACCACCTGTGATTTGTTGTAAAAATGTTGTAGACGTAGCATCTCTCATATATAAAAACAATGACAAATAGATAATTATAATTGCATAAAAATAAAAATCTTATTTAAATTTAATAAAATAAAATGGTCATACCTACCCACATTGACAATAGACAATGCAACTGATAATAAACTATCATATGCAACGATTTCAAAATATGAAAACACGTAAAAATGAAATTGTAAAACTTCATGTATTTGCGCTCACGTGTGTTTTGTTAATAATTCGATATATTCAAGTTCTATTTTTATTAAATTTTGTTTAATTTAAGTTTCTTAATGACCCCCTAAAAAATTGTTGGAGTCGCCACTACTAAAAGGTAGGGTAAAATATCTAAACCATTTGTAGTAGAGATTTAATATAGTCTACTGGTGAAGGGTTATGTAGCTCAACTAGTTGGCATCTCCTAGTATTTTCAAGATTCAAATCCCCCCTCCTCCATTGTAACTATCGAATTATCAAAAAAAAAAAAGATATATATATTTATATATATATATATATATATATATAGCCTATTAAAGATTTAGATATGTTACTTGTTGGTTTTTTACACCTAGATTGTCAAATTTGCACTAAATTAATCAAGTTATTTGGATTAGTCCGATTATGCCAATTTATTGATTATGCATGTGATGAAGCGGAAAAATACAAGGAAAACTATCCAAGGAAAAAACCATTACGGGGAAACCTTCCCCAATAAGACAATCTACTATGACAAGAGAAGTCTTACAACATCAAGAAAAACATTTTCATAAACTCTACAACTTATAGACAACTTATAGTGAAAACCTTTTATTGCTTTAGAATCTCTAAAATATTCAATAAAATTGAAGTATTCATGGATGATGCACCAACGATCACAATCGAAATCTTCAACCAACTTAAAAAACCTCTTGAAAATTTACTCCACAATAGCAATACTAGGATAATACCGTGACTTCAACCTTGATTATTGACCTTCAAGGATAACATTTTCAAATCTACTTCTTGAACTTCAGTGTGGTGATGAAATAGCAATATGGTTTGGACTTTATTTGTTCGGCAAAAGTGTTCTTTTCTCCTTGTTTTATTTTTCTATATATAATGTGTCCTTATATAGTCTAACAAGTAGGGAAAGACTCAAATAGACTACTTAATAGGCCTTTTAGGAATTTGATTTCGTGTAGTTTCAATCTATTGATTAATTTTCTTGATGTCTTGAGAGACATTCTCGATCGATCGAGAATGGTATTGGCTATGTGTTGAGAATCCTTATATAAACTTCTTTCTTTCAGTTAATCTTGGTTCTTTGTCTTGGACTTGAAAATACATCTTATAACTCAACAAGATTTACAAATTGGTCATGGTTTGCTAACACTAAATCTATTGGACCTAAAATTACTTTTCACTATGAAGGGAGATTTCTCACTCCTTGATGAGGAAAAAGTTCAATTAGAAAGCAACAAAGAAGATATATAGTACATGTTTCTAAAAAAGTAAGTTTGATGCATTTGCTATTGATTAACCCTTTATGGTGCATGAAATTAATGACAAATTTTGATCAACTGAAAGAGTTCGACAAAATGGTGCTTTCTATGGATTAAGATAGGGCTATAACATTTGCAACGTTGATTTTCATACATTGATTTTACCATTCCAGATGAAACTAACGATGTGATATAATGTAAGATTGTGTTGTTCTTAGTGTTGGTCAAAGTGCTTCATGAGTTGATGCATGCATCACATGTAAGAATTCTTATCCTGCAACACTTAAAAACTCAACAAAGAGTTTTCTCCAATAAAGAGAGAATGATGTGGAAGCATGAAGACTATTTTATTTCAATTTATTTTTTATTTAATTTTGGAATTCAATTGTATATATTTTATTGTTCAAATATTGGATTTTATTATAGATAGTATGAGAGATAGTATAAGTTCATTATATTTTATTTGATTTCCTGAAGTTAATGGTATTTTTTAAAATCAATAATTGGCGTGCATTTCCTACTTCAATTAGAATAAGGGCTTAGTTTTTGGAGTTTAGATGAGCATGTTATTATACCCGTACGAAAATAGTTTGATTGATTCATAAAATTTCCCTTAAAATTTTTTCAATGGTTTGATGCTGACCCTTGCTAATCCTAAGTGTTGACTCCTAGGTTTGTTTTCTCTTACTTGTTACTAATTCAAGAAAGCCTAGGGCATGATTCTTAGGTTATCCTTTTATTTTAGTGCTCTTTAATTTTGTTATTGAATTAGTTTTCATAACATACCGGAAGTGCCAAGATAATTTTATTTTTATTCAATTTTGGAAGATAATTATATTTATTGGTCAATTAGATTTTAATTTAGGTATTATATTAGTTAACTAGGTTATTACTATTTTATATATTTTCATTGAGTCAAAGGTATTATTGTAATTCAATATTCGAGACTTTCTAAGTCAATAGAAATTAGAGTTTAATTTTTTATAGTATATATAAGCATGCTATATATTTTACTCCTATAGAGGCAATTTACTTGATTAAAAAATAAAAAATTGGAATTTTTTTAATGGTTTGGTGCTGGCTCTAGCCAACTCTGGGTAATTACTCCTTTTAAGCTTACATCTCACTTGGTGTCACTCCAAATAGCCTTAGGAATTGATTTCTAGGTAATTATATTTTTATTTTTCCGTTATTCAACTTTGTTATTGGACCCGTCTTAGTTTTTTCCTTATCACATACCTAAAGGATTTTTCCTCCACCATGAAAGTAGGCAGAATATATTGTACTTGAACCACTTAAAACACTATTATTATTGACAAATTGGTATCAAAACATGGTATTTGCATACCACCTTCCTATGCTTCAAATATAGATACTATTACTAAGGTGTGACCACACCTTTTAAAGCAGCTACACCTACATAGTGAGTGCCTCTTTCTCTGATCCGCAACGAAATTAGCTTTGGCGAAGGCAATTACCTTTGCTTTGTCCATTCAACGAGTAATTTGCTGACCCACACTCTTTCACCATAATTTTCAAATATCAAGGCTGGCTTGCTAGCTACCAGTCTGATGGTTCAATTACTAACGGACATTTGCCAAGCCATGACAATCTTATTTGACATGTATTGACAACAAACAACTTGTGATTTTTGTATAGCAATATGATGGACTTAATACTAATCAGGGTCTAACTATGTTGTACGTATAGCTCTAATCTAGATTTCTTGCATCTATTTCTATTTAGAGTGTAAGCAAAGTGATTATAATTTGACTTGCATTGCAATCAAAATAATGATAATCTTACTATTGTAACTCTAGCTTAAGTCTAAGATTTAGCTTTATTCTACTAAAAATACTCTTAAATGGATTCATTATGAAACATAAAACTTAACACTAAAAATATAGTGTTAAGTTTTTCATTGTAGATGTAGGTCTTTACGGTCAAACCAAGCTAATTCTTTTCATTCTCTTTCTTTATTTTTATGCATTCTATATTTTCTCATATATTTTTATTAATATATCATATAATTATGTCTTGCACTTTCTAAAATGGTATCAAAGCTATATCACATATTTTCAAATACGATAGTTATGTATTATCTTTTCCAATAATTTGAATTAGTTTTTTTTAAGTGATTTGGATTGCTGCTATTGGTGAGAAAGCAAAGTGGTCAGCCTATTAATCGAATTAAGAAACTTATCCACAAAATTGTAAATAAACTTATATATATTTTCTCATATATATAATACAAGGATTTTAATTAAGGGCTGCCCCTTTCTTACTTCGCCTTATCCACAAAATTGAACTTTTTTTTATGGACCTTGGTGCATGGCACAAACCAAACATCCGTGTAGGAATCAAATGTCTGTCATAATCAAAATTTCAGTCAGTCAGTTTATTTATTGAAAACCAGGACACCGGCCTCAAGAAGGGCTGGAAATAAAAGAAACAGAAAATTGCCTGAAATTATGTTCATGCTAGTGATGTTCTTTTACTATTCAATAATCTTTCCTATACAACTTTTTTTCGTAACAATTTTCATAATTTTTGAAGTATATTCATCTGTGAGCAGTGAAAAAAAAAAAAAAAAAAAAAAACTGGTGGGTTTATATAAAAAATTGTGTTTATCACTTATAGTCGATCATTTGAGCAATTATAAAAATTTTGTGAAAAAAGTTGTGATTGTATTCATCTGTGAGCAGTAAAAAAAAAAACCAGTGAGTTTATATAAAAAAAAAAAAAATTGTGTTTATCACTTATAGTTGACCACTTGAGCAATTATAAAAATGTTGTGAAAAAAGTTATGACTGTAGCATTACTTTTTATTGCCTAGGAACAAAACCAATAATACTAGAATTTTCAATTTAATTCTTGATTTTTCCCAACACTAAAAAGGTACTCTTAGAACCACTAAGGAGTTGATTACAGCTGAAAACAGCTTTAAGGTTAAAGTTGAAATTTAGAACCTCTAAAAAAAAAATCATTTATAATTCACTATTCATATTTTAAAATTTTGTAACTTTGAAACACTATTTATTGTAATATGCAAAACACTCAAAATACTAATTAATTTTTCAGTTGAAACTCTACTACTAAAATTCCATTTTAAAAAATCTACATTTAAAATTCTAATTCTCACTAAAGATTAGTAATGATGTATTCTGAACAATTACCAAAGCTTTGCCTTGTCACTATCTTGTGAACTATAAACACCATTATAGTTAAATTGAGCTTTGAAGTGTGGATATATATATCTTATAAAATATTTTAGTCCAGTAAATTTTCGGCCACAGACAACAATTATTGTCCATCGTAGCTTTTTGGTGGAAGATTATATTAGGGGACTCGTTGGATTAATTCGAAGCTGGCACAATCTTATCCTGACCCTCAAAACCCACCTGACATGTTTTATGTTTACCCGAAAGAGAAAAAGGACAAGAAGAGAGAAGTAAACATGCTCATAGTGATACAGTGAAAAAACACCCCATCTCACCTGTTACAATGACAACACATGATAAAAAATGGACACACACGTATTACTATTTCAACAAATTTAATGCATTAAAGTAACTAGATCCAAGTTTTGCTCGTCTCTCTTCCCTTTGCTAGGGAGGGTCTTTCTAGCCAAGAAGAGTTATATTTGTCTGGTCATCATCTTCATCAAAGTTGGGTATGTGTGAGGCGATGGCTTTTGGTGGCAACCCCTATATTGGTCGTTAACTTATACAATGCATAGTAAATTTGACATGAATTTATCCAAGAAATTCAATAGTGCAATTTATGTTGGTAATATAATTATTGCAGATCCTCATAATTGGGTAATTAGAGGTTTTTACCCTAGAAAAAGATGGTGGTGGGAGGGAGATGGTGAAGAATTTTAACAAATGGGAAACCAAAAGGTTAATTTTGACTCAAAATTTAAAAAGGAAGACGTGAAAAAAATAAATGAATTGGATGTCAGTTTTGAAAAAGAATGTGACTTAAGATTATACTACATATACACATATATATATATATATAGAGACAAAATTTATTAGATCTCAACTTCCGTACACATGTACACTGTTAATTATATTCTCTCCATGCTACAATGGGATTGTAAATTACTCCACATTAGTTAATTAGGGTCTATTTTACCCATACCATATATAGTTTTCTGAATTACCTAGCAAATACTAGAGAAAGAAAATTTTAAAAAGGTTGACAATACCTTAAACTAACTTATCAGTTGGCACTTGTATCCTTATACTGATATTATTATTAATATTATTATTATTATTATTAATTAAATTTTCCATTTCATTTCTGCCTACAAAATTTTTTTTATGTGTAACAAGGATAGATTTAATGCCTCTCACATAGAGGTGAGTTCCACACACCTGAGCCTCACTATGTAATAAGTGTTACACCTATCCCTATTACAATTACACCTAATACTATCTCTTATATATCCACAGCTTCACCCCCAAAAAAAAAAAATCCTATCCATGAGGCTCATATTTTTAGACAACATATTTCTCAATTCTCAATCATTCACTCCAAAAGAATTGAGCTAATATTAGAAAATTTGCATGTCTTTGGTCCCTCTGGAATCTTTGATAAATGATCTTGATTAACTATGTGCTCCTTTTGAATATTAGGTCCTATTTGTTTCGGTGTTAAACATTTGTTGGAAAATGTTTTCCTCATTTTTGGGTGTTAAGGTGGTATAAACACTAGGCCAAATAGAAATCTGTTTTTTTTTTTTTTTTTTTTTTACCAGGTAAAAAAACTTCTTTGGAGGCGTGTAAAATATTTTCAGCCTTAAGGAAACAAAATCTCTCTCTCTCTCTCTCTCTCTCTCTCTCTCTCTCTCTCTAAAGCTCCAAAATACCAATAAACCTTCAAAATGACTAAAATGCCCCCAATAACCTTTTAAATCACTAAAATACCACTAAACCACAACACCCCCCCCCCCCAACCAAATGATAGAACTACCTCCAAAATCTTCAAAATTAGCAAAAGACCCTCAACCCGCCCCCTCCCTCTCCCCAAAAAAGCCCTTGAAACCTTCATAATGATTGAAATATCATTGAGACCTCTAAAGCAACACTTTGAAATCTATGAAATAACATGAAATCAAATCTCTAAAATAATAGAAATACTTCTAAGATCTTCAAAAGTTCCAAAATATTTCCTGTGGGGCCTGATAATTCGTGGCCCAGGCCCATTCTACGCTTGGGCCCAAGGCCTAAGCCGAGGAGAGCTATTGCCGAGGACGCATAATGAAAGCCCAAGAAGGGCACGAGGACATGGCCGAGGACGATCTTATGCTCAGCACCTCCCAAAACGCCTGAAGAAAAGGGAAAACTTAGTACAGGGGCAAGGCACAAGGGAGAAAGTTGTCAACATCGTAATACAGAATCCTGCATCTAACAAGCCCATGCTCCAAGCCATGCCATTTAACTTTTCCAACAACCCCTAACCACTCTAGGTATGGATTGACAGGACAGGTCTGCACCCCAGAAAGTAAAACTTACAAGTGGACACTAAAAAGTGAAATGAACACTAGTATAAAAGGGAAAGAAAGCAAAGGAGAAAGGGGGGATCCCCAGGAGGAGGAAAAATCCTGCAAAGGGAGAAAAGGAAGGGTACAATGCTCCTCGGACGCTGCCCGAGGACTTAGATCCCGCAACCCACACTAAGGAAAGACTTAGCTAGTCAAGCTAAGTCCGCCCATATAAGAGCTTCCATAGAAATCCCGATTACACCGCTCACCTGTGCCCAAGGTCCTGCCTCTCAAGCCCACTCTCTACAAATCATATTGTTAGGACCCTTTACATACGAGCCCAATGTCATTCTTGGGCCGTCAAATAATCGTGTCCCTACATTTCCAAACCTACAAAATGAAAAAAAAAAAAAAAAAAAAAAAAAAAAAAAAAAAAAAAAAAAAAAAAATCACTTTTGAAACCTTTATATCACTAAATATTCCTAAAACCACTAAAATAACAAAAATGCCCCAAACCATCAAATGACAAAAATACCTCTCCAAGCCTCCAAAACTCAAAATGATCATGATATAGATCAAAGTTCAGAAATTGTTCCTAAATTTTATTTAGGTCCCTGTTTTGTTTTGTTTTTTGTATTTTATTTAAATTTGTTTATTCTTTTTTTTTTTAATCTTTGGTAAGTTTAGTTGATAATTTTCACTACTTTTTTTTTTCCTTCACTCTTATTTTGATTGTGCATATTAGTATAATTTCTATTAAATTTTTTATTTTCATTGTGCTTATTTTAGTTGTTATGTATTAATTTTTTTGTTAAACTTGTGATTTTTTCTTTAATGCCCATATAAACGTATAATAAAATTTCTGATTTTTCTTAGGAACCAATGTTTTTTATAGTATTTTTAAGAACACAACCAAACATTAATTAGAAAGCAAACAGTTTTCCTTTAAAATGTTCTTAGCTCGGACAGAAAACAATTTACTTGTAACAAACGGAGCCCAATAGTTTGCTAAGTTACATTTCATAATTATGGATAATTACCTGCATGAGTCAATTTATCAGGATTATATAATTGTTTTAAAAGAAATTTCGAGTAGTAAAAAAGTTCATACAAAATAAATGAGAATATGTTACATAAAATTTGACTTAAAGGATATATATATATATATATATATATAGTAATACAATTCTCTCTCTACTGTTACCATAATCTGTAAAATTATGTAAGAAAAAGCATAAAAATGTTGTAGTAGAAACTAGGTAAATTTTTACTAGTATGCAGTATTTGATTGTTTACCCCCATAAAGGTAAGAAAAAGAAGAGAAGACCTTTTCAGATTATCTGTCCATCCAGAAAATACCAAGGTCAATTTGGTTCGGCCATGAACATGACTATACATCACTTTCTTCTTCACTGTACGATAGATATACATGGGCTAATATGTATATATATATATATATATATCAATCTAATTCCAATTTCAATTCCAACCCTACCCTCTGACATCAATCTGCAGTACCTGCTCTCTCTCTGCCTTTAAAACTAAATTGCAAAAATTAAATAAAGCTCACGAGCCACCACTTTCGTACTTTCAAAACTTTCAAAAAAAGGCTATCCACATACACAAAAGAAAAAATGTTAGAAAATTATATTTGTAATAAGCCCAAGCAAACATATACATAAAAACAAATCTTAGAGATCTCAACACAAGTTGTGGTTGAGATCCAAAGTCTTTTGTAGAAAGCAAAAAGCAGCAAAACCATTACAAACCCATTAACAGTTATTGTCTCTCCTCTCTATCCCTTCCGATATTCTCCGGAATAAAAAAAGTTCACCAAGAAAGTTCATTTTCTATCATACCCTTCTAGTACTATACTCTGGTTATTGGCTTTATTTAATGCAATAGTTCGAAATTGCACCATATCTTTATATATAGCTACTATTAGCTAGTTGGTATCATTTGAATTATTCCTCTTAGCTTGAAATTTGGAATTAATGCTTGCTGTGTCACCTTTGAGGAACACCAAGGATGAGAACCTCGGAGAGACTGAGAGCTATTCAATTGGTGCCAGTGACTTCCCTGACTTCTCCGATGGGAACTTGCTGGACAGCATCGATTTCGATGATCTTTTCGTTGGAGAAATGTTACCGGATTTGGAGATGGACCCAGAAATCCTTGCTGAATTTTCTGTTAGTGGGGGTGAGGAATCCACTAATACAAAGAAAGAGGAGGAAGATAAAGTTTCCGGTTCAGGCTCGGGCTCAGGCTCAGGATCGGGGTTCAACTCTAGCTCAAGTCGAGGAGAAGAAATTGTGAGCAAAAGAGATGAATCTGTTGTGAATCCACGTCCTCCAAAGCAAAGTGATCATCATAAAGGCAGAAAGTCATCTACACAGTCAAAGAATTCTCAAGGGAAGCGCAAAGTGAAGGTATATAATTCATTAGCACTACATAGGTTTAAGCTAAGCGCATGAACTAGACTCTATGTATTATAAGGTTCTTAGCTCCTAATTAAGACTTGAAGCCTTTTACTAGGGAACCAGTCCCACAACTCTCTCTCTCTCTCTCTCTTCACAAACTTCATGAGATGCAAAGAAATCACGGGAGTCATGCACAGGCAAAGGCACAGAGAGAGAGAGAGAGAATCTTTGTTGAGAGTTTTTTTTTCCACTTCTGTGATATTATTTATTTTTTGAGGGATATTGAAAGATTTTTTTTTTCTTTTTCTTGAACTGTGTGTAGGTGGATTGGACCCCAGAGCTGCATAGACGGTTTGTGCAAGCTGTGGAGCAGCTAGGGGTCGATAAGGCAGTGCCTTCAAGAATTTTAGAGCTGATGGGAATTGATTGTCTCACTCGCCACAACATTGCCAGCCACCTTCAAGTACCATCATTTCCTTCCCAACTCTTTTTTGTCCTTGGTTTCTAGTGAGATTTTTAAAGATTTTTGTTTCTTTCTTTCTAGTTCATGGAAACTGTTTCCACATGGCTGTTAAGGAATAATCATATATAGGGTTGATTACCAAATATGTGAAGAAGAACACATTGAATTTTGAATTAATTGCTGGTTTTTGCAATCGCATATACAAAACTACTTGGATGGGTTATATTAAAAAACTAATTCATTTATTTGTATTCAGATTTACTACATTTAGAAATATGTGCGATTCCAAAAACTGATAGTTTAGGACTCAAATTACTTTTCTCATGCTTACCAACCAAATTCTGAATATGACATTGTCCACAAGAGCTTTTCATAGCTTATAGCCTTGTACTTTTAATTGCTAGCACTGATAAATACTAGTGCATGCGTATTAGTGTTGAAAATTTTTCTTTCTCAAGTCTTTCGTTTTGAAATTTGTTCAGAAATATAGGTCACATCGGAAACATTTGCTGGCACGTGAAGCCGAGGCCGCAAGTTGGAGCCAGAGACGACAAATGTATGGTACAGCTAGTGGTGGTGGAGGAGGAGGAGGGAAGAGAGAGATGAGTCCTTGGCTAGCACCAACCATGGGTTTCCCTCCCATAACACCCATGCACCACTTTAGACCTCTACACGTGTGGGGACATCCATCCATGGATCAATCATTGATGCCCATGTGGCCTAAACATCTAGCCCATTCACCACCTCCACTGCCGCCGCCACCAACTACATGGGTACCAGCTCCACCGCCACTGCCACCGGACCCTTCATATTGGCATCCTCACCACCAACGTGTAAGCACTTTTTTCTCTCTCTCATAAGCAAACACAGAGACAAAATACTTCTTCTTTTTTCTTCTTTTTTGAGAATGCACAGACACAAAATACTGAAGTTTATCAATGTTGATGACTTAATCCCTAGCGTAACACCCAAAACTAAGTTCAAATTCATGTGCTAGATAGATTTGGTATATTGAACTCAAATAATACTGAAATATACTTAAAAGTTATAGGAAAAGAGACGATATTCATATTTATAAACATTATTACAAGATTAAAATAATATAGACGGTGTCGGTTGTAAAGTATTGAACTTTATAGAAAATAAGTTACCAAGAGCACGCATTAGTTACCAAGAACTTTATAGAAAATATGCTATACACAGTTTGTACTTTGTACTCACATATTAAAAAAATAATTAAAATTATAACTCGAAGTCAAATTTTCACTTCTATGCGTGAAACAATATTTGTGTAATAACTTTTATCCTAAACCGGATAAAACCACAATAGCAATTGAAGATCTAAAAGGGAAAAAAAGTAATTATAAATTTTATTACAAAAATTTACTATTTATGTGATAATAACATGATTAGTGTGTCATTAAAACAAATGAACATTTGAATTACTATCGTGAATTACAAATGAATATTTGAATTCCTATCATTACTCTAATTTGAAATGTTTCTCTCTCTCTCCCTAAAATGGAATATTCTTCTATATGTGTAGGTTCCCAATGCACTAACCCCAGGAACGCCTTGCTTTCCACAGCCACTGCCAACAACAGTAACTATCCAATCCTTACTCTTTTGGAGTCTTTCATGGTGTCTCTACTGTTAGAATTTTGGATCTATCTAAACACAATGCAAATTATTTTGGCATTTTTTTGAAGAAAAGTAAGGAGTTTTAAGCTAACATTGGTGACATATATACATTATTCGTGTAGCGATTTGCCTCGCCACCTGTCCCAGGCATACCGCCCCATACCTTGTACAAAGTAGACCCCGGCATTGGTGTCCCGCCTGGACAATCAGGCCCCCACCCTATGCTTGACTTTCATCCGGTGAGCAGGACTCTCTCATTTCTAATGTCTTTTCCCACATTTCCTTCAAAGTAATATACACACACACATATATATATATATATATATATATATAAAGTATCATTTTATTTCAATAAAACAAACTTTATATATCATAATTATATGGGTTTGTCTTCTTTTCAATTTTTAATAATGTAATTAAGGGTTTGAAAGCTTTAAAAGAGTAGGCCTTTTTTCTTAATGCTTATATAAATGTCTCGTGTGTGTGTAATCCTCGAAAGCGTGCAACATAATTTCTAATGATTGGTATCTTTAATTTCATTGATTTCTACGTATTGGTGCTGTATGATTGTTCCAACATTCCCTTCCATACAAGTTTAAGTTTGTGTGATGTTCATGTTACAACATCTTGGATTCATAACTTTTGCATGCCAACATTGATGTGAAAGAAAATTGTTTTCTCTAAGAGAGAAAATCTCTTGATTTTTTTAAATATATATTATTGTGATTTTTTTTAAAATAAGAGAATTTCCTTGAACTTCTAGTAATAATCTTTTGGGTTTCATGAATTAAATGTTGAAGATTACAAGTCATGATAAATTAATATTGTTTTGGTCCATGTTTGTAACAGACAAAGGAGAGCGTAGATGCAGCTATTGGAGATGTTTTATCCAAACCATGGCTGCCACTTCCTCTTGGCCTAAAACCTCCATCTACTGATAGCGTGATGGGGGAACTCCAACGACAGGGAGTTCCAAAAGTGCCTCCCTCTTGTGCTTGAAAGCCTAAGAAACATAAGCTTAAGGCTGTTGTCTGATGGTGTTTTCAAGAGCACAAAAACCCTAAATTTGACGACATTTCCTGAATTAGATATGCATCTAATTGCGAGGTTTGGTTTTTTTTTTTCCCCCCCTCTCTCTCTCTTCTTTTGTAGTTCTTTACCAAATTAATGTAATCTGTCCCTTGTCCTTGTATTTTAGATGTTCAGGAACAGTTTTTATTTTATCAGCCTCTCCGTGTGTGAAAATAAAGCTATAGCCATCAATTTTTTTGTAATAGTTGTTATGAGTATGAAACTATGCATAATAAGTTTGAGGATGTAACGTAACTCTTCAGTGGTCTATTTCAAATCGGTGCAAATGAAAATTTTTAATTTTCTTGTTTTTTGAATTTGAAGGTAGTGGAGATAACATTTATATTGATATTTACCACAGGTAGGAAATTGGTAAAAAGAACTGCTGCATCCATATTTAGTTAGGATATGCGAAATTATGCATATATTATAGTAAAAGATGAACTTTTTCAAAAATAAATATCAACTAGCTTAGATGGGTAATTGTCCCATACTGTTTAATCGAGATTGTTATGTATAATATAACTTACTTTGTCCTCCCTTAAAACTAACTAAGGCTTTTGAGAATTGAGAGGAGTCTGTAACATGGCTTTTTTTGTTAGAATCTCATTCTTTCTCCCTTTTGTGTATATGTTTATTTATAAATAAAAAGCTTGAAATCCATATACATAAGTTTGAATATATTTAAGAATAGGAAAAGATTTCTCTCCAATGGATATTTATGAATCTTTGTTACCTAATATTACAGATATTAATTTTCACTATATCATTTTGGTAGAGTATGCAAGTTGTTCGTTTTATATTGTTCCATTTTAGTAAAATAAAAAAGAAGATAATTTATTGTCTTACAATATACTTAGTTTTTAATCTGAACTCATTTTTTGTTATTCTAGTACAATAAATTTTGTTAATATTTATTATTATATTGGTCAAATAAATTATAAAATATTAATCATTTTATAAACTTATTGAAAGAGCCCAACCAGTTTTCTGGAACATAGCAAGTTATCTTGAAGTTTATATTTGAATTAATGGTGAGGTTTGTTAGAAAGTTTGGATTGGTTTCAATTGAATTTAAACTTGAAAGTAATTCAAAGTGTGAGCTTGAACTATTTTTAAATTGGAATTGTATTTGGTATAAAATTAAAATATATATTTTAAATCATGTATATTACATTAAAGTGGTAGTTCAATTAAGAATTTTAAATTATATTCTAATAGTATTCTATTTTTTCATCACGCGTCCTTTTAAATACACACTAACTTGATGCCAAGTTTCATTAGATTTTCAATAGGCTTCAATTTATGTCATGTGTCATTCTATTACTAATTATATTACATGTCAAGTGTCTTTATATGTAGTTTCATGAATCTAAACTTAAATTGTGTTATTTTATATGTAAAAATTTGAATCTGTTATACTTTTAACCTATTTAAGTCTATTTAAAACTATTATCTAAATTTCCTTACAAAAAATTATTATTAATTCAAATATAAATTTCATGAAGAAGTATACCATGTTCTAAAAGATTGGTTGTTCATATCTTATTTGAAAAATGTACACATAGAATAAATTTATTGCATCACAATAACAAAAATTAAGTTAAATAACAAAAATTTTTCTTTCTTTTCTAAAATGAAACAACCAAAAATAAATGATTTGCATACTCCACCAAATAATATCCTTACAGGGCTTTATTTTAAGAGTTGACAAAAGTATAAAAATGACAATAAGTAGTTAATTTTCAACTAGTTAGGAATTTCAATATGTATCTAATTATATTTTTATTTTAAATGCACCAATGTGTATGTATGAAGCTAGTCATATATTTTATTTATTAAATTGGAAGTTGAGAGAAAGTTTAATTAAAATTTTAAATTAGATTCTAATTGAACTCCAATTTTGTGCTAAGTATCCTTTACTCATTGCCCATTAATTTAATGCCAAGTATTTCTATATTTTAAATGGGTTTTAATTTGTACCAAGTTTCATTTCATCTCTCATTTATGTCAAGTGTCTTTACAATTCTTTACAATTAGATTCATGAATATAAATTAAAAAAAAAATCTCAATTATAATTTTATGTAATCTTTTGAATGTGTATTACTTCTCCTATTTAAAACAACTTTAAGCCCATTTAAAACTACTTCTAAAGAATTCTATTTAGATCCCTTTTGCAACCACTTATAATCTATATAAACTAATCCAGGTTTTCTTATAAATACTTGTTTTTAGTTCAAATATAAATTTCTAGAAAAAGTATAGCTTGTTATGAAAATTGGTTGTTTTTATCTTATTTAAAAAATGCACACATAAAATAAATTTATTGCATCATAACAACAAAAATTAAGTTAAAAAGTAAGAAAACTTTTTCTAAAATAAAATAAATTAATAAGAATGAACAATTTACATGCTCTACCAATTTTTTTTTTTTTTTACAAGACTTTTTTAAGGGGGTTGACAAGATATAAGAATGACTACAAATAATATTTATCTTACATAAGAATTTTAGTATTTATTCATCTAATTTTATTTAAGTTTGTGAAGAATCATATAGCAAAATTGACATCTTCTAGTGTTTCTATTAGAGAAATCTTAGATTCAAATTTCCCCTCTACCATTGTATCTATCTATCAAATTATCAAAAGAAAATTTTTTATGTATTATTAAATATATCCATGCATATTCCATATATATATATATATATATATTCATGCATGCATGCATGGTATCACAAGTTAGTATAATTTATGACACAATACACAAAATTAAAGTGCATTAACTTAATTTTTTATTGATTCATTGAACGTTCACTTGAATTATATAAATGCTTGTAAAGTGTGGGGAGCAATGGTCGGAAATCAAGTTTTCAAGAAAGAGTTTCACACACATATATACTTAGATTAAGCTAGAGTAGAAATTCTATCTTCTATAAAAAATAAAAATAAAAATTATATTATACACATAGAAAAGTGAATTTTATTTTTTATATCAAAATCAGAAAACTCTTTGGAATTAAAA
Organism: Quercus robur; assembly: GCF_932294415.1. NCBI lineage: Eukaryota > Viridiplantae > Streptophyta > Magnoliopsida > Fagales > Fagaceae > Quercus > Quercus robur. Next base: position 43,078,677 of record NC_065541.1, on the reverse strand, counting down.
TAAACAGTACATATTGCTTGGATGATTTCAAAATCGATCACTAGTGTTATTTCAAACCGATGCAACGCAACATTTATACTTTGATTCATTAATAAAAAATTTATTCATAAGAAACTTACTCATTATTCTTCTCCCAAAAAAAAAAAAAAAAACCTTACTCATTATTGTTTCATTCACTGTCCGTGCCCTAGCAACCTATCCTCCTGCGCCTTTTTTTTTTTTTTTGTTTTGGCTTAAAAAATCCTCTGCATCTATTAAGGTGCATTTCTTGGGAATTAATTTCCTAAAAATTAACTCACAATTGAGTTAATAAAACTCGTAATTTTATGTAACTTGGGCCATGGCAAGAAAAGCAATCAATAAAATCATTTGATCCTCTCATATAAGGGGCTGGATAAATTTTCTTATTTTAGAAAATAGTTAGATTAATTCAATGCAATATTATGCAAAATATATACCTCTCAATATAGTCTAATTATTATTGCTTTTAAATCTATTACTTCTCTCTCTAGTGTAAGGTTTTAGATAATATGATTAGTCAGGCAATAGTGATGATGAGATTGAGATATACATTCTTAATCTTAGACACACACACCAAAAAAAAAAAACACTATACTGATATATATTAAAGGAAAATACTTCCCCTGTCACAAATTTTACTACAAAATATTACAAATTGATGTAACAATTAATATGATTGTTATCACTTCAATAAATGATAAATAAATATTTAAAATCTTATAACTTCAATAAATAATTTATGTGATTAGTAATATATTCATTTATAAATTTATGTGCTAAAATTTGAATTACCCTTAACATCACATTACTTCAAATATTCTTCTAAAAAAAGATACTTCAAAGATTCTCTATTCCCAATTTGATAGATTAGGAAGTAGGAACACAATGTTATAGTGGCACTGGATCTTTTTGTCTTAGATATACCAAATTCAATGTTTGTCCCATCTGGTGGGTTATTATATGAAAACCTGGACCACATTTAATTAATTCGAAAGGAACAATGTGATTCTAGACAATGACATATGCAGGCCATGGGCTATATACTTTTTTGAAAGAGCCACTTGATAAAAAAAGATTGATTTTAATAAAACGATTAATTCCATAGTCGCTTGAGTCATAGTACTCTTCCTGAGAATGATTTGGTTGATTTCATTTTTCATTATTATTATTATTATTATTGGGTAATATACATCATGCTCCTAATACTAGTTCATTTTCACAAATAAGAATTTTAAATATATAAAATAAAAAATATTTAACATTGTTTAGCCCACTTACACTTACATTCACAGGTAATAAAAACCAAGACACACAATTAGCGATTCTCGAAATAAGAGAAGTAATCTTATCCAACTAACAATTTATGTCCACAGCAAAAAGACTCAAACTGCTAAATCTTTGCTATATTGAACTATATATTACAATGAACTTTATGTGGGGATATAAATAAGAATACGTAAGGCTTAGTATAGTGTCCCTAAAACCAGATAGCCCATGGTATTCTAGAAAATCATGGTCTACATTCTTTATAGTAAAATCTTGATATATAATATCCTAATATAGTAAAATCTTGATATATAATATCCTAATATGTTACAACATCTCTCCTCAAGCTCAAGGTGGAGGCTCGACGAAACTAGAGTTTCAAAGAAAAGTTGTCAATGTAAGGAAGGTCTTTAATGCCCATTGAATGAATCAAACCCATCAAGAATCATCTAAAAATATCATTGTCAAAGAGGTAAAAGCTCGTGAAGCTCATAAAGCATGTGAAACATGAAAAGATCTTTGGGCATGACAGTATAATCTTCGTATTTTTATGGTAAAAAGAGAAAAAGATGATGCGCTAACTATTTATATAAACTTATGTATTATTACTAAATTATACCTTAATACACTTTGATTTGGTGAGCTACATATGATATTAGAGCAAAGTTAGTAACATAAGCATGTTATATATATCATATATTGCACTTATGTGCGTATTATTTTTCTTTAGTAAAACTTCCATTTGACATTAAAAAAAAAAATCTAAAAAAATGCATATTTTAAACACATATTAAGGTTATGTTTGGTAATAATTTTTGTTTTCTATTTTTAAAAACTTATTTTTGGGAATAGAAAGAAAAAACAATTTTCTTATATTTTTGAAATAAAAAATATGTTTGGTTAGTTAAAAAAAAAAAAAGTTTTATGAAGAAAAAAATAATAGAAAATACTGAAATATGTTGTTACTAGGATTCAAACTTTGGCGCTAACTCATTAAATGAGACGGATTTATTAAATCAGGCGTGTATTTTCATTGGCTTTTGAAAACTATAAATTGAAAACAGTCCAATGTCTGATTTCAATTTCCTTTACAAATTGAGTTTTAAGAACAGTTTTTGTTTTTAGTCTATTTTGGGTTGTCAAACAAGTTTTTTAGTTTCAAAAATAGAAAATTATTTTTGAAAACAAAAAATAAGAGAAAAAAACAGTTACTAAACATACCCTAAACGCTTCTCGTATTATATCAGTACAAATAATCTTCAACTTAATGGAATTTCAATACTTTTATCGAGAGTATAGTTTTTAATTTTTTTAAGGCATGTCATTAAACATAGCAATTATATTATTAAAATTAATCTTTTTAGTTCCATGTTTGATCTTATTTATATTCAACATCTTTATTATAATCTTGAAATTTTTCCATTTATTAAGATTTTTTTATAATTTGAATTATTAGATGTTACTGCCATATATAATTTATTTACTAGATTTAAAATAAAGAAAAATAAAATAATTTGAAATTATAATAACATGGGAGTTGGGACAATAAATACTTTTTCTTTTGGCTAAATAAGTATATGAAAGAATAAATTAAACATCATCTCATTCAATCACTAGTTATATATCTTCCTTAAAAACTTACGTAAATTAAAATTTTAAAAAATATATATACTAAATTTATTAAATTATTAATTAATTGAATTTTTATAACGTCTTATAAAATTATATTAAGATAATATAAGTATGCTATTGTGGGGGAGGATCCAAGAATAGCACCTCTACTGGATCATGTCCGAGGAGTGTGTGAGCCTAACAAACAAGCCCCAAGCCAAGAAACTTGATAGAACCTAGAACAAGGGGTGAGCTTGGATGAAGGCCCTATTTGACCCAAGGGCGTCCCTCAGTTATGGTCCTCCCAAAGTAGGTGAGGGAAATCCCATCCTTGACTGGGAAGCATGAAACAAAGGGAAGCAATAATAGCCAGTATTGGGAGAGAGAGGGAGGAAGGAAGCTTCCAAGAAAAGCCTCTATCGCCTCCACATTGAATGCCCCGTAACAACTATGTCAGCCACATAAATGCCTGAGTAACACTTGAACAGTGTCAAGACAGCTTGTAGTTCACTCAACACCTCCTCCAAATGTGGGATGGAACAAATATCTAAGGTAGATCTACCACCCTCTATGTGAAGGGTCAGGATTAAAAGAAAACCATTACAAAAGGAGGGGGATTCCTGTGAATAGGGATCAGAATCTTGAGATTAGAGAGAGAAAACACTCAAAACTTGTAACTCTTAAAGTGTAAACAAGCTCCCTCAACTGACCGAGGAAACATCAATACACCTGCTTTATTCTAGTTTTACTTGTCAAATTTTTACTTCTTTCCATTTGGGCCCTTTCTTTGACTTCAACCCATTGGATTGGGAACCCAAGTGTTCATCCATCATACCTATCTCTATAAATTAATTGTAATGGGCTCGTCAGTGAGATGATTGTCCACACGCACACCAATAAGGGTACCTGAAGAACAAGAGAACAAAGAACCAACAGAGAGCATCGGAAAGATGCCGACCAAAGACCCTCCAAAGGTTAAGTCAGTGATAGAAGAATCTCAAAGAACTCAATAGTGTGAGGATTAGGAAATTTCACGTACCTTATGGAATAGGTGGTTTGGTGTTTATATAGTGGTGTAGAACTTACCAAGATCCCTTGAATATAGGAGCTTTCCTTGTAGAAAAGATTTGATGTTAAGGTTCTGAGATCTTAGGGCTTCTCTTCCCATATAGGGAAGATATGAACGTGTAGTAGGGTCTTTAGGTGTGATGTGCAAGTTATTTCCGTATAGGAACACGTGTGGAGGATATGTAAAAGGCTTGTGGGACCCAATGTACTCAATTTTCTAGGGGCAGAGGGACATATAGTCTTGGCCCTCCCCAAAATTTTTGAAACCCTTATAGTATTGTATAAAAATAAATTGGGTCCCTACAAAATGTAATGATTGGCCTCTCCAAAATTTTTTATAGAGGCAAGATTACTCTTAACTTAGTTTAAATCATATCATACTAAAATAAAAAATAACCAAGCGGTTCACCTACTTGCATTACATGCCAGAAAAATTGGAGTTTTCTAAACTATTGGTTAGAAGATAGTCCCTAGTTTTAGAGTTCCAATTAGCTATGGATGTTTATCATCTTCACAGTTCATGCTCATTTTTTTACTGTTGTTTTGCTTTGTTTTTGAATAATGAAAACTTATGACTTTCCTTTAAAATCTCACAAATGTCAGTCCAGTGTTAGTTTTTATGTTTTCTCCCTTTAAAATCTAGCAATGGCCGCACTTAGCAATTTAAAATTTCAATATTTAGTCAGTTTCTTAAGTGTACACCCAAACAAAACACACACTTTTACCAAAACCAAATAAATCCTTAGCCTCCAAGTGCCTTTCTTTTTATTTTTTCTAAGAATACAAATTGTTTACAATTGTGAAATGCAACGTGCGTTGCTTGAATTGGTTTGTTTTTCTTTTTTCATTCTTGGTCTTCAAATTTTTTTTGTTTATTTTTCTCATTATTATCACCACAATCATCATTTTTTTTCACAAAATTTGATATTTTTCTCATATCACCAATTTGTTTTCCTCGTAGTTATATATTTTTTTTTCTCACATTATCATCATAGTTATAGTTATATTTCAATAATAAAATATGGTTATTAGTTATGAGTTATAACTAACCTCTAAATACATGATCCGGCCCCTCAAGTGAAAAATCTTGGCTACGCCCTTGCAACCGTCGGTATGATCATCCATTCATCGGTATGACTATCCATCCATCGGTATGCACATGATAAGGTGCGAATTGTCCATCAGGCATATCCACGGGCTACCCGACGAGTCTTCAAGGAGTGGAGTGCTGGACCGTCAGGACTTCAAAGGGATCAAATGGGGACTTTATCCCAATGGGTCCTTGGTTGGTGGGTCCATTGGAGGAGGCATTTATCCTAATGGATCAAAGACAAGGTATTTCACCCTAACTGGTCAAAGTGCACAAAAGATTTTTCTTGACGAAAATAACCCTATCACATGCCACCACAAACCACCAAATCAAACCGCTGACACCTACTCCACGACCCAACCCGATTGAGGCAATCCTCGCAATTGAGATGACACCACGATCGTCAATTGGCCGTCCAATGCTGATGATCCACAGCTTTCCAACGCCGACGAGAGAGGAGAGAGAGTGGTAGTCTAGCAAAGAGTGAATAAAAAAATCAGCTTAGCTATAGTGGATGTGTATATTTAGACATTCATTGTAGCATTTGCAAATTTTTTAACAATGATAAATGATCGGGTGTGTGAACTTTTTGATTTTTTTTTTTTTTTTTTTTTTTTTTGGTGGTTATGATATTGGCTAATTTTGCTCAAAAACTGTGGTATCCCACTAAATGAGAATGCTCTAATCTCTATAAGGAGACGAATGTATCCAATGTTTAAGTTTGTTACTTTTCATTAGCTTAACTTGATTGATTGCGGGCGGAAGTCCAGGCCATGTACAATGAGATCAAGTTTCCCCCTTTTTTCTATATTTTAGAGAATGCTCAACTTGCTTATTCATTAGGGCTTAAACATAGTTCCAAGTTTTTTTTTTTTTTTTTTTTTTTTTTTTATTTATGGAAAGACTGGAAATTTAATTCAAGAATGAGATAATGCGAGTACATCTTGAAGAAGATTTTGCTCAAGGAAACAAGGACACTATTCAATCTAGGCAGAGAAATCAACAATATCTAAAGCATATTTTGCTAATAAATGGTCTAGTTTATTACCATGCCTACGGGTATGAGAGAATTCGACCTAACGGAAATCCCTACAAGCATTCACGAGACCACAATAGCTCTACAGAGGAAGGGAGAGGGGAGTATTCAGTTATAGCATGGTTCACCAATAGAGATTCACCTTCAATGATAAATCAGAAATTAACTTAATATTAACATTATTTTGAACTAACACTAAGTTCATTATTAACTTAATACTTCATTTACTAATTTAAATCAGAAATTCAAGTCTCAAATATACTTCTTGTTATATTGGATTATTGCAAGTGAAATATAAACATCTTAATTCATTGTTTGTTGGATAGAATTTTCCTGTGGAGGAAAGTTCTTATAAGCCATGCTATGGCAGTTCAAATAATTATTTATGTGTATCTCTAATTACATGACAGATTAAATAGTCATAGGATTTGTTTTTAAATAATTTAGTGAGTCATGTAATAAAAATACATGTGAATGATCTTCCAATTAAAACATAATTGGTTGGACGATTTGTCCAACCACTTTATAGAATATCATTGTATTTGTTTGTATTTTTGCAAAAATTTACCTCCAAATTAGTTTGGAATAATTTTTTCTAACTCACTACGTGACAATTGATAAAACTATCAACATACATCTTTATATAACTTATTTAAATAATGCATGCACATTCTTCTCAAAAATAATAATAATAATGTATATGCATGGTTTAATGAGGGTGTTTGGATTCAGATGAATCCTGCATCCACGTTTTCAGTGCTGCGTTTTCTCCTTCTTTTTTTTTTTTTTTTTTTTTTGCCCGCATTTGTTGACTTTGGGGGGATAAATTTTACTATTATGAACAGTAAATACACTGTTCACATACTATGCTGACACTGTTCACGTATTAAAAAATATTAAAAATGGGTCCCACGGTACTATTTACACATTTAAAAATTATTTTACTACAGTGTTTTCAGTTTTCAGTTTTCAGTTTCAGTAACAATAAGCTCAATCCAAACGGACCCAATGAGTCGTTACCTAATAAATTGGAGAGGATTCCTTCAAACAGGTATGGTGGATAATTTTGTCCTTCATTTTGTTTACTAATTATTCAATTTGTTTCTTTTTTTTTTGAGAAAGACAATTTGTTTCTAAATGGGTAAAATGAACATTTATTTGGCCTGGATTGATGGTTTTCCAACAAAACTACAAAGTTGTTCTTTTATAATTTTGTCTACCTTCTTGTGTTTACTAATCATGTTTTTTTTTCCCCTTTTTGTAATAAATAAATTATACAAAGAGCCTTTTGTTTTGAATTCAGGTTCATCAAAAGCATCCAAAATCTAATTAATAGACAATACGAATGGAAAATGTAAGCCTCCCCACAAATCTTTTTTTAATTTTTTTATTTTTACAATTCTATAGAGAGAGTAAGAGACTTGAATTATGGATATTATCATTGAAAACACCACGAGGTGTCAATCATTAAACTACATTTTTGTGTAAGCTGGATTCAAGTTCCGAATCTCCTATTCAACAACAAAAATTTTACCATTCAAACTAAATGAAACCTGACCCAACAAATTTAAACCATGTAATTAGATTAGACATCTACAAAAAATTTCATATTACAATATAGTTTCCATCCTTATTATTAGTAACTGATTCAAACTCATGCTTAAGTCTAGCTCTTACTTGTCCTCCATCACCAAAATTAAATCCCAAGTTTTTTTTTTTTTTTATCAGTATTCTCAAATTCCGTAGATAAGTCAAGACTAGAACCTTGTAAATGGTAAACCAACTTAAGCGTAAATGTATTTTTAGTCCCTATATTTTGCTTATTTTTCATTTTGGTCCCTACATTTTCATTTCACCACTTTTAGTCCATAAATTAATTAACGCGTTCCATTTTGGTCCTTACCATAACTCACTTAACAGAAATTACTGATGTGGCAAATGGAGTGCATTGTTGGCACATTAAATACTGGCATGGCCAATAAAATAATATTAAAAAAATTATTTGACATTTAAAAAATGCCACGTCATCATTTAAAAAATGTCATGTCAGCATTTAATGTGCCCATAGTGCACTCCATTTGCCACATCAGCAATTTTTGTTAAGTGAGTAACAGTAAGGACCAAAATGAAACGCGTTAATTGATTTAGAAACTAAAAATAGTGAAATCTCTTTTTTTTTTTTTTTATCAGTATTCTCAAATACCGTAGATAAGTCAAGATTAGAACCTTATAAATGGTAAATCTCTTAGGTGTAAATGCACTTTTAATCCTTACATTTTGTATCTTTTCTATTTTGGTTCCTATATTTTCATTTCACCACTTTTAGTCCCTAAATCAATTAACGTGTTCCATTTTAGTCCTTATCGTTACCGACTTAACAGAAATTGCTGATATGGCAAACGAAGTGCATTGTTGACATATTAAATGCTAGCATGGCCAATAAAATAATATTAAGAAAATTATTTGGCATTTAAAAAATGTCATGTCAGTATTTAATGTGCCAACAGTGCATTCTATTTGCCACATCAACAACTTCTACTAAATGAGTAACCATAAAGATCAAAATAAAATGCGTTAATTGATTTAGAAACTAAAAAAAAATGAAATAAAAATATAAAGACCAAAATAAAAAAAAAGATACAAAAGGTAAGGAGTAACATTTAGTACATCAACTTATTTTTGACACTTCACGGTAACTACGATAGAATGTGAGCGCAGTTGACACGTACAAAAATAGCGCGTGAAAAAGTATGTGTGAACCCAAAAAGGAAAAAAGGGGATGTGGACAGCATTAAAGCCACACGGTCCCTATGGAATCCAGTGGAGACGGACAAAGTCTGCGACGAATAGCCACGTGGGACCATGATAAAATGACATGTGTCAAACCACGAGCAGAGACAGAGAACACTGATTGGGCTCCTAGTTACTCATTGATTAATGAGTAGTGTATGGTCACAATCACGAGGGATTTTGAAAAACAAAGGGGAGAGAGGAGAGATCAGGAAATTATAGCCACAAGCTCACCGTACAAGACCTGTGGGGCCCCAGTCGTTTCAAGGAACCGTGGATGTACTGAAAAATCCAGCTTTTGAGGCCATCGCAGTTGACGTCGAACAGCAACGGGGACGCGACCGCTCTGTCACTTTGACATTGACACTGACACTGGTCGTCTACCGCTACTCTGTTCATACTGCCTCGTCACCTACTGGATAGAATGGACCGACCCCAATAAACTTTTTCTTTTTTTCTTTGTATTTTGTTTTTTTAAGGGCATGTCAATTTATGGCAACATTGTTAATAATTCTTTCGGGTGTAATTGAAAAAACTGTTATTATTTTTTCAATTCTCGAGAAAAAAATTTTTAAAAATAAAAATTAATGTGTACCCTAAAAATACACGTTAGTAAAATCCAATTCTTTATATCAAAATAAGACATCAATAAAGAGTCTTATATATATAAAAATAAATAAATAAATAAAAGACATCAATTAAGAGATTTTCCAATGAAATTAACTGAAATTCACCTCTTTTTGTATCTCTTCAATTTTCATTTTGTGTAAAAAAATTTTGAATTTATTAAGGGTATATGTTAGTAAATCATTTTAAATTTTTTATGAAAAAGTAGCTAACTTTTTAAATAAATTTTTCAATTTTTTATATAATTTTTTTTAAAATAATTAATTAATTTTTGCCAAAAGGTATATATTAAGTGTACCCAAGTATTTTTTTACTGCTATGTTCAAAATAATATTCCATTCTGTTTAACTGTTTTCGCTCAAAAGTGTGGTGGAGAAAGGATCTCTTTGTCTTTATAATTGTAATTCTGACAGAGAATGCTGGCTATTGTCAACAAATAGTAAAATTGTTCTAACAATTATAATTGGGCAGTGGCCCACGAGCTTTTCTTTACTTTGATAAATATCTCATAGAACAAATCAAAGTTGAATTCTTGACTTCAATTTGGTGATCAATTATTTTATTCAAAACTATCATGCATGAATGCCAAAAATTTTATAACTCAACCGGTATTTATGCTATTTTAAGATATGATCAAGATTTAAATATATATTATCAAAAGTGATAAAACATGAAAAGTGTGTAATCAGTATGCTCCTCGTCAACCTGACTATTTTTGAAATCTTGTACACATTCCCTTAATATGGATATTTTCTAAGATCTAAATAGTCATTTATAACTGTCCATATGTTGAAGGGTGAAAGGTTGTATAGAGAACATAAACAAAGTTTATGCATAACATAAACAATTTACTAAATAATAAGCATTTATAGACATATAATCATAGTAATCTTAAAGATACTTCTAAACAAATATGTCTTAAACATAGTTATAAACATATCAACAATAATTATTTTCAAAATTTTCTTCAACTTCACCCATTCTAATGTTTATTATGTCATATTTGTGTAGGAATTCTTCTTGTTATGTTTTATTTATCGACATCCAATACTTAATTATCAATTTTTGGTTTTGATTGGTTAAATTTCCTCTTTAAAAATCATAACTATTATATATATTATGAAACTTCCAAATTCCAAATAATATCCTAATACTTATTTAATAGGGGATTTCATTTTATGAAGCCACAAATGATGAAGTTGAATAGAAGTCATTTAATATCCAAAGTATGGTGGTTCCATATTTGCAAACAATTTTCTCATTAATAGTCTTCGTATTCGGTCAATATCTGTTAAACAAGAAGACATGAATTTTATCACACGATATTTATAGGAATCATGTTACAACATAATTTTATTAGGGTTACTTACCATAGTTTCCAAACCAACATTTAGGATGATAAACGGTAACACGCCCTTGGTATTAATCAACACTCCATGAGTGGCACCATCACGAAGAGGCATATTGAATATGACGCTCCTTGCTATCATAAAACTAACGACATTGGCTATAAAGCCCGTGCTTGCAACCAATGGACCCGCGTAAAAAATTCCTTTGGAGAAATCTGCTTTTACACTGGTGCTAGCAAAGTAAAAAAGCTAACATGATCTCAGACACAAAACCCTCCATTCTATGTAAAATAGTTTGACTTAAAGACCCAGGGGGTATAAATAGCCCTACTGTAAAAGCAACCACTAAGGAGTAGACACCAATAGAATCGGTTATGCAACCACAGAACATAGTGCCAGTAAGAACAGAAATGCTTGCTGGAGGAATTGGAGTTATACTCAAGTCCCTGGAAGGGGATAAGTTGAAATGCTTAGTCCGTCTACAATACCAAACCACCAACAATGAAGCTGAATATGAAGCCCTCCTCAAAGGATTGGAATTGGCTAAGTCCCTAGGGGCAGAGTCAATTCTCATCCAAGGAGATTCTCAGTTGATCATTAATCAAGTGAATGGGATATGTGAAGCAAAAGAAAGCCGGATGAAGAAGTATTTAAACAAGGTAAAGCAGCTTGTCAAGAAATTCAAAGAAGCCAGTTTTGTTCAACTCCCAAGGGAGAAAAACATGGAAGCAGATGTTTTGGTGAAAGCAGCCTCAGTAGGAGAACCCATGGACGAACTTAACAAAGTCCAATACATGCCAAGCATAGATCTACCTGAGGTACATCAAATTGGAGGAGAAGAAAATTGGATGACTCCAATAGTCATCTACCTCAAGGACGGAAGGCTTCCAGAGGACAAGGACGAGGCTAGAAAGTTAAGGATTAGAGCTGCCAAGTATGTTCTCATAGATGAGGTGTTGTACAAGCAGGGTTTCTCTCAGCCCTACTTAAGGTGCTTAGCCCCAGATGAATTGAACTATGTATTAAGGGAGATTCGTGAAGGGGCATGTGGGAATCATTCAAGAGCAAGAGCATTGGTTCATAAGGTATTCCGTGTAGGATATTATTGGCCAACTATTTAAGCAAACACAAAGGCTTATGTCAAGGTGTGTGACCAATGTCAACGCTTTAGCAATATTCTCAGGCAACCATCAGAGTATCTCACCCTGATGATGGCCCCATGGCCATTTGCACAATGGGGATTAGATATCTTAGGTCCTTTTCCACTTAGAACAAGGCAGATGAAATTCTTGGTAGTTAGGATAAACTATTTCACTAAGTGGGTGGAAGCAGAACCCTTAGCTAAGATCATGCAATAGAATGTCAAGAACTTTGTCTGGAAAAATATTGTATGCAGGTTTGGAGTGCCCAGCGTATTAATATCAGACAACGAACGACAGTTTGATAACACACTTTTCAAAGACTTCTGTGAACACTTCGGAATTCAAAATCATTATTCCTCACTTGCCCACCCCCAAGCAAATGATTAAGCATAAGTAGCGAACCGATCCTTGTTGAAAATCATCAAGACTCGGCTTGAAGGGGCAAAGAGCGTATGGCCAGATGAGCTACCAAGTGTTCTGTGGGCCTACAGGATGACGGTGAAAACCCCCACAGGGGAAACTCCTTTCAAGCTAGCCTATGGAAGTGAAGCAGTCATACCTGCAGAAGTGCATATGGCCAACCACAGGGTGATGAAGTATGAAGAGAAGGAAAATGCAGAGCAACTCTGCATCAACCTTGATCTAATAGACAAGGTAAGGATGGACGCGGAGCAAAGGACAGCAAGGTATAAAAACCTTATGGCCAGACAATATGATGCAATGGTGAAACCCAGGCGCTTCAATATACGTCTTGAAAAGGGTCTCTTTGGCAACCAGAAACCCAGCTCATGGGAAATTGGGACCTAACTGGGAAGGACCTTACAGGATTATCAATTGCAAAAGACAAGGGTCGTATTACTTGGAAGCCCTAGATGGGAGAAAGTTGGAGCACCCTTGGAATGTTGAACACCTAAGAAGGTATTATCAATAAAATATCGGCCTAGACGAGCATTGTCTTGGACGAGACCTGACATTCTAGACGAGCCAAAGTTTATGTTGCTTTTTATTGCATGTGTGTTGTTAACATTATATGTTATGTTTTAACTCTTTGAGGATGTGTTAGTTTTAAATTAACTATGTATGAAGTCATGAACTTTGATGTTTGTATGAATAAGGCACTAGCTTCTAAGCATATGCCATACTTGCGGACGATGTTTATATTATGAATGTGATTTGAATTTTCAAATACATGTGATATATAAGTTTTATCTCCATAATTTCATTCACAAAAAGGCTAAGGCCTAAAGACGAATAAAAATCTCTGGACGCGGAGATGTAACGTCTATAAGCTTTCCTTGAAATAAGGTTAAAGCTAAACCAAGGCATATTCGTCCATACAATGGATGAGGTGAAGCCTTAAGATGTCAGTCCAGCCCATGGACGAGGAAATGCGTACATGAATATTCAATCCATAGGGCAAGACGCCAGCTAAAACAATCCAGTTTTTGGACGAGTAAAAGTTGGGCCTTAAATATAAACTCTATGGACGAAATGTAAAACCAGCTAAGTCTAAGGATGAATGAAGCTAAAAAAACCATTGTCATTCACAAAGACTTGCAAAATTCAAAGAATGGTAGAAAATAATAAATAGGAAGAAATTCATGTCATGGATGAGCCAAGGTTGAAACCAATGTTATGGATATGAAAAAAATTCGTCCATTCAACAAAATGTTTAAAAGCAAATGAAAATAATGAAAATAAAACATTCATTCATTAAGTTTGAAAAGGGTAGACGACCACCGTTCAAAAACCCTTATAAAGCAAAAAAGAAGCCTGAAAGGCAATTGTTTGAAAGCTCGTCCTAAGTGATATAGACGAGTATAATGTACTTGCATAATTTTAAATGGTCCTAAACAATGGACCTCATAAAAAAAAAAAAAAGAAAAAAAAAAGAGAGAGATAAACACAGACAAAAACGAAAACTAAAGTTCACTGCAAGGAATCATTTCCAACGTCTTGAGCAGGTTAAGTAGTGGCATCATCTTCAATATTGACGTCCTCAGAGCTAGTCTGAATGAGAGAGCTTGTAGTAGCAACAAGGTTTAGTTTGATGGAGCTAAAGTCCACTTCGAGGAAGTTTTCCATAGCGTCCATCCTAAAATTTTCAAAATCTGCTGCATAATTGGTGTTTAGCAAATCAGTAAACTGTTTGGACGCTCTGAACTCCGCTACTACATCTTCTTTTGCTTTGGTGAGAAGGGCACTCAACTCGTCATTCCTCTTTTGGAGGTGATCAAGATGAGTATCCTTCTCTATGACATTAGTCTTCAACTCCTCGATGTGGTTTTGCAGCTCCTTTGCCTCGTCCTTGGCCTTAACTGCCACCTCAGCCCACTTTTTGCATTCATTATTCACTTCTTAGATCCTCGTCTCTAGTAAAATCCTCATCTTGTCCAATTCCGTAGCCTACCTGGACGCTGTAATGAACTTCGACATTTCCTACAAAAATCAGGGATAAATTACCGATTAGACAAGAGAAGTGTAAAGTAATCAAGACGAGACAAAAAAGAATACATACCTTGAAAAGATCATGAACACCAGAATGTTCAAAATCTTTCAACGACATGTCATAGCATACATCTATGTCCTCGTCAAACATAGCCTTCCCAAAGTATTCCCAAGCTAAGTCTTCATTTTCAATGATATTCATAGGAATCCTTTGAGAGGGCTGGGACGAGGCAAGTGCAGTTTTGGACGAAGTGACATCCACTGGAGTAGACGAGTCCACATCGAATATTTGGATAGAGGGTGGAGGCGTAGGAGGATTAGTCTGGACGATTCCTGCCTTGGACGGCCCATGCTTGGCTTTTTTTCCCTTGACAACTGGGGAGGTTTCCTAAGTCCAAATTCTTGGACAAAGACTTCTTCTTATCCCCAACAAAAGGACGAGCTTGGGATTGGGTTTCAGGACGGCTCTCCTCGTCCACAACTTCCTTCCCCCTATTTTCTTTCATGGCTGCCATCCCTGAAAGATAATGATAAATGAAAATTAAATTTAAACCAAAAAATATAACATGTAATATTTGTGCAAGTAAAAAATTATGTCTACGAACTATAACTTCGTGTGCAATAGCTTCAGCGAATGATTCAGGGCTGAGTCCCCACTTGGCCAGGCGTTGAAGGGTGACCAAGGAATGGAAATTCCTATCAATGAACAAACGAGCCCTATGAACGCGATCACGATGCAACTTGCTCAAAGAGGGTCGTCCAAGGGCTATAAAACAATAAGTAAAGGTTAGACATATATAAATAAAAGATAAAATGGAAGAAAAAGAAGAGAAAAAGGGGAGGGCATACCTTCAGGACAAAGGTTCCCTAAGTTCCCAGTGTAAGGGGCAAAAGTGTCCCTACCAACGTCCACAGGATTCCCAACCCAGAAACCGAAGACGAAGAAAAACTCTGTCTTCTAGTTCTTGTCAGACGAGGCTAGGGATTTTATTAGGCTACAATTTGTACCCCTAGCTGTAAATTGATAGAAGCCAAGGGACTGGCTGATTTCTGAATATTTATAGCAAAAGAGGAATTCGTCCACAGTAAGAGGACGGTCCCCTCCAAATACTTCCCTCCACAAAATTTGCATAGAGATAACTAATCTCCATGCATTAGGATTAAACTAACACGCTACTAAACCTAACCGAACAAGTAATTTCCTAGCAAAAGCATTTAAAGGTAACCTAAACCCACCTAAAAAGTAAGCCTCATAGATGCCTATCCTAAAATGGGGGTTACAGCACCATTCTCCACGGACGGCTAACCTATAGTTAAGCTCATCTGGTATTTGGTACCACGTCCTAAGGTTGTTCAGTCTCTGTTCATTGGTTTTGGAGTTGACACCTATTGCACAACTATAGACTGTTTCCTCCTCGTCCAAAAGACTAGATGGAGGAACACTCGTCGAAGTGCCAGCATGAGACCCAGAGGCTGCCCTTTTCCTAAGTTGCTCTTGAATAACTTCTAAAGGGACTCCGGGAACACCAAACGTGTATCCCTCATCCGTGCTATTCCCCCCACTACTACTATTACTAGTGCTACTAGAACCACTATAACTAGTGGTGTCGTGATACTTGTCTATAGTCTTATCTGTACTATTGCTAGACAAGGAGATGATGTTTTCAGACATTCTTTGAAGAAAACTTAAAGGAAAACCTAAAGACGAGAAAGGAGAGAATACCTGGCTCTAGACAGAAGAGGACTATGTACGCAAAGAAACTTCTAGACAAGGCTCTAGACGACAAATGTCAGAGAAGAAAATTTTTGAAATGAAAATGGTAGGAGAAGAATTCTACTATTTATAGGCAACAAGGTTCAACATCTGAAGCGATGTGACCAACCAGGATAAGCCACGTGGCATCTGTCTTGAAAGACGAAAAGCCATGATTGAAACATGCCAAATTGGACCACGTGTCAAAAAAATAATAATAAATAAATAATTAATTAATTAAATCAGAGGGCATTCTTAGGACGAACAACACAAGGACAAAAGGGTAGCTGATGGGAAAGACTAAATGTAGCTCGTCCTTGATGATCGTCCATAGAATCTAAACTCATCCTTAAGTAGTCGTCCATAGGATGTAAGGCACCATGACAACCAAACCCACTACTCACCCACTATCATTCATAGGTTCTTTGGAGAAGCTCGTCTAAACCCTGCAAGGTCGTCCTGACATGGATGACCCTTAACACAAGATTCATCCATATGAGCTTATGAGCCGTACCACGTGGCGAGATCCTAACACATCATCATAACCTCCTGTCAAAAACTTAACTTCCAATGGCAATTATGGAAGATGAGAGCAAATATCCTAACTTCTATAGTGGTTATGAGAAGCGAGTGTAAACCCTCTGACCTCCACAAATGTGGGGGAAGTTTCAAGACAAGTAATCGCTCCCATAGCACTATATAAGCACTCATCCTTGACAAAGAAAAGTAGGTTGATCCTTTTACACAATTCCCAGAAGTTTGGAATTCCAGATTTTGGAAGAGAGAAACTAACTTCATCATCGGAGGATTTTTGGCCCGTCAACCCCGGTCTCCTTTGATTCCTTGTTTTCCTTTTTTAGGCCCTTCAAATCATTAAGCCCAAAGCATCCAATCTACTGATTTTCAGAGCATCATCACTTATTATACCCATAATGCTTGCAAAATGTCAAAGGTGATCTAAGATCACTAGCTATCTCATTTTATAAAAAAAAGTTTAATTTCAAGTTCATGTTTATTAAATTATATGTAAAAGATGAGCTTATGAATATTCAAATAATAAAACACATCCGATTTGCATGATATTTGACAAATGTGTTAAAACATAGAACACATTTTACTTAATAGTGAAAATTTAAAAATATTAATTCAATATATAAAATATTACAATGGAGTTAAAAAAAAAAAAAAAAAAAAAAAAACTTTTATAATAGTAATGCTAAAACGGTGTATCAATATTAATCAATATAAAAATATTGTATTTTTCTAATCAAACTAAAACGATCGGCTGATATTGTATCAACAAATTTGATTTGGGGGAGTTTGGAAGAGATTCTGTATGGTAACTTTTTACTACACGAGGGTCTGGTTTAATGGTAAGAGTCCTTATCCCAGTACCCAGAGAGGAGCAGTTTGAGCGATAACCCCAATAAGGCCCATTGTGGTACACGTGGTATTACCCTTTACTGTCACATGGTGTGGGGTCGATGAGCCCACACAAGAGATCCCTTTCTTTTTCATTAAAAAAAAAATGTAGGGTAACTTCCTTTTGTCCGTCCAATATTGCAATTCAAATTTAAACAATCCAATATGTTCACGTTGGTCCTATTAGACCTGATTATCCATATACAAAAATTATGGGGAGCCTATACAACTAAGGCCCCACCGTACCTAGATTTTACATGGCTTATATTTTATTCTAATTACACAAATTTGAGCCTTTTAATTGGGATTATAAAAAAAACTTAACCCTCAACTTTTTACTATTTCATTTTTACACTTTTTTTTTTTTTTTTTACCTCTCTCTCATGCCTTATGGTTAATTGCATGGTGCAATAGCAATCTCAATCCTTTCAATTACCTAGTGTATTGGGCCCACATGTATCAATTGTAGAAATCCTGATAGAAAGCTCGACGCTAGGCCCGATAGTATCAAAAACCTATTTAAAAAGCCCATTTGTTTTATTAGGCAAAATTTTCAACATGCATGAAAACCGGTTTCAGCTATACTCATCTCAATCCGCCATAAAAAAATAGGCTAATTGGTAAACAATTTAGAAGTAACATGGGCTGGACCACATTACGGGGTTTTGTCCATAAAACTCACCACGGCTCAACTGATGTTGAAATTTGATATCATTTTTTTTTTCTTTTGACAAACAAGAAATTTTTTTCCTTTTTTTTGGGTAAACCATGATATAATATTAAACTAAGAAAAAAAAAATCTATTACGAAACATGCTAGCTTTATCAAAAGCTAACAAATTCTCCACCACAGGCGACAAACAAGAAATTTACCTACCCAATTGTGTGTTTTGGACAACTTATTTTTATAAAAATTTTATTGTTTTTATTTATTTATATATGTTTGTTTGTTTGCTACCTTGAATGAGATATGTGATGCAATACTATGATAGATGTATGCTAGGATTTGGTATGAAATGTCATGTTATAAGCTTAGATGTATACTAGTGTATGTGTGAGTATAGAATACAATATTGAACTTGTTTTTAACGAAATTAAGACGTAAGACACAATGAGTGAAAACTAACTCATGGGTTGGGTGGTCTTAGGAGCCTAACACCTTCTCAAGCCATACGTAAACTCCGAACCCATACTGTGGTAGTATGATACTATGATCAGTCATTCCACGAAATGACGCTATATATATGGTTCCTAGATCTAAACTAGGTGACAACTCCATATCTTTTCTCCGCTCCGGTTTACTCGGCCGAGGTGTACTCCCCTCTCCGTTGTGCCCACACATGTGGCACAAAATTGAGAATCCAATTAAAAGTTGCAAAAGTCACTTTTAATCTCAACCCTCGAATAAAAATTTTTTTAACCCTAAACTTTTTACCATTTCACTTTTACACTTTATTTTTTCATCTCTCTCACATTTTATGGTTTTTTTTTTTTTTTTTTGAGGGGGCACATCTTATGGTTAATTGCACTAGATCTCAATTCTTTTAGTTGCTAGGTGCATTGAGCCCACATGTATCAATTGTAGAAATCCTGTAGTATCAAAAACCTATTTTAAATGCCATTTTTTAGTAGGCAAAATTTTCAACATGCATGAAAACTGGTTTCAGCTATACCCATCTCAATCCGCCATAAATAATAGGGTAATGGGTAAACAGTTTTAGAAGTAACATGGGCTGGGCCACATTACGGAGTTCTGTCCATAAAACTCACCACTGCTCAACTGACGTTGAAATTTGATATCTTTTTTTTGATACATGTCAAGAAGTTTACCGACCTAAATTATGTGTTTTGGACGAACTTATTTTTATTAAATTTTTTTTTTTAAACTTTTCTTTAAATTTAATTTGTGCAAAAATACACTACCTACAAACTTATATTCCAAAAAGTTATGTTAAATAAAAATGATATCCTTTTGACTTGTCTTCAATGTTGTCCTTTGGTGACTGCACTGTTATGTTTACCAAAATGACTTCATTTTGGAAAATGAAAAAATGAAAAATATTTTAATTAATGGCAAGATTAGGTTGAAGTAGACAAAAATACTACATTGAAAAATGATTAAAGTTCAAGGAGAAAAAAAAGAAAGAAAGAAAGAAAATTTATTAAAGTCAAAGGATTGAAATGGGTATTTTTTTTTTTAAATGCACTAAAAAGAACAAAACTAAATTGAAAACATGTCAGAGTGAGAGGATATAATTTCTATTTTAACCAAATATATACAGTAAGTTGGTAACCATGAAAATAAGTTGGGATTTAAAAAATTAAAACAAAAGACCCTATGTTGAAAGGACTAAAGAAGGTGAATCATGAGGCGATCTAATGAGATTTCTCTTTCTCACAACATGTGAGACTCATATGTGTAGGATTCACACATTTTGTAACAAAGATGTCTACCAAACTGTCTTATAATATAATTTTCCTTAGGGTAATTGGGCCCGTGGTCCGTAATTATATCTCAAAAAGTGCTAAAATCATTACGTCCTTCTCAATGAGCATACCGAACTTAACCATAAAGGGGCTAACTGGCTAAGGCCCATAGCCTCTTTATGTGGCCCAACCATTTGATATGACATGAAGAAACTTTACCATAAAAAAAAAAAGTTAATTAGCACCATTTCAAAATGAGAATCCCAGGCTTTTGACCCTTGACCCAGAACAGGATATGGGCTTTTAAAGTCTAGCTTGAAACTCAAGCCCATCTTAGTCCCTTGTTCCCAATTTCCCTCTTTTTCAGGAGCAGACTTCAATCTAAAGTCAATGTATTCAGCAACAACCGAAATCAAGCGGCAATCAATGATGTTTGGAATGTCAGCAATCTATGTTCCTTCTTTTTTATATCCTACTATTCTTCCGGTGATTACGCACCCAAAAAGAATTCCTTCAAGATTACTAAAAAATAAATCAAAGAGTAATCACATCTTAAAGTTGAATTTTTTTTTTTTTTTTTTTCATACGTAAATTGAAATCTGTTTTTCTTCAAAAGAAAACCAAAAAATTAATTTGTTCGAAATTTTCAATATTTCAAGAATATATAAAAGGAGGAAATTCAATGGAAGGAAAGGAAAGGATACATATCATTTTACATCGGGATCAATATTTTTTATCTTGCATATTTAGGAGTAGTCTCACTGTCTCAGCCTTGGC
The DNA here is from genome assembly GCF_932294415.1 of Quercus robur. NCBI lineage: Eukaryota > Viridiplantae > Streptophyta > Magnoliopsida > Fagales > Fagaceae > Quercus > Quercus robur. The sequence goes on along the minus strand of NC_065541.1, from coordinate 43,057,851 downwards.
CTTAGTGGTAGTGTAGCAATTACTCTAATCTCTGTAATTGATTATTATATATAATAATTTTTTTTTTTTTTCCAGATCAGGGTGGTCCTGTGACTACCCTGACTTCAATGTGAAGCCGCCCTTGAGGGCACGAACAATTTGTTCACCTTACCCCGCTCAAAATGTGTATATTTGTAATACTAAAATATCTTAGTTAACCTGCAAGACTCTAAGCTATAGATATCATATTTATAATTTATTTATTTTTACATGTTTTATTACCATCCCAAAGCACATTTCCATATCCCAAATTCGATCTTGCCCCGCACCTCTGTTTAAGGAATTTTGCAATGGACCACATAAATTTTAAAAGCAAAGAACATTCAAACTCCAAATTAAAGGCAGGGAGTTGGAATGGGATTAATTAAACCCACTCTTGACAGTTAAAGGGAGTACCGAAGTATCTCAAATCAAACCAAATTAAAGGTAAACACATTCAAACTTCAAAGCTTTTCCTCATAACTTTGAGAAAAGGGAAAAAGTAAAAGAATCTGCAAAAATGCTTGCAATAGAAGTAGGGTAACATGCCTACACTAAAGTAATTATGTACTATGTAGTACTACTGTGGCCTCCCAGCTATCTTTGGTTAATTGAATAATTTCCTTATTTACTTTCTCTTCTTCCTTTTATAGTTATTATTTTTTTAATTTGTGTTTTTTTCTGGTTGGTGCCTAACTAACTCAACTGCTAAATGCTAGTAATTAGGACAGGGGCATGGCATGGCCTCATGGGTCCCCTCCTTAATTTCAGACAGAAAAAAGGTGTCTGTTTTCGCATCTAGAAAAGAAAATTGCCACCCTTTTGACTTAGACTCCAATACTAATGTGTTCTCGTAGAAAAGATTAATTGGTGCCTCCCTTGTTAGACATTGTCATGAAATGCACATGCAGTGTGCACTATATGCCATCATTTTCCATTTTTCCTACCCCACGGTCCTTGCCTTTCCTCAATCCACGCATAATTACCCGGTTCACTAAATGTGAGGGACGAGAGTTTATAAAAGGGATCACTTGGTAACATGAGAATCTCAGAACTGACAGAACTGTTCTCTCTATTTTTATTCTTCTAATGGCTTCCTTGGCAAAACACCTTTCTTTTTTCTTCGTCCTAGTTCTCTTCTCACTGCAAATTCAAGCCAGAGAGAGCAGGTTCTTTAGCAAGTTCACCCATGACAATGCTAACAACAATCTGCCAGATCTCAAAGTCTCCCTCACAGCTGAAGCTCCTACACCAACACCAGAACCCACACTAACACCAGCACCAGCACCAGCAGTAGAACCAGTAACAGCACAAACACCAGAAGAAACACCAGCACCAACTTACTCTGAAAGTGAAAATGGCTATGGCTATGGCCTTTATGGTCATGGCTCCAACCAATTCCCTCCCACAAAGGAGACACCCACTACTACTACCACCAATTTTGAAGATGAAAATCTAACTGAAGAACTCACAGGTGAAAGGTATAAGACAGGGTATCCGAAAACAAACTTGTACAATAACAATGGCAACCCCAACAACTACAACAACAATGGCAACCCCAACAATTACAACAATGGCTTCAGCAGCAGCTACAGCAACAATAATCGTTATACAACCAACTATAATAGCAATGGCTATGCAAACAACTACAATACCAATGGCTACTACAACAGCAATGGCTACCAGAGTGAAAGACAAGGGATGAGTGACACGAGGTTCATGGAGAATGGTAAGTACTATTTTCAAGTTCAAAATGAGAATACCAATCTTAATGGGTATGAGTCAGGGAGGGGAACCGCCAAAAATGAAGGTTACTATGGAAATAATATGTACCCAAATGAGTTCAACACCATGGAAGAGTACGAGAAGCAGCAGGAGAGCCAAGAGGAGTTTGTGCCATAAAGTATTGGTCCACGATCAACATATAGAGAGAGAGATCTAGTTTAATTTAAGGATGAAAACAAAGATCATATTGTGTAATTTTGTACTTCTTGCTGTTTTCCCTTTGATGAAGACCGAATTAATCCATTTCGATTTTACCCGGGTGTGTACTATTGCTAAAAAGTTTTAGCAATTGTCAACAGTAAGTTTGTATCTATGGCAACTATTGTAGCAAGTTTGTATTTATTTTTTATTCATTTTTAACTTCTCTCTCCTCCCTGACTCTCTCATTCAATCTCTCTCTATTATTTTATTATGTTATATGTAATAATAAGAAATTGAATGTTGGATGTATTATTAATGAGGTGGTAAAATAAATAAAATAGTCTTTTAAAATATATAATAAATATTTTTTAAGTTGAATAAAGCTTTTCTTGGTGCATGGGACTTCCATACCTTTTCCTTCACAAACAAAGGCAACTCTCTAGATCGAAGACCAAACTTAGGTGGGTTGGTCTTAGACCCACCACCGATTAAGTCAATGAAAGGAGTTAGTAAGAGGATAATAAGCAGCAATTATAGCAACATTGCTGTTTACCTTCACAAACTTTAGGGTTACAGAAAATGACTAATGTTGTTGGTAGGATTGAGATTTAGTACAATAGCTAGGGCAATGATTTTTTTTTTTTCACCTTGGATCAAAACGTTTAACTTTTAACTTTTTTACCGTTTTACTTTCTCTAGTTATTGCACTTGATCTGGATCCTTTTTGGTAGACAGTTCCCAAAATCATAGGTGGAGTAGCTCAGACAACTTTTTGTCCCATTGGGCTAACTAAGGGGACATGGTGTAAGAGCATTCACAGCAGTGGAGTTATCTTTTTAACACCATAAAAAACTACTTTATCTATTTTACCTACTCATTTTATAAAACATCTAGCAACAGTGGATCTATTTTAGCTTTCAACACAATAAAATAATATAAACATCACAATAAAATAAGATATTTACATCAATAAAATAATACATCCCACCGGCCACCACCGCTCGATTTCTCTGAATCACAACCAGGTCATCAAAAAGCCACTAAACCAAAGCTATCCCAGCCCCAAAGAAGACGTGTATATGTTCGCCTACATCGCATCCAGGCTCATTTCGATGCAGCCTCCACAACAACTTGGGTCACGACAACGGAAGCCACCACAACGCGCCATTTTTTGCAAAATCGACTCTACATGTGTAGATCTGCAATGAAGAACTCCTTGGTTCGAATCAGAGGCGTGGAAGGAGAATGCGTGAAGAGAGCCTTGATAGCTTTGATCCGCCCATCCTCACATCAGCTTTACCGGCAATCCAACTTTGAGCCCACGCTGAGCCAACTCTGCATCATGTCCAAGGTCGATGATCTCTGATTTGGTTCGCAGAGGTTGGTTCTTGGAACACCCTTTCCAAATAACAATAAATATCAAAAAAATTAGTTAGTTGTCACATTTCAAAACAATGATGAAAAGTAGCATCTCGAGTGTCTAAAACTCGAGTTCCAAGAAAAAACTCGAGTTTTTAAGTCTCGATTTGTAAGAGGATGTGGAAAAAATCCACGTGAAAATCGAGTTTTAAAAACTCGAGTTCCATAAATTGCAGGAAAACGCCGCTATAGAGATTTAAAACGTCACTATAGAACTTAAAAACACCACTATAGGGCTCCCTGAACCTGGTACGGGGTAATCATTTATAAAAAAAAAAAATTGCAGGAAAACGCCGCTATAGGGATTCAAAACATCACTATAGGGATTAAAAACACCACTATAGGACTCCCTGAAGTGTGGGGTGATCATATAAAAAAAATTTGCAGGGAAACGCAGCTATATGGCTTAAAAACGTCACTATAGGACTTAAAAACGCCACTATAGGAACTTGAGTTTCTAAAACGCGAGATCTATGTAGCAGTTTTTAGCCAACTCGATAGTCCACAACAACTGCAAAGTGAGTTTATAAAACTCGATTTTTAATTGAATCTCGAGTTTTTAAAACTCGATTTTTAATTGAATCTCGAGTTTTTAAAACTCGAGATGTTACTTTTCTTAAAACTTTAAAACGGTTCCTAACTTACTACTTTGAATCTCTATTAACAGTTATTCTGCACATTCCCTCTTGGTTCTTGTTTTTTGGGCAAAAAGAGAAAAGAAATAAAGAATTAAAAAAAAAGTAAAGAAATATTATTTTAATATGTGTTGGAATTAAAAAAATATTTTAAAGTTTTAGCTTCATTCAAAGCCAAAAGTAGCTTCGTACGAAAGCTTGAAGCTAAAAATTTTTAGCTTTACATACATTGATATAGAGCATTTTTTGTGTTTTGATGAAACTAAAATAGTTATATAGCTATTTAGCTTCATTGCTGAGAATGCTCTAAGATATCTATTCCTACAAGACCAACCTAGAGTGTGGTCTACCTACGCCCTTTGGCAAAGGCTATTCATTGAAAGCTAAAATGGGACTCGATCAAGTGATCGATCATAAAACTTTTTCCACTAATTCAGATAACATTTAGCACATGTAGATATTCTTGATGGACTAAAATCAAGGAACATTGATTGTTCTTGATTTTAGTCCAATTAAGAGATTCTCAAAAGTCAAAATTAGTTCTCATATATTATCCATAAAAAAAATTAGTTCTTAAATATACCTAACTTAAGGTTCACCGTAAAAAAATAAAAAAAATAAAAAAAATCAGAATTGTAAGATAGTTGTTTGAACTTTGGGGTTTTCCAATTTTGATTTTTCTTTTATAAATAAATAAATATATATATATATATATATATATATATTCTTTTTAAAATTTTCAATTTTGAATGAGTTTCTTTCAAATCTAAATCTCCCATGGATACCTGACACCATTCATGGCCAAGCATGTTTGAACAGAAGAGTAGCGAATCCAAAAGCAACACTGTCCAACATCGATGAAGATAACGCAAGAATGTAAGCATGTTTGGGCTTACATTTTCCAGAGAATAGAGATTTTTTACATCCAAGAACAAACACAAGAAATAATTATCCGGTGTAATTTCCATAATACAGTCAAACAACAGAAAATATTTTACATATACCCAAACACAGCCTTATTCAATAGTCTTCCAATCTAATTCTGCCACTTTAATATGCCATCATTTTGGTATTTTAAAGAAAATTAAAAAATACTAAAGCAACGTCGTTTTGTGAAAAATTCTAAATGAAATGGACTGCAAGTAATAATCAATTATGATAACAAGTGTCGGGTTTAGCACTTACCTCTCTAGGCTCTAAAAGGCACAATATGATGGATATGAGACACACTTTATCATCGAAGTGAGAGAACTTGTTTAGCAAGTCTGTTTGGTCTGGAACATTGGGTCATTGTCTTTGAGGTCTGTGATGAGCTCTGGACTCACTTGCTTTTTCTTTAATTTAGGCGAAGTGGATGGAATGATCACATTGATGATTGATCCATAAGACACTTTAAAAAACCCCCCCATGAGCCATAATATGGTATATTTGTGCGTCCTTCAGATCAGGAGAATTGAATGAATCCCATTGGGCTACATTTTATACGGTTCAATGATCTAAGAAATAATGAAGTCGTGTATTTAATAAGACCCACCCAAACATTATATAGGCCGTGAGGCCCAAATAAGAGATAGAGTTGGCTTTGCCTGCCTTAAAGCTATACAAACCCGGCCCAATATGTAGGGTTTTAGCTACCTTCTCTTTCATTGTTAACAAAATACAAACCCTCTCTCTTTCAGGGTTTTTGCTTGCCTTAGCAGACTGATTCATTCGTCTCTCTCTCTCTCTCTGCCTCTGATACACAATGAAGGTCAAAACAATATCACGCTCCACAGATGAATTCACTCGAGAACGAAGCAACGATCTCCAAGTAACACCGCCAACTCTCTCTCTCTCTCTCTAAAATTTTCATTCTCTCTTTCTCTCAAAGTTTAAATTTTTTGTTTGTTTGTTTGTATGATTCAATATGATTAGAGAGTGTTCCGGAACTATGACCCGAACCTTCGGCCTCAAGAAAAGGCGGTGGAGTACGTGCGAGCTCTTAACGCCGCCAAATTAGAAAAGGTGATTTCAAATTCCCGTTCAAATTGTTTCGGTTTTTGTTGATAAAATGACTAATATATTTGTTTTTGGGGGTTTAGATTTTCGGTAGGCCATTTGTTGGAGCAATGGAGCATAACGAAGCGATTTCGTGTATGGCAAAGAACCCCAATCATTTGAAAGGAATTTTTGCTGGTTCAGAGGATGGAGGTACTGATTCTTGAACATTTTTGTGAATTTTAATTTTTATATGCTAAATTTAGATTTTTTTTTTTTTTTTTTTTTTTTTGTGGGTTTGGTTCATGCTATAATTCCCAACATTGGCAACATATAAAATAATTCTCTGTTTGAAAAATTCAGCAAAGGTAGCATTCTGTTTAGTTAATTTTGCACTGCGGTTCTTAAATTGGTGTGTTCTAGTCATGGGGTTTAAAACAAAAATCCATAGAGAGTTCTGTTTCTTGGCATGAATTTTGGTACATATTATTTTGACGCTGTTATCTACGCTGTGTATATTGAACTTTTGCCCGTAAAATGTAGTGCTCTAGCTTTGTATAAACTTTCTGACTTTGTTTTTGTGATTGTTTTGTAGATATTCGTCTATGGGATATTACTTCCAGGTATCTCACAAAGCATTGAGCTGGAATTTTCTAAACTTTATAGGTTACTAAAGATTTAAAACACGCACATTTGTATGCTCGCATGCATGAATTAGCTAATGTATTTAATTGTTTTGGGCGAGTTTGCCATATGTATTCTGGTACAGTCTCCTTATTTTGGTCCCTTAGTACCCCTCTTAAGAAATTTGAGAAACTCAACTCTTGTTCTTGTTATTTTAAATGCATATAACATGCATGCAATAGATGTTTAATTTTTTTTGATAGATAGATGGTGGGAGAGGGGGAGGTGGGGTTTGAAACACAGACTTAGGCACCACAAATAATACCATTACTGCTAGGCTATCAGTTGAACCCCATATGTTAGAATATAGAATGATATTCTGTATTTTAATACGCAGTAATAAATTTGGTATGGTTTGGCCAGGCTCGGCCAGTTGGGCCACATATGCATCTAATCCTGAAGAATTAGAACCCCGAAGAATTAGAACCCCCATATCAAGCCATTTCTTCTTTTTCTACACATGTATGTTGCACTATTTTATTTCTTTTTTAGTAGATGTTTTCAGTTATATGTTTCTTTATTGATGCATCAATCCATGCAATTGTGACATAAAACTTTGAAATTTGAATGCAAAGGCGAACAGTTAGGAAGTTTCCTGGTCACCGAGGTGCTGTACGAGGTCTGACAGCAACTACAGATGGAAGTCGACTTGTATCATGTGGAGCGGATTGCATGTAAGCTGCAATTAGCTGGATGTAATTTCAGTTTTTGAAAATAGAGCATTAGTTGATGAATACATATAATCTCACTTAGTGAAATTGGGCATTGTGATTCAGAATCAGGCGATGGACTGTTCCTGTAGAGGACTCATCTGAAGATTCTGTCAAGGTAGTGGTTTCTAGATTTACACTAATTTTTTTAAATTTAGTGAGTTTTCTGTTCTATTCCTACCATCCTGAACAAATTATGAATGGGTTTTTCCCCCCCTTTTTTCAGCCAGAAGATTTTCATATCTCGAAGAATGCATATTGGTGAGATTTCCATGGTGACTTATCAAGGATATGCCATGAATTTTCATTTTCAAAGAATTGTAATGTGATAATTTTTTGGATTTATTATTATTATTATTTTCTCCTGAGGCCTACTATGTAATTTTCAGGGGTGTTGATCACCAGTGGAAGGGTGATCAATTTGCCACAGTTGGTGCTCAAGTAGATATTTGGAATCACACTAGGTTGACTTCTCAACATGTTTGTAATTTTTTTTATCCAGTGTGCAATTTATTCCACTTATGTTTTGATAATGTTTGTTCATGAAATTAGCAATGCCCCTGTACGGAGCTTTCAATGGGGAACGGACACTGTAATATCAGTTAGATTCAATCCTGGACATCCAGACCTATTGGCAACATCAGCGAGGTATGCATGCTTACTACAAGATTAACAATTTGTGCTTGATGATATGTATGTAAGATAAAGATCTTAATATTTATTGCATAGAATATATTTTGTGAACAGTGAACTACCAAAAAAACACCATAGATCTATTTTTTACACCTCCAAATTTGACTCCTTTTTATTCCTAGGGGATTGAAGATGTTTTTATTAGAATCTTCAGATAGAAACTAACTTGATAAAGTCTCTTAGAATAGTACTAGGTGTTTCTGTTCTTCAACTAATGGTAATATATGAAACAAATAATGGTTAAAAAAGTTTAACCTTTTTAAAAGCCATAGATATGACATAGGAATTTTTCTTTTCATAAATTTTTCTAATGTTCCTGAGGGTCTTTTTATTCCATGTTTTATGACCTTGTAGAGAGTATGTAACTTGTAAAGGCTAGGGATCTTTTGAAGGTAAGGAGTAGGGATGCAACTTAGGCTTGGGTAATCAAAGAATCAAGCCAACATGATCAACTTGGGTTTAGTTTGGGCTTTTAGTCTTTTGCTTTATTTCTCGTTTTTGTATTTGGCAAACCTGACTAGGATGGATCTGTTCTCGCCTTTAGGTAGGTAAGCCAACCTGGCATCCAATATAATTTCATTTATATAAAACATATAAAAAATTAAGTTGTTACATGGTTGCATTTGGCATGAGGTGCTTCTTTAGAAAGAAAAACTTCTTGCAACTATGTTTGTTTGTATGTTTGAACCCAACAAGTCTCAACCTAGCCATGACCCAACTTGGACCTCTAAACACTTCTAATTGACTGGATAACCTTTGAACAGACCTGAACTCATCTTGTTTAGTTGCTGTGAAGAGTGGAGAAATTATCATCTAGCTTTAGGTTGTCAAAGCTCACTTTCAAGTTAGCATTGAAGGGTTCACAATCTCTCTTCAAGTTCAGGCTGTTTAGATCCCTTGGTTGCCTTTGACTTATTTAAGGACTATCCCTTTCAAGCATTGTAAGTGATTTTAAAGGACATAAAAAACATACATGGACAAAAGTCACAAAACCGTGACAAGTATGGCAATTTTCTAAAAGTACTTTCTTGTTATGAAGAAGTATTGGAATGAACACTCTTGTTTGGAGCATTAGAACTACCTTGAGACTTATCAACATACTTCTCCCAATTTGCATCTACAATTGTTCTCTCACTTCTAATATTGTTTCCTACCGGAGCTCTCATTAAGGCTTTTTGTTTAGACTCTTCTAATCTTCTTCCACTTGGTATGCAACTAGAATTGCATTGCCATGGTATAAAGTCTACTTGCAGACAGACCTGAAGAAATGTTACGGTTCAATCTTCGGCAATGCATAGAAATGATTATATCTTCATTCCTTGGAAATTCAATCTCATAGCCAAGCCCTAAAACTTGTTGGTGTACTCTTCAATAGAATAACTCCCTTGCACCAACTATTTGTGAACAGTAGGTGAGCTCGTTGCTTGTAATTAGGTGGTACAAAGCAATTTTTCATAGCAATCCATATGTCCCTTGAAAGATTTAATGGCTTACGGCTACATAATGAGTTTTTTGATACATTTCCTCCCAAATTCTAGCCAAACTTCGAGATTATGCTTCGTGAAAAGGAGTTTTTTCTGTTTCCTTATACTATCTAAAATAGCTTTCCAAAATATGCAACCAATCAAAGAACCCCTCTGGATTGCTCTCCTTGTAAAAATTAGCAACTTCAAGTTTAACGCCTCCATCTACATCAACCAATCTAGGATTTCCTTGAGATTGGACTAATGGTGGATGTTAAGGTTGATCTCATTTGATAAAGCTAACACCTTTGTGTGTGAATCCAATATTGGATTATGTTTGATGTGGGGGTGCTTGGCTAATTTTCAGCCCCTAGGAACTTATGGAAAATAATGATATTGAGCTTGAGGGAAACATAAGGGCTGAACGTGGACCTGGTTTAAGGATTTGGAGTCTTGATCAATGGTTGTTTCAACAGAAATTTTTCCATGAACATTGGCTGACAACCTATCCAAAGATTTTTTAATAACAGATAATGTTTAAAGCTTCACTTCACCTTCTCTTTTAACTTATTCAAAGTCTTCTTTATTCCTTTGTAGTCTTGAGAAAAAGGCTTAACTTGGAATCTAATTCCGCTTTAGTTCTCATTATCTTGGATAAGAAATTTTTTTGAGCAGTTCTGTGAAAGAAATCTGCAAAGAACTTGTGGTAGGATTTCAGCTCTGATATTTATGTAGGAGAAATTGGAGAATTTGTCTATGTGTGCTTGTGGTGTGTTAAAGTTTAGGAGGATCTATGGATTTAAGGCTTATAAATTTTTAAAAGAAAAGTTTTGTGAGGAAGAGAAAAAGAATTGATATATGGTTGAAAAGAGGTAAGAAGAAGCGTAAATTGAATTTCTCTACAATCTGTGAATAGTTTGTGAACATTCACAGATTGTGAACAGTGCCGCATGGATGGTGCACATGAACACTAGTGTGAACAGTATCTGTGAATAGTGACACCTTATCAAAAAAAAAATCTGTGAATAGTGACACAATATCAAAGAGAAGGAAAACGGAGAAAAAAAGAAGAAGAAAGAACAATAAGGCCAGCATGCCTCACTATTCAAAAACAATCAGTATTTTATTGATTAACTCCTCCTGGTTTGAGTACAACCATTCACTTATATAGACCCTAAATCTTTTTCTATTTTTTGATAAGTAAATATATTGAACCTAAATCTTAACCTCTCTCAATACAATTAAGACTAGGGGGTCCATGGGTTGAGTCAAATTGGGTTTGGGGTGCACCCACCACTCGACCTGACAACTTGGGATGTTGAATCGCGTCGCCTACTGCCAACCGTGGGTACATGGGTTTCCAACTGCCATGGCTTCGATATTCTAGCAATCGGATGGGCCAAAGCCAACGGTTCTAGTCGAGATTGGGTTGTCATGTTGGAGCTATTATGTCTGTTGAAGACTTGCTGGATCTCACCAGATTTGGTCGAGATATCTCCAAAATCTCAATAAATCCACAAATATTAGCGGAACACATTGAAGAACAACGGAGATCAGTGAAGGTAGAAGGGATTTGTTGGTCAGATCAGGCTCGTCAGATTTTGAGGAGGAAACCAGCCACCGTCAGATTTTGGAGGAAAACCGCTATCGACCGCCACATTTAATCTGATCTGTCAGTTTCCAGTTTGGGTGCAGTCGAATTCATCAGGTTTGTCAGGTCCTGGTTCGGATTGGACAGCCCTAATTAAGAGTCCTACTTTTTAGTAAACAAAACCCTAATAAAAATCAAACCAAAGCTTACATATCAAAATAAATAAATAAATAAAACCAAAGCCCACATGTCAAGACCTATAAATTAAACCTAGGACCCATAACCAACAATTGCAGAATTACTAAAATTCCTTTGACTCTAGAATAACCAAATAAAATAGACATGGACGCTTATTCTTGGACTTTGGGCTTTCAAAGAGGATATTGTTTCTCTAACTATGCAATGATCATCTTTTATTTGTTCATAAAGAAATTGGTTTTGTAATCAGCTTCACTTCGTATTTAGTGGTGGAAGCTTAAAACATTATGATTTGTGTATGCTTTTTGGTGTTTGATGTTCTTTATAATTCATATATTACTTTCCAGTAATTGTTTGCATACTCTTTTTGGGTACAGTGACCGCAGCATAACATTATATGACGTAAAGACGACTATCCCAATAAAGAAACTGATCATGCAGGTATTGTTTGCACATCCTCATGAGTTATCATGTAATATAGTTCTTAGACTTTTTATTGCTTTAATGTTATTCCATAAACTTTTATAATGTCGTGAATTAACTAATTTAATGACTTATTCATAGCTGTTAAGTTTTAAAAAATGTTTCTAAATATGAGGTCTTACCAAATTTCACTTTTTCTTGCTCCTTGATTGTTCACTTGGGTTTTATTGTAATCATCATAAAGGGCACCACACATGATCCCTGAATGACTGCAGAGGGATTTTTAGATCCTTTGAATTTTTATATTGTAAAGTAGCTTAATACATTTATGATGCGGATAATAAAGAGAATAAGGCAAAACAAGGTCGAATAAAGATTCAATATTTGTGGTCTTGTTTTGATGTGGGGCTTTCTTGACACCTTTCATAGGTTTCTTTAATTACTATTGAGTCTTAGGTTTCTTTAATTACTATTGAGTCTTAGTACCAAGTTTTTTAGGTTAGAAATTTTCTGGATTAGTTTTAATAAAATAGGGGGTAGTTTGGTGATGTCCAGATTTTCTGGAATGAGCTGTAATGGGTTGCCTTAGAGGTCCATGAGTGTTACTTTAGGAAAAATTTTGGAGGTATCTTCCTCCAACCCACACACTGGCAATTGAAGAGACCATCCATGTGTAGTTTTAGTCACATAACTTTTTTAATGAGTCATGTGACTTATTTAAATAATTTACATGAATAGTCTTATAAGTCAACACGTATTGTGTTGGAGGAGATTCTTTCAAACTGGTTTGGAGTTAAACTTTGTGCATTATTTTATGTTTAGAGTCCTTTTCCTATTTGGTTTAGAAGTTCTTAAGTTATTTTTGTTTGTTATTTGTAATCCTAGTCATTCTAGCAATAGGTTATTTAAAGTCGCAATCCTTCTAGGAAAGGATTTAACAATAGCCCCTATAAAGGCTTTTTTTTTTTTAGTCTATGAAATTGATAGTGAATTGATTTTAATAAAAACTTCAGCAGCTTATTTTAAGCTTTGAGGGTGTGATTTTTTTCTCCTACCTATGTGTGATTGCTTGGTAAAACACCCACGTGTGATTGACTACTGTTAGCTATCTTATATTCTATTATATTCCCTATTTTAAACACCAAACACCCATCAACATATTCAGGATACAATCTTTCCTTAACCTAACCCTTAAACATCAATCCTTGTTCAAGAATCCTTCAAGATCTCATCAAGAAATCCAATTTAGTGTTGAATTCTTAAAGACCCAATGTCAAAATTAGTATCAGAGCCCATTCAAGCTCCCACCTACGTCAACTTACTTTGTATATTTCTCCTTTTATCAATAAAATATCCTTGGCAAACCAGAGATTAAAAAAAATTACAACTGCCTTTGTATTGTTCTGCTGCTTGCCTCTTAACATGTAGTTTGGACTTGGGATGCCAACCTTGCTCATTTGGAACAGAATTTATCACTTCTTCTCTTTACCTTCCCCAAACCCCCCCCCCCCCCCCCCTCTCTCTCTCTCTTTCTCTCTTTAATTAAAAGGATAGTGGGGGTTCCTGTTATCACTTGATGGAACTCTTCAAATTCAGACTTCATGTCTAAGTTCATCATTGGTTGAAAGTAGTTTATCAAGGTTTGAATATGAAAATTTTTTAGATATTGATCCATCAAAGGTTGGACTTTGGACCTTTTTTTTTTTAACATGTAAGAGGTAAAACTGAGGTTATTTTGGTAAAATGATATTAAACTTGAGGGGTAAAAGTCAAGTTTTTAAAAGATGGTGAGATTCACTGCAGGCTCCAGCAGGAAAATTTCTCCTCCTTTTCTTTTCTTTTTTTCTTTTTATTTTATTTTTTCTAGGTAATTATTATCTATTAGCTGCCCAATCTTTTATATGGCTTTTAAGTGATATTCAATTCATCACTTGAGAAGTTCTGAATGTTATTTCCATAAAAATAAATAAATAAAAATTGTTATCTGACAGCCAGCCAATCTGACTTGTATTTTTTTTTTTTTGTTACAGACAAAGACTAATTCTATTGCTTGGAACCCAATGGAGCCAATGAACTTCACAGCTGTAAGTACTGCCATATTTCTGTACAAGGGTGTGGTTTCAAATTATCTTTCAGTGACAGTGTTGTATCTTGGATGTTTGAGAGTGCAGTCCAATTTCAGTCTAATAGTGGATTCTATAGTCAGAGTAGGGCATTAGTATTATATAGCCAACTTGTGATGGTTACCAGTCCATTAATTTACCTATCCCCCTCCCAAACCTCTGATAATTACTGGTCAATAAATCTTATGCATCAACTCCCTTCCAGTGATCTGAACTAGAGAAAGGGTAACTCTTGTTGTTGGTCATCATAGTGATATGGGTTTTACCCCTTGTTAAAGCATGTAATAAGAAGTCAGACCTTCTGAGGTTTGTGTATTACAAATTAAATTGATAATGTCTGCAACTTTTCAGGTCATGTACCATGATAGGATATGTGAACTTTGTGTACTTCATTTATAGCATCTTCTTTTCCCACTTACTATTCACATTCCATAATGATGCAGGCTAATGAGGATGGCAACTGCTATAGCTATGATTTGAGAAAACTTAATGAGGCTACAATGGTACACACAGATCATGCTGCAGCCGTGTACGATGGTTTATGTGTACTTTTAAATTCATTATGTTCTTCATGCCCATATTTTTTTTTATCCTTTGTTGATAGTCATTTTGGATAAGATCTAATTTAACGCCTCAATTTAATTTACCCAGGATGGATATTGATTACTCACCAACTGGTCGTGAATTTGTTACTGGATCTTATGATAGAACAGTGAGTTCTGCCTTGATCTGTGTCATATGATTATGTTCCATACTGAATGGAAGGAGACAGTTGTAGTACTTAATTAAACTCGGTTACTGTGCAGGTGAGAATATTCCGGTATAATGGTGGTCACAGCCGCGAAATCTATCACACAAGTAGAATGCAAAGGTTACACTAGTCATAATAGATGGGTTTATTGAATTTCTATTACTTCTGAGGAGGCCCTTGTGGGCTAAACTCTAGCTTTTAAGAATATCTACTTGAAGACTGAAGAAACACACTTTTGAGTGTATAGATTTTTGTTTTCTGACTAAAAATTTCTTGTCTGCACAGGGTATTCTGTGTTAAGTTCAGCTGTGATGCAAGTTATGTTATTTCCGGGAGTGATGACTACAACCTTAGGCTTTGGAAAGCTATGGCATCAGAGCAACTGGGAGTAGTAAGAAAGAAATTTCTTTCTGCATATATTGCATTTCTTGTAGAACTAAGAAATGAAAATTTTATTTATACAGAAATTAATTAATACACAGGATGATTATAGTACATCCTCTGAACAATATTTACAGTCCTGTTTTAAAACAATATTGACATCATAAACTTTTACATAACATCACAGATAGAAGCTTTATGTTAAGGCCTTAGTTTCTTATGACAAAGTTTGGCTACAAACTTGGTTAGAGCCCTAGGCTACAACCAACTATAGGAAGATGGCTTGTGTCTCTGTCATGTGCAATACAGTTAAAATGATTGTATACAATGCACGTGTCCCTGTCATCTTCCTATTGTTGGTTGTAGTCTAAGTCTCTAACCAAGTTTGTTGCCAAACTTTGTTCAGCTTCTTATCTTTTAGACATCCATTGCCTTGTCAGCTAATTTCTGTTGTTTGGATCATTGTATATTATGGTAGTGAGCATCTCTTTATGCTGCAGCTTCTCCCAAGGGAAAAGAAAAGGCACGAGTATGATGAGGCTCTCAAGAATCGTTACAAACACCTCCCTGAGGTCAAGCGTATTTTGAGGTATGTAGGGATACACACACTTTGTCTCTTAAATAAGCCTGAGTTCTTCGAAGGGTAGAGATGGCATTTAGAACATTTGCTCCCAGTAAATGCTAGGACCTTAAGATGAGTTTGCATGAAAGCATTCATGAAGCATTGATGAGTGCTCCTTATGCATTTAGCTTTAGCATATTATCAGTTGTAGGTTTTTGGAGGCATCCCTTCAGAAGCCTACTCTACTTGTTTGCTATTAGCCCACTTATCTAATTTTATACACTTTGGCATGCTTGCCAATATGGAGCATTGCCATGTAGGTTCCACGATAAAATCAAGTTTTGCATTTACACGTTTGGCTTAGGTACATAATTTTTGATCTGCATAAAAGTTTATACATACCAGTATGAGTCAAGTTTCGGTCCACTGCTCCTGTGCACTGGATGGGACACTGGGACAACACGTGGCCACTTTAGACATGTGGTGCACCCGTGTCTTCTCCAGTGCACAGGAGCACTGGAGGTAAGGTCTTTTCTTCCGTCACTCCATTCTTGAGCCTCTAGCTAGTCGATTTGAGAAACATTAGGGTCCCTCACGTGAGATGCTTTCAAGGCTCTCTGTTGTTACACTGAACTGGCCATCAAATTGATAGCCTTCAATCTGCTCCGAGGCTGCTGATCCATCTTCTCGCCCTGTCCTACCAGTGCTTTACAAGGTGCTCTAGCTTGTTTATTTGAAACCACAAAATGGATATGGATATATACATACCAATGCTTTTTTGATAGCTCTCTCTCTCCCCCTTTTTCCTTTTACATCCTGGTAGCTAACTTATCCATTTTGGTTTTAAATATGCAACTATGCCTTTTGCTAATCCATGTAATACAAAGAAGCTTTGCAAAATTTTAGGCACACATGGGGACCTTTTTGTTTGGTGGAGGTCCCATGATTGCAATGTGTTGAATTCTAAAAATGTTTTAGACCCTAGGTGTGACTGCTAGTACAATGCTCTGAGGTGATGACAGATGAATACTCTTGAAAGAAATTATCACAGGGAAGCTTACTATGTTGGATGATGATTATGCAGGCATAGGCACCTGCCATTACCAATATATAAGGCTGCTGCTCTCAGGCGCACCATGACTGAAGCTGCAAGGAAGAAAGAAGAGAGAAGGAAAGCTCACAGCGCCCCTGGAAGCATTTCAATGAAACCATTACGTAAAAGAAGAATTGTCAAAGAAGTTGAGTGAGTTATATATAAAGCAGTGCATGTAGGAAGTGTGCTTGTGCATAAATGGTTTTCTCATATTGGATTCGGCTTGAATTCCATTGGCAAGTTACTCTTCAGCTCAACACAAGGTTCCATCAGTTTCATAACCTACTAATCAATATGTCACGACTATTGTAGTCCAAAGTAAGAAAAGTATCAAGATCTTTACATGTAAGTTTTGATGACCAAGTAATTTTATTGTCACTGATGTAATCTGTTGTACTTGTATCAGAATTAAGTTTTTTTTTTTTTTGGTTTTTTTTCTTTTTTGGATAGATTTATAAAGTGGTACACCAGTTGAAGCGGTAATTATTTTAATTTACAATGAGAAAGAAAAGGTTCAGAGTGCTCTTATGTGAACGTGTAGTTTCGATTCTTTGTAGACTAGTTGAGTGGATACCAGCCTGGATTGAGATCTGGTGCAATAGTTAGGGCAATTGCATCATGCAATATCTTCTCAACAGTTCAAATCAAAAGTTAAAAAGTTAACTTTTGATAACAACCGTTAGATTAAGGAAGTTAAAAAAGTAAAAAAGTTTAGAGTTAAAAAAAAGTTAATAATTTTGAAAAAGTGAAAATGATGTGAGAGGAATTGCATGGGGCAATAGCCCTAGCTATTGCATCGGATCCCAATCCATTCTAGCTTATATGGGTAATTGTCTAAGGTTAACAATGTTATACTAAAACCTACTTAAGCTGCCGCCTTATCCATGAGTTAGGGTGGATGTGGAAATGTACCTATAAATGGAACTCATAGTCATAGGTACTTTATGTAGATTCTACTAATAAACTATACTAGTTGGATTAGTTTTTTATTTTTTTACCAGATAGAAATTTTACTATAATCTAATCTAATTGTATATATGTATAAAGCTAGAAACTTGAACTCTGACTTCCTACACCCCATAAGCACTTATACTTAAGAAGTGACCATCGCATCAACTCCAAGAATCCACGATGGTAGCTAACAATATTAAAATATTATATTTATGCTACTTGTATTGCCACGGTTTTAATATTGTTTATATGTAAATAAATAAATAATCCCTAAATCTTATAAATCTGGGATTGAAATCACAAGAAACCCATCTTATACAATTTAACAAAAACACAAGAACTCAAAAACTGAACACCAAATCTATCACAAACCTGAGATTTTCTTGTGCCATAGATTAAATCAAATCAAACCATTGCTTCTGTAATGATCATTTCAATTTTCAAAGTTATTCTTCATTTCTCGTGAGTCATGAAGACATTCTATATTGGGAAGTTGAATTTATGGAATGAAGAAACTCTGGCTTGGAGTTCTTGATGGGGAAGAGAGTTTTGAGGCAATTTCAAAGGTTAATGTATACAAGTTTGCTCCTTGGATGGGAATATTCTTATATACATGTTTTTATAACGCTTTGTTTATTTCGATGGAAAACCTTATGTAAAGAGAGTTTTCCAGTATTTGGCAGTATAAAAAAAAATGAGACAAAAAAAAACTATCTTTAATAAACATAAAAAGTATGACTTATTATTAGAAATTGTTTTCCACTAAATTTTTTTTGAAAACAACTCTATCTCACAGTAAACTAAATAAGGGAAGTTAAGAAATTGTTTTTCAACTTATTTAAGCTTGCTACCAAATATTGAAAAATAAAATAGTTTTTTAGAAAATACCTCTTGAAAAAATACCAATTTTCTAGAAAATATCATTACTGAAATAAACAAAACGTAAGTTACAATCTTGGCTCTTTTGCTTTATTGATTAGCATATTATGCTTTCTCTGTTTATTTATATTTTTTTGAAAGGATTCTCTGTTTGTTTCTTAGTTCTTACTAAAGTGTGTTTTTACATTTTACCTTTACCAGAAAAAACATTTTTGAAAGAGGATCTAAGATGGTATTTCTTTTGCCCAATTGGAGAGCTGAGAAAAACAATTTCTGGCAGATTCAGGATTTTAGTATAGTTGAGTTTTTTTTTTTTTCATAAAGCCCCATGGCAGCCCACATGACAGTATAGATAACACTAATTTTTAATATCAACTAACCACATCAGTTTTTACCATCCACTTAAAGGCAGAATAATAATTTTTTAATATCAACCATTAACCCCATCCACTTAAAGGCAGAATAATAATTTTTTAATATCAACTATTAATTACATTAGTTTTTACCATCCACTTAGCGGCAGAAACTATCTTGAGTGACTAGCGCATTTGAAACGATAGAGATTATTTTAACAGTGACCAAAATGATAATTAAAGCTAAAAAGATTACTGTTCTTTTGATTTTTCTTTTGGAGGGAGCGAAAAGAGTTATTTCTTCTTCCTTTTTTTCGGTGCAATAGTACATCAAATAGTATTGCTGCTAAGTTCTAACCATGCGCTTCTCAATACATATAACGGAACAGATTGAAGTGAATGTGCCAACGGCTGCATTTTCTTAACGTACTATTTTCACATCTCCAGTTCATTTTTTCCATGTAGAAAACCACCCTCAAATTCAGAAACTGAACATAGCAGTGAAAATGCTTCAAATAAAAAGCAAAATCTGATGTTTTCCAGTTGTTGCACTATCACATTGAAACATTACTAAATTTGGAAACATGTTTTCTTATCGAACCACAGAACAGAAATGCCAACAAAAAGTCACCGTATAGATCAAAATACAGTAACACGAATGTTACTAGGCTCGTCGCTTCCGATCATCTTCCTCGTCATCATCAGAGTCACCACTCTCTCGGAATCGGGGATTCTTTTCCTGTCACATCAAAACAATGTGAAATTGATAGAAAATATCAATATTGAAAAAATTACAACAGAAGTACATAGCATCCATGATTCCTGGCCTCTACCAATGCCAACAATTGTGGCTGTTGCCACCTTGTCATGGCAGTTATCACTTGTTGACAATTTAATGAAATGGAAGCACATTATATAAACTATGTGGTAAGATGTTTGCAACAGGTTGGCAATTGCAACCATGTGTTATGTGCACATACCCATTTGGGAGAGTGGTTTAAAACCGCACCTTATCAAAGAACAGTTTTTTTTAGCCCAAATTTTTTAGGAACAACCTTTTCAAACAGTCCATTTTTAAAAAAAACTGAAAAATAACCACATGAATATCGCCAATTCATTAGGAATTTACCGGTCTCGAGTCATGATCAGAACTTCTCCTGGATTCATGATCTGAGATTCTCTTTGAGGTCTCATGCCCATGGCGGTCATCATCTCGGTGTCGCTTCCTATGGTAATCTGTGTCATAAGAGACATCAATTAGAATACAATCTCCAACCATATGAAAGTCTAATACAATACATAAATGAACCAAACAATTGTATGGACCTAAAAAAAATCAAATAATACATATTCTTAAAAAGCAGTTACCTCTACGATAAGATCCCCCATGA
Source organism: Quercus robur (assembly GCF_932294415.1). Lineage (NCBI taxonomy): Eukaryota > Viridiplantae > Streptophyta > Magnoliopsida > Fagales > Fagaceae > Quercus > Quercus robur. Next base: position 43,037,630 of record NC_065541.1, on the reverse strand, counting down.
CCATGGCTTCCACCATGTCTACCATCTGCAAGACTTAACAGTCAAGTGATTGTTGAAGCAGTAATTTTAAAGCATAATAGATTTAACGAGGGGAGAGGGGGTGGGATAAGTATGCATAATAGATTAAAATTTATGCCAACAATAAAGCTTTTCTAAGGGCCCAATATGCAAAACCCTGAATGACTTCAAAAACCAAAGGAAAATAAAAAAAAAAAAGTGATCTTGGTGAAAGATTAGGTTCATGCCACTCCTTGCCATGTAAAGGGGTCACATGTCACGTTAGGACTAATGTGGTTTTCCAAGAATTTTGTACATAAGTTTGTTTTGCCAGCAAGAATAAATATATTTAAGAGATAGTAGGTGAAAAGGAACTACCATCAATCTATTAGCACTCTGCAAAAAAAGCGTGCTTTTACTAACCAAAAATAAACTTCTGAACTGCCACCCCCCCCCCCCCCACCCCCCCCCTCCTTTTTTTCTGTAAAAAAATAATTTTAAAAATATAACCAAGAATGAGTTGTATAATAGAGAGGGAATCATGGTAATCCAGGTGGGCACTTTGAACCAAGGTAAACAATTTGTCAACTGAATAACATTATTTCAAACAATGGTTCTCTAGGTCCAGTCGCTTTTCCATGATGCTTGATCCTCCTTTTATAACAGTTGTCTATTTTTCATTGTGCATTTCTTCTCAATAACAAAAACTAGCTGTACATTTGTCCACACATGTAAACAATTTACCAATACAACAACCTTACAATTGATTGAATAATCAATAGTCAACCAGGATTCACATGAAAATTAAAATGGACATGGGTGTATTTTGTAACCTAGAGATCTATATATGAAAAGGCTCGGAATAACTTACACTGAGGTGGCATAACTGGTGGGAAAGAGCCCAAGGAACCAGCACCATAATCTACAAGCTGCCTTTGTGCTTCCAGCTCTCTCTGTACTAACTTCCCATAACCTCCTCTACGTATAACATATTAAGGAAACTAATCGAGCATGTCTAAAGTTTTTACAGCAAATGATTAAGAAAGCAAGGGAACAAATGCATGCCAGCAACTTGAGACAACTTTTCTTTTGAGAGCACAAGTCAAATGAAGTAAATTTGCAAGACATACCATATATAAATTTGAGGCTAAATTGCACATTTGAATTTGATCCTCGAATTTTAAACCTTGTTTTTAAAATCATTCCTATAGTTTTAAGTGTTTCATTTTAGACCTTATATTTTTTTAAAATTTCCAAAAAGTAATCACCGTTCCATTGATTGATGGAAAATGCTAATGTGGCAAACAGAATTCATTTAATTAAGGACACTCAGATGGCATCAAATCTACATGTAAATAAATCTGAACAAAGAAAAAAAAGGGCCCAATCAGCAACAAGTGTGATTTGCAAGTGCTACACACATGATTAACAGATTGGGAATAAATTTGAATTCCCTAAGCTATTCTCTCTCTTTCAAAATCATCTGAACACCAGAAAATCAGCAAAAGATGATTTTGAAAAAAGGGTCAAAGTTGGAGGCTCAAAGGTGCAATTTAACCAAAATTTGACAAATGGAAAAGAAGCACTAAAGAGGAATGCAAATGTGCTTAGGTTGACAGAACAAACATCCACTGTCATATACATCCCAACAACTTAGAACCTCAAATGACAATGAAATCTTTCTTCTTCTTTTTGACAAATCCCAAATAGTAATGAACTCAATCCCAGAACAAGTTAGACTTACTTTAAAAATCAAGCATGTCCCATTTGGAAGCTCCTAGAGTTGTCATGAATGATCTTTACTTCTTTATATATGCCACTCTAGCACCCTTCACCTAGGAGGATTCTAGTTCCTACTATACACTCAAGAAAATATTATTGAGTAAAAACATGACTGCTCAGAAAAATCAGCACTATCATGACAAAAACACCACATTGTAAGACATTACAGATATGTTAAACTAAAATGCCACTGCCAAAAGGATATCAGGATCGTAATCAGTACGATATTCATCACGCACCTGTACGAACAAGACTAAATTAAAGCAAGTAAAAGGGTAATGTTTGGCAATAAATTTCAGGCACAGCAGCTTACCTGCCCACCACTTCGCCCACGGCCCCATTGCCTTCCTTCCTGGAATCCCCAGTCAAAATCAACACGAATAGGGCGATCATCGAGAATTGTGCCGCTTATATATTTGACAGCATCCTCAGCATCTTCTCGAGAGTAGAATCTGATAAGCACAAACTTAATGATCAATAAGGAGATTTAGTTATAATAAATAAGTTGCTGCAAGAAACCTGGCATCCTCTTCACAACTTATTACCAATATAAAGCACATAATTCATGACAAATGGTACCAAGATATGACAATTTCATGAATGGATTACCAAAAATAAACATTATACAAGCAACTTGCCCCATCCAATACTAGAATAAAATAATAAATCTGGGTATTGGCATTATCAAGTTCATAAAATAGATAAAGTGAATTTTATTTTTATTTTTTTGATAAGTAATAGAATAAAGTGAATATTAATTATGGAAAATTGCAACTCACGATAACAAATAGTTTATTTATATCAAAGCATGCAAAAGAACCAACTTTAGAGAGTAAATAAACAAGCAGGGACACATATAGAAAATACCATACATGATAGGTATACAAGAGATACACAAAAGGAAAAACTAACTAAAGGAAATTCTAGATTTAATATGCTCAGCAACAAACTATATTTTTTATGATATAATAAGCAAACATACCAATAAGCTCTAGCTAAAATGGCACCTCCTCCCCTTGTTAAAGCAAGGTAGAGGATGAGGTCATGGGTTCAAGATTCACCAGGTGCTTGTGTAAACTTACCAATAAAAAAATAGATGAGGGATGGATATGTATCATAATCAAATTGATATGCTAGTTTCAGTACATGTCAGGTTGACAAGAATTGAGTTATATTTGATTTAGAACTGTCCATTCAGGCTGCCATCACTTCTTAGAAAGCTTGGTGTGAGTGGATTGACATGCAGTAACGACAAAAATTACTTTTAAAAAGTCCAAATGTGACATACAGAATAGGAAGTGATGAAGCATGAAGCAGCTTAAACATTTTACAGAAACACATTGGACTGTCTTAGCTTATGAAAGATTAAAACAGTCAATGAAATCGCTTAAAAAGTGTTAACCAACCAAAATTAACATATAAGAGCATTAGAAATGGACTAGCCATCTGGCTAGTCCAGTTAAAATTTTGTAAACCAACCCAAAAAAAGGGGCAAGAGTTGGAAGGAAAGTTAGACTATTTATACCATCAAAACTTCTTTCCAATATGTTAACGATTAAGAAGTACAGAGCCTTACAAGACAAAACAAAAGCCGCAAGGTGTTTTTGTGTTCTTATCCAAGCCCATAATTATCTTCTTAATTTCTCCAGCTCGGGAGAAAAGCTCATAAACTTGCTCTTCTGTTGTATAAAAGGACATATTCCCCACATAGACAGTTATTGATGCCAGGAGTGCATGTTCAAAGTCTTCTTGTGATCCAGAAAACCTTCTATCCCTATATGCTGAAAGCTTTGTTGGATCCTAAAAATAATGCAAAACAAGATGATCAGTTAGTTACATAAATAGTTTAAGAACAATGACTGATAACTTCAAGCACACAGTGACTGTTGAATTGTCATCACGGTCTTTTTCATCAAAAAGAACAGAATAGTCTGGTAATAAATAAAGTAAAAATACTTTGATTTTTAACAAGCACTGATTTTTTTTTGGGAGGGGAGGGAGAATTGAGAGAGCGGTGTTAATGCTCAATTTTACTTCATGGCATTTAGGCACTTCAAAATATAAAATAAAACAATATATGCAATTAGAACCACGTATAAAAACCAATCGAAAAAAACATATCGATCAAGAAACCTAAAACACATGCACAGAACAATTAGGGCCAATTTAGTTTGTCCTCTAAAAACAATAACAGATAAGTCAAAAAAACTAAATTCATCCACAAGAATCCATGATATACTTTTGCTTCAATCTTCTATTATGCTATTTCCCATCCTTGAATTGCCCCCTTCTTAGTTACAATATACTATCATGACAACCGACAAGGTCAAAAATTTCATGGGACAACCACAGCCACTCTCGAAAATGCGCATTTCCAAAAGCAAGAACATCTTACCCTTCTTAACACAATTAAATATGAACTTCCTACTCATCCCAGTTCAAATTCACACACTTTATTTCAAATTCCGAAACAAACAAGCCGACTATTTCAAACCCATTTACCTCTTTATTTAAATTAATAAACAAAAAAAACAATTCTACTTCAAGTTTTGAAAATCTAAAAATTTTCGGCTCTAATATACGAAAACTTAAACACATTTTACAAACATTACTAAAAAAATAAATAAATAAAAAGAGGGCAGCGATTTTACCTTGAACAGAGAAGCCATGGCCCTCCGAACTAAGCTTGAAGCTGAAATTCGAGAATTATGCTCCACAAAAAAATGATCAATCCGCAAGTTCGCAAATCCACTACACTAATATACGATTGCTGCTATAAACAATTAATCGTAACTACATTATCAAATTTCGTGAAAATTTTGTCCACACAAGAAAAACCCTAGGTTCACTCTAAAACCCTATATTTTATGAAACGCACACTCCACACAGAGAGAGAGAGAACCTGTTGTTTCGCGCTGATTTGCTTTCCTTTTATCTCTCCTTGTCCATTTGATTTGTTAGGTTCGAACGTCGAACTGGCTTGAGTTTTGTGTGTGTGTGGGGGGGGGGGGGGGTATCAGTTGGTGCGTGTGTTTTTTTATTTTAATAGCTTTCTATTTGTGGATTAATTAAAAATTTTATGAATATAAAAGACTGTAAATATATAATATAAGCATATTATGTTAGATTATTAACATAATTAAAAGAAAATTCGTTTTATTTTAATTTTTCAAAAATTTTAAATTAGATAATAGAATTTTACTTAAAATTAAATTATCGTATCCATTACTAATTACTAATATAAAAATAGAATTTTAATTGGAGTAGAATTTTCACTTTTAATAATAAAAAATTTTGGTTTTTTTTTTGGTTTATTTCATTATAATTAATGAAATAAAATAATTTAATAATTATTTTTTTTAGAGATAATTATTAAACCTATGATGTTTACTTTTTATTATTGTTTTTTATTATCAAACAAAAACACCAATTAGTTTTTAATGTCAACGAAGGTCAAATCTTATATCTCTTATTCGTCAATAAGAAATTCTACCATTTTTTACCTAATTTAATAATTAATAATTGTGCAACTACTTGTCGCATATAAAAAAATAGTCATTTGGCACAACCTCAACTTCTAAAACCCAATTTTTATAATATAAAAATATAAATTATATGATATGATATGATATAGAGTTACGAGCAAATATCATATATGGTTGTATTTGTTTTATACACGGAATATCCTAAAACAAGGATAACACGATATTGAGATTTGTTTTCTAAATCACTTTGTTCTTTCGTTGTTTACTCGTTTATTCTTCCACTTGTAATTTACATGATCAACGTTCAAATTGTTCAATTTAAAGAAAAAATATATAAATGCATAGAATAGTCATGTTAATGTTATTTTGATGTGACATTAATAACATCTTTTTTTTTCATTAAAAAAAATGTAATTCAATAGTTATGATGTGTAACTTAAACTTATCTTACAATGAAAAAGATATTAAGTAGTGTTGAAACTATTGTTCCTTCAACACGAAATCAAATAATTCAACAAAAATATTGTTTGTTTTTGGTGTTATTTTATATATATATATAATTTCATGTAATAATGTTTCACAACTTTTACATTAATTTATTTTTCTTTATTTATTCTTAGAGAGTTATTTGATTATTTCTATATAATAAGTTTTTTCTTTCTTTTTCTTACGCTTTTCTCTTAAATCTCAAGTTTATCAAAATTATTGTTTGAAATCAATAAAACCATATCAATTTTAGATCTTTTACTTGTGATTATGATTAATAAAATTGTTTTATATCACAAAAAGTCTAGAACCCTATAAAAAATTGTTTCGCCAAATTCACTGTGTGTAGCATGCTGACCCACTTTAACCCGGCTAAAATAGGGGATAGATTCACTTTAGAACAAGACCCTGATCTAAGATTAGAGCCAACACCAACAGAGCATTAGCTTGACTCAGAAACATTGATACAGTTGATAAACATTATGCACAGCAGGAGCATTTCTGCACATAAATAATAAAAAGGGGAGGGAGAGATGAGGTTCAATTTACAAACACGGCACCTCACAAAAGATAACATTATCACCAGGCTATCACTAAAATGCCAGAAAAACAATGTTAATGGAATTAAATGGAATGATTACATTGATAATAAATAACAACATAAGAGAGATAAATTTAAACTACAATAAAGGGAAAAAAAAAATAGAATGGTCCATTTAGCTGGTCATATTTTTCTGGAACCCAGCCTAATGATCTTCTTCTCTATAGTCTGGATTCTCCTTCAAGATTACAAACCCTTCTAATATTGGGGATAGTGGAATATATCTACAACAAAAAAAGTGATGTGAGCAATTTAATAGCACATAAAGGCTATAGAGTGACTTTTTATTTGTGAAAATTGCAAAGACGCTGAAGGGAATGCTTACTTCTCAGTGGCCAATTCTGCTCTATCACCAGCAGCCAAAAGAACCGGTGTTGTGTGTGTCTGAAAACCAGTGATGGTCTTGGGACGACCTGCCTGACCAACAACATCAACAGCTTGACCCACTCGAACAGGTACGGAAAGAGGTTTGTTATTCTCATCAACAGTCATCAACATTCTTGGCTGTCACAGCAACAAAAAGGATTGACCATCAGAGGCTAATAAATTAAATTAAATTAAAAATTGACCACCAAATTGAAGAAGAACAAGAGAAAGGGAGAACCCAAACCTGCATGGCCAAAACGAGGAAGTAGAGCATGTAATGATATTTTCCCAATACAACTGCTTTCATATCAAGGCATGCATGTAGCATGATAGTTATTCCAGCAAGTGCAGTCCTGATAGATAAAAAGAATTTGTTTACACAATATACAATGGAACAAAAGGCAAGAGAAAATAATGGAGGGGAATCCTCAATGACTTAGGTTAGGGTGGTAAAGATAATATACATTTTAAAAAGTGAAGTGGGGTTGCAAAGGTTTCTATGAAAAACAATTACTTACGGGGAAAGCAAGAACCGTTCAGAATGAAATGGATTAAGAGTTAATAAGCCTTTCCCCATATGTACAAGACCTTGAGCAATTCGCACCTGTAAAAAAGGCAAAGGAACTCCATCATTTTTATTTTAAAAAAAAACTCCATGAAATACTGTATAGAAAAGAATAAGGAATTCAATAGAAGCATTACACAGAAAAGAAGGCTGGCATCTTTATAGTAATAACTTGAAAGATTACGAAGCATGCCAGCTATTCGAGCATTGTTGGTACCCGCACCAATCAAACCTAACGACATTACTGCAGCCTGTAGCATCCAAATACATACTTTTAACCTTAAAACGGTAACTGAAGAAATAACAATACAAATAGATATAAAAGTTCTAATATCATATTACCATTGCTACTTCTGAATCTGTGTCATGGCTAAGTCTGCTTAATGTGTCCATAACATTGACCTGACCAGAACAAGCAATCAACAAATTGATAAGGAAAGCAAAATCACGGAGAAATACTGTTTGTCCTCAGCTTAAAAGAGATTCAAACAGCTTATCTGCACACATCATCGTTATATAATTTCCTTAAATTACAAGGCAATGAATACTCAGATTACAAGCAAAATGCAGAAAGTAGACTTCCAATACAGGTTTTCCTTGAATTTGGGTGTCAAGTGAATTCAATTTTGTATAGATGAGTTTTGTTAATTTGCTTCTCCAATACTTAGGAAGCATTTCAAAAGCCATTTAAAGTCAATCCAGCTGAGACTGATGAGCAGGAATTTCTTCTTTTTCTTTCCTTTTAATTTTTTATTTTTTATACTTTGATTGTTGGAGGATGGGGGATTTGAACCAAAAACGTCTCCATTGGAAACACCAAAATGTGCCAGTTGAGCTACAAGGCACTTGGCATGAGCAAGCATTTCTAACCCCACCATCTGTGGCTATATCACTCAAAGAAAAGGTACAACCTAATGGTCCGTTTGGTTTGAAGGGGAGGGAGAGGGAGTAGAGGGCAGAAGAGTAGAGTTGGCTGGAAATTAACTTAGTTTTTAGCCAAATCTACTCTACTCCCCCTCCCTCCCCCCTCTATCCAAACAAGCCATAAGATTTATATAAGGGCCAAATTGTCCCAACCAAAGAGTAATCAGCAAGGGCTAGAAAGATAAATACCTTAGGGTTTGATATGCAGAGGAGACCAAGAGCCAAAGGAACAGCACGGCGAATATTCTGCTCTCCATACTGCAAAAGATGCTCTAATGAACGAATTGCCATCTCAAGCCCCAATTCTTCAGCCATAGCAACCATAGCAATTCCAAGCACAGCAGGACCCTGGTGAGTTTCACCTTTGTCTAGATGTTGTGAACAATGACCCAGAAGATTTTGAACCTACACAGAGAAAAGTATCAGCTACTATGGACAAGTAAAAGAAATTAGTAAATTATATAATTTACTGCCAAAAAAATAAATATTCGTAATTTACACATGCCCAATTATTGTGAACCCACAACCTGAAGCTCCACCCATTTTGAGGAGAAGCCATTTGAGCCAAAGCTCATTGCAAAGGACTATAAAAATTTACAAATGGTATGATAAAATTGCCTTTAAAAGAATACCTTAAGAACATTCCCTGTTCCAGCATATGCACAGGAAAGTAATGTCATATCACAGTATTTTCTGATTTTTTCATTAAAGGTCTTAGAAACTTCAGCCGTTGCCTCCACACTTTCCTGTCAAACACCAGAGACAAATTGAAAGATAACCAAAGGGTTAGAGTCATAACCTTCAGTAGTCACGTTGTATGGCATCTTTGGCCACATTGATGGTAAACCAAGAAATAAAAATTAACATTAACAGCTCACTTGGGAGGAGGGAAACAGTTGGAAAGGAATGGAATGATCATTCCCATCTTTAGAAGTTTAAGTAGGAGAAAATGATGGCTAAGGAACATCCAGTTTGTTTTTTTTTTTTGATAAGTAATAATGCTTCATTGAACCAAAAAAGAAAATACCCTTTTTTTTATTTGCCTCACCTTACCCAATAATACCTCATTATTTTTTATACTCCTAAATTTTTGTAATTGAATCTTGTTGTCTTACACTAAATGAAATATAATTTTGATCCCCCCATTCATAAAATAAGCTCTAAGCTATCATCAGAATCAGTTTGTTTTTAGCACTATTATCTTCTTGCTTCTTTTTTTTTTTTTTTTTATCCCTTTTAAAGGACAGTTTTCTCCCAACCAATTTGAAAGAATCTCATTTAACCCATTACGTGGCAACTCATAACATTATCCAAATGTTTTTTTTTTAAGTCACAACAATCATTAAAAAAGGCATTGACTAAAAAGTACATGACGATGGTTTATCAATTGCCACATAGTGGGTTTAAGGAATTTTCTTCTAATCCGGTTTGCAGATAATCTTTTTCCATTTCTAGTAATAATTATTATTATTGATACTAATAAATATATGAAAATAATAATGTTATAACAAATGACCATTTCTTACATTTTTCTAAAATGAGGGGAATAAATGTAATGTTATTATAAAGGTATTTATCAACATTCCTTTCCATTTCTTTTTCTTTTTTTAATTCAAACAAGATAGTTTAGTTCCATTTCATTTAATTTCATTCCGTTCCTTGCCATTCTTTTTACCCACTCCATTTGTTTCGCTCATTTCAACTCCTTTATAATTTAGTCATTCCATTCCATTCCTTTAATATGAACACTCCCAAATAATGCCTAAAGAAATTTACATAATGGAACGAAAAAAATCCATGTTCTCAAATCAACCAGAACAAAAGTAAGAAGGAAAGTAGTAGAGGGTACCTGCTTCCCGAGGTATAGAAGACCAAGCCCAAGAGGTAAAAGACGAGTTAGGGGCTCCGTCAACTCTGACTCACTTCGGTCCATCAATGCAAATATAATTGCCTGAGCAACCTCTTCATTGCAAGAACCCACGTATATTAAACCCAATGAGATTGCTGTGAAAGCAATCACGTCAAGAGGAGCTTTAGTATCATTGAGAATGGGAGCCAATTTACTCCGTAACTGACAAAAAGAGTTAAGAGTTAGCTTTCATATGAAAAGACATTACAAGCCCAAATCTTTACAATTTAAAGACTTTTTCAACCAAGTAAAGTACTTTTATATCAATCTCAGTAACCATTAGTGAAACAAAGCATCACTGCATGGGATCAGTAAATACATGCAGACATGTTATTCCTTGCATAAAGGATAAAGAATGACGTCACAAAACATTCATCAACATAAAGAAAAAAGATACTTCACCTGCTCATTCTGAGCACCAGCATATGCAATCCCAAGGCCCATTATTGCCCCTATCCGAATGAATGGGTCTTCTTTATCTATATACTCTCCTAGAAGTGCCAGTGCCTGAGAAAAAAAGAGTAAGACTAAGATGCAATTCAGGTCATACAATCTTCAGTGCAAAGAAAAATAGTTGATTAAACTCACTGGATCACAATCATTCTTGATACCACAATTTACGATCCCAACTCCTAATAATGCACCAGCATTGACATGGCTGTCACTAGCGTGGAAGTATTTGTCCATTTGGGCAAGTCCAGAGTCAACATCCCACAGAAATATCATACCCTGTTAGGATAGAAGGCAATTAGAATTTGGCATAGAGGATGAATATATAAAAATAGATAAACCATGCAATATAGGGATGCATACAAGACTTGCTGCGGCACTAGTCTTCCCGTGTTCTTTATTTTTGAAAAGCCAGTTAGCAGAAGAACCAGAACTTGAATTGTCAGATGGGACTGTCATTAACTTATCCTGCAGCAAAAATAAGACTCAAAATCAAGAGAACTCACACCTGTATGATATCATTCACGCAAATAAAAAACCACATTACCTGACCAAAGCCAGCATTTACAAAAGCATTAACAAAGGTGGCAGCAAGGTTTTGTCTAGCCGAATCAACAGTTGCACCAGCACTAGCCCGGCCATCAAGCAAGTGTGCCTATAAAAACGCAAGAGAAAGCAAATTAGTCAATATGACACAAATTCTACTTTCCTTTTTTTATTATCTCCATTTCTGGTAATTAATGCACTTAGGATAAAAACTTTAAGTTATAAAATCACAAACATTGTTGACCAAACAATTCAATGATTATGATTTTTACCTAGCTAGTCAGATAGGCTACCAGCACGTTGCATAAAACACACACACACATGTAAGTAATGATTTTATTGAAGAAAAAAAGTATATAAGTGATAAAAAGGAAGGAACAAAGAGACTAGCATGACATCAATATATTGGCAGCAAAGTATTCCTAGACTACTCCATAAAAAATTGGAAGCATCGTAATTCGAAGAAATAAATCACTATATGCATAGTAGAACTACTTAATGACATTGCTTTTCATCAAGGTCTCCAAACAAAGAAATAAGAGCAATACCTTTAAATGTCTTAGAAATCAAATCAAATATTCAAGATAGAAGAGCAATACTTTTAAATGTCTTAAAAATTAAGGCCCATAAATTATTATCAACCATCACAATATAGAAGTTCTTTATTTGAACTAGCTACCTTTAGTCAATAAAACTCAGCTCAAATGCCACTTCCTCTCCCCATAAGAATAGGGTGGAAGGATAAAATTATGGGTTAAAAACCAACTGTGGTAGTGTGACTAACCAATAAAAATAAAACAACAGTATATTGAACTTCTATTATCATATATGGGAAGACTTAGGACAATAGCACAACTCAAGAGGAACCCAAGAAAAAAATTTCAGCAATCTTTTCCTACTTATTTTTAAAAAAAAGGGGAAAAAAGAAAAAAGAACAAAGAAAAAAGAAAAAAGAAAAAAGAAGAAAAGAAGAAAAGAAGAGAGAGAAGAAGAAGAAACAAGTGATGAGAACATTTTGGCAAAAGTATAGACTAAGAACCAAAAACAAAAAAGAGGAATCATATATGAGGAGTGAAACTTCATGATATCACTAGATGAAATTCCTCCATGAAAAAATGTAATAATAAACAACGAAAGGCAGGTACCTCTAAAATACATAAAACAAACAACTCTTTTTTACTTTTTTTGATAAGTAAAACAACCAATTCTTAAATCTTTAGAAAACCAAATTAAAAACTCTATGGTCATTGAGAGTCAAATCTATCTAGCATTATGAATTATACAGATCAAAAGCTCAAACCTTGTAAATATCTTCAGGAGATTTGGGCTCCATAACCTCAATATCACGAGCGAGTGTTAGATATCCTTCACTTAGCTTGGTGTTGTTTATTATGTCCTGTAATGCTTCTCGGTCATCATCATTTGCAGCCATCTCTTCATCTAGCTCAAATGTAATACCCTGAATGGAAAAACAAACAACCAAATATCAGTTAGCAAACAAAGTACCAATAACAAAAATCCATACATAAGAATGGTTAAATTGATGCCTTTCAAACAAAATGACAACAGCAACTCCCTCACATCCAATTCCAAGCCTCACCCACAAGTTTCTTACCACTTGCACCCTCTCTGTTAATCATCTATCATAAGTTACCCTTCCCATGTCAAAAAATAGCAACAAAGTACAAGAAATTATCAAACTCTACAATCCATCCCTAAAAAATAAAATAAAAGAAATAAGCTGACGAAGGACAACAGTCATGACTATTTCATCATCCTATAATAATACCCAGCAACAATGACCAGGACAGAGTAACTACATTAAACAGATACTATAACCCAACAATATGGACATGATTGACTTTAAATACAAAAAGAGGAAATTCCTATATAATCCTAGCAACAGTGCAGGATCATGCCAAATAGTTCAATTCATAAAGAATACAAAATCAAACCCACTCTCTAAAATTCATCCAAATGAACAAGTTAGTCAACAATATAAACTCAAAGGAAATCAAAAGTATGTAGAATTCAAGACTTACATGGCGAGCAAGGATGTAACAGAATTGCTTCTTTCTCAGCTGATCATTACAGGAAGTAAAAACTTGCTTCACATACTGCCAACAAATACTTTGGACTATGAGGACCAAACCAAAATAACATTTTAAGGATTGCATCATAAATTTTATCAAGTATTTAATAAGATTTTCTAGTAATGTGTAGCTGTGAAATTCTTCAATCAATGAAGAAATATAATTCCCCCTGCAGCTCTTCACCAAATACAGGTAAACACAATGCACAATTGAATAGTAAGGGAAGGATGAGTTATAAAAAGTATTTTTCTTAAAGTACAAACCATGTTATCCAGAAATAGGGCAATCTGAAGTGCATTTGGATACTCCTCAAATTTTAAATAAATCATGTAGGCTGTATCCAGAACCAACATGTCATCAGGTCCAGGGAGGTATCTGCATTACGTTGCAATGTGAAATGTCATCAAGGGGAGGAGAGAGAAAGAGAGGTGAAATAAACAACCCGAGTCAAAAGACTGTAGTTTACTGAGCAATTATAAACTTAGTTTTGGTGCAGCATTTCATGCATGACAAAAAACTAATGTTGCAAGTTGCAATACTCTTTAGAAATAAGAACCCTAAGGCAAAAGGTTGTCATTTACTGAACATATTGGTATAGCATTTCATATAAGGCAGAAAATTTATGTTGCAATGTTCTTTAGTAAATAATAACCCGTTCATCTCAACCCTTAAGAAGCAGCAAAAGTGTTCCAATTATTATAAAGTATAGTGTTCCAAGTCCTTGAACAAGAGCAAGCTCATGTCAGATGTCAATCTTTTACGTAGTTACATAGTATTCTCAAGGGATTTAATTTTTTAGCCCAAATGTAGATATCTTTTTATTTTAAGAAATAAATAAACTTTCATGTGACTTGACCAGAAAAAGAGCAATAAATGACCAAAACAGAACTCAAAATTAAACATACTTAAAAATAAAATAAAATAAAATAAACAAAAAATTAAAAAAAAAACAAATAAATAACATAACAATAAGTAACACATGCACCAAATTGGTCTAACCACGAACCCCTACCCCCTATAAAAATCCCATGCTAGCTGGAGAAATGTAACTTTTAATTCCTATCCTGTTTTTTTAATTCAGGCTTCTATAGTCTTAAATGATTAATCTTTTTTTTTTTTTTTGTGACAAGTAAAATGATTAATCCATTGGATAAAAATCTCCACAAATTTATGGTATAATCCCACTTACCTAGCCGAACTAGTCAGATAGAGACATGTCCTTCGGAAATTCGTGCTGTCGACATGCTCTATTAAAAGATCAAGGTCTTCAACCTAGCATTAGTCAGATTACACACATCTCATTATTGGCCAAACACCAAGAGGAGAAAAAAATGGAGGGCAGGAAAGCACAATAAACAAATCAGATCAAAAGAGAAATACTGCTCAATACCTCCATTAGAAGATCAACAGCTTCAGGCTCGGCATTGTGCTGCATTGCAATTCACAATGATTAGAACAAAAAACTAAAAACTAAAAATAAAATAAAAAAATCCTTTCAAATGTCACCTATAGTCGTCATACTGTAACATGTTACTGAATCATACCTTCATGTGAAAAGCAACTATTTGTTGAACAAGCTCCATAAGATCCTTGATTGGAACTTCTTCGCTCTGTTGTGGTAAATTCAAAGAAATTAAATATATTAAAATTAAGAACGAGTTCTTAACAATAAAGTATTGAAGGCCAAAGAAGATAAAATTCTAGAGAAAATCCTCTATCGAAAGAGAATGCACCACTCTATTCACAGAGCAATGAACATTATTAAGATGTAATACTACTCCAATACCATACCGCATAATACATATTTTCAAATTCAGGGAAGCAAGGATATCATAATACATAATAGTATAAAGTTTAAAGCACTTTAATCTGTTTATCAAGATGCATATGGAACCAAATTTTAAATTTTTTGAGCTGTAAATGCATATGAATAAAAAGTTGTTTTTTACTGGTTTCTAAAATTAAGATTTATAGAATGGTCCTAGTACCCATAACAAGCTTTTTTCTTCATAAAGAAAACTAATAGAGCATTGATTTCTAACCTGTCGCTTAGCATATTCCTGTGAAATTTCTCCAGCTAAGTTCCTGATTACACATAAAAAATAATAATAATCAATAGTGAGTGGGGTTAATATTCATTTATATGGATTGAACTTCAAACACTACCATAACCTAAAAACCATACAATGAAATTTGATTTGACCAGATCAAACTACATACCACCACCTAAAAACCCAATAGAGACCACAATGTATTTTAATCAGATGACACTCACCTCACATATTCATGGCCCCATGAGCCAATATCACCTCCTGAACCCTCCAATCTATATTTTAAGCTCTCCTAAAAGAATTTTCAGCAATAGAAAAGCAATGAAATATATGTTAGTCCCAAATAACATAAAACGAATTTACTTTAGCAATTGTAAAGAGAATCAACTAAACAAATCAGCAAAAATAATACACTAAACTTCAGTCGTACCCTTTCTCCCTCAGCAGACATGGTGAGAGCCAGAACGGATAGTATATCAGCGAGGTACTTCTGCATTGACAAAGAAAGTTAATTAGATAAGCCAGAATGCTACTTCTATAATAAACAATGCCCAAGCAAACAAAATTATACCTTCAATTCCGAGTTCCCCATGGTTTCATAAAATGCCTTTAATGTTCCATAGTGTGGACGCAGAAATTTCAATGGCTTTGGGACCGAAGTCATGGAGCTCGTAGAGGTTCGGATTTCCTGCCTACAATTATCAAAATTTTACATGCTATTATGACATATGTTTCCATTCTATACAAGGAGCTAATGTTTTCAAAGTTAATCTAAAACCCCAGAAATGTTTTTATCAATCAAGGAACCAAATTGATGAATTATAACTTATACCCAAAAATGCTAACAAAGTCCCAAACATTAAACCATAACATTAAGATCAGAATTATATTAAGTGAAAGCAAATATTAAATACTATTACCTCATGCTCTCAAGCGCAACCTTCTGTAAGTTGGGGTCAGCATCCTGAACTCTCTCCACATACAGCTCCAATTGTTGCTTCAGAGCAAGATCCTCTTCAGACTGAAACACAATACACAACACAAAAATTTGTTATGCGAATGACCCAACAAGAAAAAAAGAAAAATCAATAGCTACTACTTCAACAACGACATCAACTATGTTTTTAACTGAAACCCACCAGATCTTCGTCTCTCTTCTCGTCCCTCTTATTCTTCTTAGTATCATTTGAATCCTTTGCCATTGTTAGTTTTGATTACAACTGAATGAAACCCAGGCAAAACTCAGTGGTCAAATAATGCCGATGTTAAAACCTTGTTGCAGAGAGGAAGAAGAACAAGACAACCTTTTTTTTTCTTTTTTTTTTTCCTTTTTCTTTCTAAGAATCAGACAAGACAACTTGTTCGTTAGGAAACCTCTTTAAGGCCGAGCCCAGTTCTGAATATAACTTTCAAACCCAAGCCCCTTTTTTTAAAAATAAACGGGCCTCAATTTTTTACTATTTATTTATTCTTCTTTTTCGTGGAAACAATCTTATTTCAAAAATTATTTGATGCCTTAGCAGCAAAATTGGTATAAAAAATATCATTTTAATAGACCAAAAGCTTACTTTATTATTTTACCACATTATTTTACAACATCTCATTTATCAGATGTTTTATCATTCAATTCTATACATTAAAATAATATTTATTACACATTAAAATAATATATTATATCCTTCCTATTATCATCAACAACAGCAATAACATCAACGCCGATCAACAACACCAACAAATTCCAAATCCAAAAACCTCAACAAAAGAGGAAAAAAAAAAAAAACCATCACAACACAGCAGTAACAGCCACTTCCACCGTTGCCCCACCATCCACAACCACAAACTACGACAGCAGGAAGAAGAAAAAAAAAACACAATCCAGGCCCCAACAACCTTCTTCTTCCACCACTTCTCAACCACCAACCACAGCAAAAAAAAAAAAAAAAAAAAAAAAAAAAAAAAAAACCCCATAATTCAACCACCACCAACCTTCCTCTTCCACCTCTTAACCACAACCACAAACACAGCACAGTCACCGTGACTCATCTCTCACCAAAATCAAGCCATCGAAACTCAACCCAGAACCTTAATCCAAATCAAAACCCAATCTTAAACGCAATCCATGATCCGACCGCAACCCACAACCTCAACCTAAATCACCTAAATCAACCCATCGAAGCCACCTGACTCACCACCCACAACCTCAACCCAAATCAAAACCCAATTACAAACCCAAAACCCACCAAATCAACCAACTGGAGCATGAGGCGGCGAGTTGTGGAGAATGAGGCGGCGAGATCAGAGGTGAGGACTGGTGAGATCGGCGACGAGGACTGGAAAGTGAGGCGACAAGATCGGTGGCAACTTTCTTGAGAGTGATCTTGAGCAACTTTCTTGAGCAGGAAGGAGAGGGAAGAGATAGAGAGTGACAGAGAGAGAAGAGATGAGATAGAGTCGACGGAGAGAGAGATATATGTGGAAGAGGAGAGAGAAAAAGCAATAAAATAATAATATCCCATTTTGCCATTGTTGTTCGTACCGTCTCATACTTAAGACGGTACTGTAGCAATGTGGCATAATTTTTGAGATTTGGAACATCTGATAAAGCTCCGTTTTTTTATGTTTGGTGTGCCAAATGTGCCAAATATTTGGCATTTGGCACATTTGAGAGAGCTGCTATGGATGCTTTTATAAGTCTTAACACCACTTTCATGAAAAATATAAAAAACTGTCAATAACATTTATTGTTTTATTATTCTCCCAATAAGATATTTCTAAAAATAACTCCTAAACTCTTTTCTTTTTTGTTGGTAAACAAGGGAATTTTATTAAAGATCAACCAGGAACAATTTCACAAAAATTAGGACACAGCCTATTATGATACAAACCCAGGAAATCAAAAACAAAAGAGGGTTAACAACAGTTGGGGGAACAGCAAAACGCGATCCACCATCAGAGAAAGAGGCTCCCAGTTTCGCTAAAGCATCACCGCAGAAGTTTGCCTCTCTGAAGCAGTGAGACACCTTAACCTGAGATAGCTTTAACTAGAGATCCCTGCAATCGTCAACAAGTCCAGAAAAGTCCTTGTTAGACCTGCTATTACTAAAAATTAGGGAAATTGCTGATGTTACATCAAGCTTTACTTCTACTGCCTGGGCTTGGGTATCAACACACAAAACCAGATCTTTTCTCAGACCCCATAGTTCTGCTACAAGGCTTGAATTTGCAGCAATCTCTTTTGCAAAACCTGCAACCCACTGGCCATTATTATCCCTAATAAGCCCTCCACATCTAGCAATTCCACTAGCACTATTAACTGAACCATTAGTGTTCAGCTTATACCACCCAGTAGCTGGTTTGGTCCATTTCACTTCCTTTAAACCAAAATCTTTATTCTCGGACTAATTGGCAACACAATATATGAACTCTCGCACCTACATTTCAACATTCTTTACCAGATCTGGGTTGCAAGCACAATTTTTGAAAGCTTTGTGATTTTTTTGGATCCAAAGGTTCCATATTCCAGGGAGAAAGAATTGGTTCCAGTCATAGTCTTTGTCAACTGTTGGGCTAGAACTTTTGGCATTTAACAGCAACTAGCGATCAAGATCCAAGGAAAAAGAAGGCCGGAGTTCAGGGGGGCAGCCCGCCAATCCCGAGAAGCTTTGAGCTATGGGGCACTCCCTAAGCACATGCAAAATGCTTTCTCTGTCATTAGGGCATGAATCGCATCCTCCTAGCCCATTAATGCCTCTATCACTAAGAATGCTTTTAATGGGGAGGCTTTCGTGGAGACACTTCCATAGAAACATTTGAATTTTTGGAAGAGTTATCAACTTCCATATCCATTTCCCCTTGAAGTCAAGGGTACCCTCTTCGCCTACAGCCAACAATAGGCATTTTTTAGGTCGAAATTGCCATTAAGATTTGAAGTCCAACTCCGCTGGTCTTCTTTGTCTGAGAATCTACAAAGGGGGGTGGATAAAATTGCATTCTTGATATCTAGAGGCAAATCGAAAGACAGGCAACTTAAGTCCCAGCCTCCATCCAATACTGTATCTCTAACCAAAAGATTCTCCTCCCCTCTAGCTAGGGGGCCTTCTATCAGGGATCTCAAACATCCTACATTAAGCCATTTATTATGCCAAAAGCTCAAATTGCTATTACTCCTTATAATCCACTTAGAGCTCAACTCACAAATTGCCTTACCCTTCTTAATAGCAACCCAAACCCAAAAGTGAGCCCCTTTCCTACTTGCTCACCGAGTTTGATATTTCTTACGCAAAACTTCAGCCCAGCCAGCATCTCTACAATTATGCATTCTCCAACAGAACTTAGCAACTAGCGTCAGATTTCTTCCTTTGGCCTCCTGAAGGCGAAGTCCACCTTTTGCCCTAGGTTTTGTAACTTTTTTCCAATTAACCATATGCATTTTCTTGGCCGAACCAGTGGAACCCTAAAGAAAGTTCCTATTGATTTTGTCCAAGCCGTTAAGAACTCTATAAGGAAGCATGCAACCTTGCATTACGTAGGAAAGGATGGTCGAGATGACCGCCTATAACAAAACAACTCTACTTGCCATAGATAACATATTCGCCTTCCATCCCTGCAGCTTTACTTGGACTCTCTCAATGACAAAATTAAAGTCTTGAGAAGATGCACCCTGGTGCTTAAGAAGGAAGCCGAGGTACTTGCCAAGATTGGGGGTGGACCTTATATCAAGCACCTCACACATCTCACTACAATGCTCTAAACTGATATTCGAAGAGAAAAATACCTTGCATTTTAAGAGGCTGACCTTCTACCCTAATAGCTCACAGAAAGTGTCCAAGGCTTCCCTTACATTGCAGTAATTATTCATGTCAACTTTGGCAAATAGAAGCAAATCATCAGCGAAGAAGAGATAAGACAACTTGGGACCATTCCTCGAAGCTTTCATGGGGTCCCAAAGCTTAGCACTACACTTCTCCAAAATAAGACACCCCAGCAGCTCCATGCACATAATAAATAGATAGAAGGACAGTGGGTCCCCTTGTCTGATTCCTCTAGAAGGCAGAAAAGACTCAAGTTTCCCCCCGTTGAATAGCATTGAAATAGATGAAGTTGAAACACAGCTCATAATGAGCTTGATGAGGTATGAAGGAATTCTATATCTCGTATAAAATGCTATTCCAACCTGTCATAGGTTTCTCCAAGTCTATTTTTATTGCCATGTGCCTTGCCTGCCCTTTCTTCAAACTCATGGTGTGAATGAGTTCCTAGGCTATGATCATATTATCAAACCCCATTCTTCCCGGAACAAAGGCGGTTTGGAGAGGGGATATGAGGTTAGGGAGATAAGGCCTTAATCTCTTAACTATCATTTTTGTGACAACCTTATAAATAGTGTTGCACAGGCTGATGGGACGGAAGGAACGTAAATTATCAACCTTAGGACATTTTAGGATGGGAGTGATAAGGGTTTCATTCAAGTGGTCTAGCGTGGTACCACTTCTGAAGATCTCCTTTACCTCTTCAAAGATAGAACTCCCCACAATATTCTTATAAACTTAGAAGAAACCAACGTGCAACCTGTCAGGTCCAGGAGCTCTAAAAGGCTTCAAACTCCAAAGACCATCCTTAACTTCTTGAATAGAAATCTCCCTTAACACCTGATCCCTCTCCTCTAGTAACATATCCCAGGTACACCTTGGAGCACTGACAGCACCGAATTTAAAAAGCTCCTAAAAACCGGTTCTGATGAGAGTCGTAACCTCATCCTTATTGTGAAACCAGACATCATGACTATCTTTTAGGCTCACAATTCTATTCCTCTTCCTCCTGATCAAAGTCAAGATGTGGAAAAACTTTGTATTTCTATCTCCTTATATAAGCCAGTTATACCTAGATTAGATGGACTAGAATTCTTCCTCTTGTTGTAATATATCAAAATACTCCACCCTTAGCCGATTCTCAACCTCCAAGAGGTACTCACTTGGTCCATTTGCAATGCTAGTCTGAATGCTCCTCAGCCTAGCTTCCATCCTGTTCTTCCAATGGAAAAGATTACCAAAAACATCCTTATTCCAGATTCTTGCTTCTTCTGTGAATTTCTCTATATTGGTTTTATGAACCATATCATCTTCCCAAGCACCACTCACCACTTTAGAGAAAATAGGGTAGGACATCCACATAGGTTGGAACCTAAATGGCTTGGTTAGCCGAATCATAGGAGAGTTATCACACTTCAACAAAACAAGGTAGTGATTAAAGTAAGTGCGGGCCAAATGGTGGATTGCTGCCTTAGGGTATAAAACACTCTAGGTAGTGTTTGCAAAACCCCTATCCAATCTCTCTTGTATGAATTGCCCAACATCACGTTTATTTACCCAGGTGTATCTCAAACCATGAAACCCCAAATCAACCATACCACACACATCCAAACACTCTTTGAACAATTGTACACGTCTAGGGTTAAAGGGGTTAGTTTATCGTGACTAGATAATAACTCGTTGTAGTCCCCTAACATGAGCCAGGGTAATTGGTGAAGCGATGCAACATTAGCTAAGTTTTCCTAAAGCAGCTTTCTTTCCTCAAACCGAAGGCTAGCATAAATTGAAGAAAGAAATTAGGAAAGGTTTAAGGAACGTACCTTAACCACAACATGAATTTCCTATTCCGTCTTTACTAGTTAAGTGACCTCCACAATGTTAGAGTTCCACAAAAGCTAGATAGCCCCATCAAAAGGGAATCTATTAGTAATTTGCTTTGCCCTATCCCCACCTACTTGAGTCTCCGTAACAATCACCAGTGTTAGAGACTGAGCATTAACCAAATTAGTAAGAACACACTGGAAACAAAGGTTTAAAACCCCTCGACAGTTCCACAAAAGGACATTCATTGGATAGGATTGAGTAGGGGGGCCAATCTCATTGGGACTTTGGGCTCCCATCTTGCTCAACGCCTTCCATCCCATCTCCCTCAGGATTTTCCTAAGGAATACCTTCCCTTTCCCCATGATTATTGCATGCTCCAGTATCCCTAATGGGTATTCTCTTGAGCTTATCAACAGGTTAAGTGGTGGGAGTGGGGCAGACACTTGCAGCAACATCTTATTCCTCATATTCCCCTTACACCCCACAACAACTTCCAGGAGTTCAACGTTCTCCTTTTCATGACTTCTTCCAGACTGTTTAATTCTTTCAAGTTTCGCTCCAGAGAGAAAGGCGATAGTGCTTTCCACTTGAAAATCTTGGCTTCTGCTACCATTGTCCTGTTCGAGGGGAAGACCAACCAAGGATTTGTCCATTCCATCCATGCAGAATCGCTTAGGGGGAGCGTCCCTGACTTTTGGCTTACCGGCGTTAAATGAAAAATATGGCTCCATGCTACCATCTTGGCCTAATCAAACCAACCCTAAATCATTGTTAGACTTGCTTTTATTTGAGTCATCATCTCTTCTGATAAGGCCCAAACTTTCCCTTGGCGGAATATTGCCCATTGGTGCTTGCTTCTTGCTTCCATGAGGGCTACCCGAACACTACCCCTTCCCACTGGATTTACGCACAGAAGAAGAACCGGGCAACTTTTCACCTTCAGATGAATTATTCTTACTAATCTTGAGGCCAGAGGTACTGGGGAGGAACCCACTCCCTGCAGTAAAGGAGGGAGAGTGATCCGAAGAGTGATTCAAGGGGGTATCCTGAGGAGAACCAATGGCTCCAGATGCTGTGCCTTGTGAGGAATTCCCACCATTTTCCAAAGCAACATCTGTGAGATCTCTTCTAACCTTTTTCCTTTTGCTGTCAACAGGCCTGCAATGGGACTTGAAGTCACTTCTAGGAGAGTGGTGATTGGCTCGAGGCATGTGGGCTTCTCTGCTTACCTTTGTGCTTAAGTCAGACCCATGATTTGCAAAGGGTACAGAAGCACATGGTTTTCCTACTTTGGGCCCTACCTTTTTTCTTCTTACTAACATCCATGGCCTATACTCCTTATTCACTCCTCCATCTGAATTTGCCTCTATTTGGGATGCGGGCCTACTGGTCCCACTTCCTTCCCCTTTGTTCTGCACGCCTTCCTCCTCTTGTCTCTGCTTGGGGCTGCTTACTTGGACCATGTACAAGTAGGTTTCTTGCCGATGTCCAACACGGCCACATGAAAAACAAAGAGAGTAAATCCCCTCATACTGGACTTCTTGAATCACCCCTTCCAATAGGATTCTTCTTACCATAGGCATGTTGATGTCTACTTGGATGCAAATCCTAGCATATCTACCCTTCGTCTCCGAGGCCGTATTGGCGTCAATCCTAAGAATTGGGCTGATAGCATTACCAATCTCTTTCAGGATAGCAAGCTCATAATACTCAAAAGGGAGTTTTGGGAGCCAAACCCATACTGTAACCAAACTACACACGGCCGAGGACGGTTTAAAGTTTGGTTCCCACATTCTCATGGTTAGGTAGTGACCCTCTACAAACCATGCCCCCCCCCCCCCCCCCAGAGAACCTTATCATAATCCTCAACAAGTCCAAACCTTATCAGAAAAAAGTGCCCATCGGTTTCCACATGCTCATTACCCTGGATTGTAAGAAATGGAAGCCCACTGTTCTCCCATAAATCGTTACTATTAGGGCATGGGCCCATTTAGCCCTAATGAGATTTCTAGTCTCTGGTTGAAGCTTCACCGCTATCGATCCTTGGCTTAGATCGCCAATAACTCCTAAACTAATATTCTAAGGGCATTGGTTAACATTTTCCAAAATAATAATAATAACTTATTAGCTTTCAAGGTATTTGGTAGTGAAGCCTATGTTTATGGTTCAAATCCTACCTTTTTTACCCCGCTATTTATTAATCATAGATTGGTATAATTAATCTATCCATTTTCCTAATATAATGTTTTATAATTTCACCTTAAAAACACACCGTTGTCTCTCTTTTTTTACCCAAGTTTATAGCTAGGATGCACGGACACTTCATTTGAGTGTCGTACTCGTTTGTGTCATACCCGTGTCGTGATAGTGTCCTATCAACTATATCATGTTATAATTTTTCAAAAATTGTTTGTATTGCCATACTGTACTCATAATATTATCTATGTCCATATTTGTGTATCTTAGATTTATAGGAGTCTTTATGCATATTTTTTAATATTGAACTAGTGAAAATAATATAATTTTATGGTGTGTTTAACATGCTTCATATGTGAAATGAGATTTTTATGATTAAATACTTTTATTTAAACTAGACCTTGTACGCTAAATATATTTTTATTGAAATCATAAATAAATGTATGGAACAAGTTTAATAATTAAGTATAATGTAAGTTTGATAAAATTTATTTTGGTAACGTGAAAAAAAGTGAGTTTGACTAATTTTTGGGGTATGCATCCAACCCACAAACTTGACAATATAACCAGATGTTACTCAAATTAGACTAGTACAACATCTTGGCCACCATTGGTAGATGAGAAAAAATGTAGCATAGAAATTCAAATTCCTCATTAATAATCTTTATCAAACAGCATTTTGCATTATTTATCACAAGAATCATCTACAAACTTGAAAATTTTCATGCGTGCTTAATATAAAAAAAAAAAAGTACATAATCCCAAAACCCTAAACAATAAAGAAAATACTATTTGACCTGAGTACAAGAAACACTAAGGGCATGTTTCGACTAAGGGCGGAGGGAGGGGAGTGGAAGGGAGTAGAATAAAATTAAATGAAAATAGGCTAATTTTAAGCCAACTCTACTCTACTCCCCATTCCTCCCCTTCAATTCAAACGGATCATAAAAGTCAAAGAAAGATAAAGATAGATACCTTTACAATTCAAAATCTCCAACATCAAACTCTCTAATTCTAAAACAAGGGCAAAAAAATTGTTAAAGCAAAAGGTTACACACAAACAAATAAAATAAAATAAAAAACAACAAGAACCCAAAAACAGAGAAGCATTAGTTTTTCTTTTTCTTTTTCTTTTTTATTTTATTTCATTTATTAAAAAAAAAAACGTAAACTATATAAGTTTCTCATTGTGAGAGAAACTTTTGATTGTTTTCATTTTTTTTCTTCAATGTAATTATAGAAGAATCTTTTTTAAGTGTGACCAAACAAGGGTTCAAAGGCAGAAAGTCTTGTAGTAGTCTTTCTATAGACCAAAAATGAAATAGTAGGTATTTAATGCATTAATCTATTGTTGTATATATAGATGTGGAAAGTGCTTGACTGAGTTAAAATGTCTACCATAATTTAAATGAAAATAACTTATATGATTTTAGCTTTCCATATAGCAATAGCACTCAGTAAGTAAACTTTAGGAATTAAAACTAATGATGTAGTTTCACAATTTTTTTTTATCCTTTCTGCCAAGTGATTGAATATCATGACTTAAAACAATAAACGTGACTTTTTTTTTTTTAGAATACTAAGTATTTTTAACAAACACACACACTGGGAGAGAGAACAAGGTCTTAAAGAAACTGACAGTGTGTATATCCAAAAGGGTCTAACTCTTGGATACACAGCACAAACTTTAAACCTCTTTAACTCTACTCAGCAATGGTTTGTTAAATGGTGGGACAAGTTTTTCCACACCCAAGATGTTATTGATAATTTTACCAGGGAGTTCCCTACTGCTACTCAAAGCACTGTTAACACTATTACTTGTGTTAAAGCTTAAGCTCTAGCTTACCTCCTTAGGCAGGCGGCCATGCCTCAACCCACTGCACTTGCTACCCCATCTGCTACTAAACCTGCTAAGTCTTCTGCAAAGACCAAAATAAAAAACTATGCTTTTGATGGTCTCAGCAGATCTAATATAATTGCACTATTAAAACAAAAATGAAAGGATGAAGAAGAAGAAGAAGAAGATGACCAAGAATCCAAGGCATCCTTAGAAGCCTCTTTTGCTAATGACGATCCTTATTACCCTTATAATCATGAATTATTTGGTCATGATGAAGCTTCCACACCAAACTTAGGTGAAGATTAACTCTGTGGACATAATGGCCAAAATTGCCAAGTCCACAAACAAAGAATCTCATGTTAAAGCTATTGATCTGCATTGATTCCTTGCTAAAGTTATTAAAGCTGCTTTGATTCCCTGATAGAAGTATGGCTCTTGCTCTAGCTGTTTCCCACAGGGGATGATTCCCTCCAAACAACACATGTCGACAAATTTGTTAACCTGCTATGAATAGTAAAACAAATCAATTTTACCGTTCACTATTCACTGTTTAAATAGTGTTTTATTTTGCCTATAAAGGGGGGATGTCCCTTTTAGATGAAGGCATTACTTAATTTTCCTAGTTTTAAATTTCATATAGTTTCTAGACTGCTTCCTAAGCTTGTAACCTTTTTCCATTCCAGTTCAAAGCTTTGTATCTATTATTATCTCTTATAAGTGTTTAAATCTATCATTAAAATCTTATTAAAATACCTATTGTTATTATTTTAAGCTTTCTTATTTTCATCATTTATTGTTATATAGTTTCTACTAACTATATAAAAAGAGATCTACAATGATTTTTGGTTGAGTCAATCTTTACCCAAAAACTCACTGTTTTATCTCATGATACTTGTTTTATTTGGGCTTAAAAGAAAAAACATAACCCACACAGCTACATCTCTTTTCCTATGGTTCACCAAACGTTTTTGCATGGGAAAGAAAAGCAAGTCCAGCAGGCAAAAGTGGAAGAAATATCTTCTTCTTCTAACAGACTCCGACAGAGAGATAAGCTTGAGTTGAGTACGTGTGTGGTGCCGATGCAATCTGTACATATTTGGTGAGATAAGGCTCAGAGACAGAAGGTTGTAGGTTTATAAGGGGAGAGGATTGTGTGGTTTAAAGGATGGGAAGAGAGTTTGGCAGAGATTGTGGGTGGGTGTAGGTTTCTTGGAAGTTGAGAGAGAGAAGTAGATGGCCAGATAAAACTTTTTGTTGGTTTGTTGTTTGGCATCTCAACTCATCAAAATACATGTATCTCTCTCTAAAGTTCTCTTCTCTATAGATTGATTGATTTTTTTAAGACTAATTTATCATTCTTTTTTAGTTTCGTTCCGTTCTCTTCTCTATGGGTTGATTGATTTTTTCAAAGACTGATTTATCATTCTTTTTTAGTTCTATTGCTTCAATTTTGATTAAATATTTAATGAAGAAATATGGAGTGGTTGTTGAATTTTTATTTTTATACATGCATGTTATTAAAGTTAGCTTTGTCTTCTGATAGTATTTGCTTTGGAATTTGGGATATAAACCTAGAATGCAGAGCAATCGGATTGGGATGAGTATAACCAATGGTATATATTCATCATACTTTGTATTCCCCTTCTTCTATTAATCTGAAGCCTACAACATATTAATTCATTTTTTTAACAATATTAAAAAAATTAATGACCTTTGGTGCTCTATATCTCTCTATATTTTTCTTCGGTTTAATTGCTTTCAATCCAATGATTTTTTAAAACAAATAACAAATATATTGTATTATCGTTTCATATATATATATATATATATATATATGTATGTATTTTTTTTTTTATTTGATATGACAGCTTGCTAAAGGATCTAATTGGAGTTCAGCCTACTGAATTAGGAAATTTTGCTCATTTGTGAAAAACGTAAGAGAAATATGCATGTTTTACTCAATTATAGAAATCATTTAACCTCGTCATGTTATTATTTTGTTAAATAGTTCTTAGATATTATTGCTTTTTGACAGTTGTTAATGAGTAGTCCATACAAATTCCATTGTTTAAGTCTATGAAAATTGTCTATACATGTGATTTGTGTAAGATAGTTTTCTGTTGTGTGTAAGTTCTATAATTAGCTTTCTAGAACTATTATTGTATTGTTGGTGTTATTTGTATAGTGTGTGGGATTAGTCCTTATTATGATCTTGATTTGGCCAAACTTTGGCTGTATGTGTATTTCTTGGTTTGTATTAAATGCAAGTATTCTGATTCATAATTTTTTATTTTTTTTTTTAATGCCAAACCAGTAGCATTCTTTGTGAAATAGACAGTGTATATGGAGAATGGTGATTTAATATATCAGGAAAACAACCTATGACACAATAGAAACATTTGAGCATAAATTAGAAAAGAACTCATTTTCATTTGCGCTTTGTTTGGCTAATTTTAGAGGTTTCATTGTTTTAGTTTGTAAATGGTAGAATGTAATCAATTTTTAGATGATGCACTTTTTTGGTTATTATGTTTTGTCTATCCTTTGTTTATGTGTGTGTGTGTGTTCTTTTTATTTTATTTTATTTTTTATTTGTAAGTTCATGGTGTTATCTTCATAAATGTTGCTTCTTGTGTTGCAATTCATCTGATACTTTGCTCTCTAGATTGTGATAGTGCATAATCTCTAAAGCAACAAGTAAGTACAATTAAGGCTTCAAATTACATGAAATTGTTTTTGATCCATGATGTTATCTTCATAAGCGTTGCCTCTTGTGTTGCAGTTCATCTGATACTTTGCTCTCGACATTGCGATAGTGTTTGATCTCCAAAGCAACAAGTAAGTACAATTAAGGCTTCAAATTACATGAAATCGTTCTCAATTTGTGAACTTTCTCTTTGGAATATATAATGATTCTATTGTTTTCGTTTACTATTATATGTTATTTTTTCCGCATATTGGATATTTGTTTTATCTTTCTCATTGATTTCGTTTTTCTTGTTTGTTCTCAACTTTGTTATTGTTAATTGCCCTCTTAATTCCCATGTTTTTTTTTTTTTTTTTTATCAAAACATAGTAGCCTAAAATTACATGGAGAGTGAAGATTTCGATAATACCTCAATTAAGATGAATTTCTATTGTTCTAGCCAAAAAAGGAAAAGCATATCAGCGTCTGATGAAGTGATAAACTATAATAATAATAATGATACAATCATTACAAATTCAGTAGATCTATTAGTTACTACCTTAAAAGAAAAAGGTAAGTTTAAGTATATGAAAACAGTAGTCTTTTTGTAAGGGGGTGGGCTGTGCTAGTGGTGTTGGGCTGCCTCCTACTGCACTAAGCCCAAGTTTTCTGGATAAGAGAGTTGAGACCGGCCCAGCTTCAGCTTAAGTTGGTATGGCTTGTGCGCAAACAAAGCCAGGTCTGCCAGGGACGTGTTCACGATAGGCGAAACTATTTCAAACAAATCGTGGCAGACTGACATAATAATAAAATAAACAGAAAATATCTAGCCACTTAATGGGGGAATTGACCAAACAACCCTTAAAATCAATTACAACAGCAATACTAATTGTTTTCTTTGTGGAAGAGAAAAAGCATAACAGAGGATATCAAATATTAATACGCATGGGTTAGTCAGAATATTGGGGAAATCAACCAAAATCCAATCCGCAGGAGTAGAGCCACAAAGGGAAGAACGTTCCTTCTCAACACAGTCAATCTCTTAGGAAAGAGTCCTACCGTGAAGATTAACCGCCCTGAGGGAAACGAGCCTGAGTGGTTTTTCTGCGCAGATACTCTCGAGGTTTTCACAAAGGGCCGAATTTTATGAGGGAGAGAAGGGACCAATCTACCGGTGCATGCCCACCGTTTTAATTCTCACTATTTCTTTCTTTCTTGTGGTTTTCTTTCTTTCTTTTCCCACTCGTTTTCTTTGCTATTTCTTTTAAGTTTTCTATCTCTTAGTCAAAGTTCTCTTGTTCCTCTTCTGCTCTGTTCATGACAAGACCCTCCTTTTGTAGTGCCTGCCATGACCAGATTTTACTGTTTTAGCCCTTAACTCCCTTTGTCTAGTCTGGGTGTACTGGCCGACCATCACTGTTCCGTCTGTGTATCACCCTCCCATCACCAGACAAGGAAGAGTATTTTGTTTGCTAGTCTGCCGTGGCACCCTTTCCTGCTATGGTCTGAGTTATTTCTCTCTCCCTATCCCTCATGGCATGCACCTAATGGTTCCAACTCAGCTTGCCTCTTTTGGGTAATAAGCCATCCCAGCAGGACATCTCCCCGAAAGAGCCTAAGTCGGAACCTTTAAAATAGATTTTTCCCCTCTCCCCACCACCAAACCATGCCCTCTGAATCTTTGCCCCCCGACCTCACCATGCTCTGTATTGGCTGGGTACAGGCTGGTGGTGCCTGGGCCTTGCTCGTATCTTCATTCCATATGTATCCAAAACCTGCCTGCTGCCCATTCGTCTGCTGTGGTCTGGAGGCTCGCCGTCCGTGTTTTTTGACCTTTTATGTGGGCTGCTTTTTTTTTTTTTTCTCGCTCCCTTCAGGAATTGGGCTTTATTTGATGATGTGCCTTACATTTCTTTGGCCCACTCCTTGGTTTCCCTCATTTCTTGCAATATCGTTATGTTATTCCTACTGTAATGATTTAATCCTGCTGTGCCTCTTTTAGGCCAGCCATTTATTCCTTCTCCCAGTGGCTTGGCATGGCCACTGGTTTGCTTTTATTTATGGGCTCCTATGTCCCTTTTGTCTTTCCCTTGGGCATCCTTGGCCCGTTTGCTTTCTTTGGGCTTCCTCAGCCCTTTTGCTAATTCTGCATTCCCATAGGCTTTTACTAACTTCATTGGGTTTCCCCGGTCCAATAACCTTATTCTCATCCTTGGGGTGTATGGGCCTGCCATAAACTCCTTACTTTCTTAGTTTGCATTACTTTGGGCCTGCGACGGCCTTTTCTCGCTTTTCTACCCCATACACTGCCCATAGGATGCTATTTCTCTCTTTCCGGGCTTCTTTAAGCCCACTTGCCTCTTCAAGGCCCATTTGTTTATTTCTTAGGCCTGTGATCCATTATTCCCGTCGCTTGGGTTAATGGTTTTGCTGTCTGCTTTGCCAATTCTTTGCTGCCCTTGTTATTGGGCTTTCTTTCTTTTCACCTGAATTCTCATAAATGGCCTTCAACACTTTTAGATTGGATTACAAATATGGCGCTAATTTTTTTTCTCCTTTTATAAATAAAGGTATTAGAGAAGGTTCTAAGAGAACGAAATATTGGTATGGTACATTATCCGATGAGCCAAAAAAAAAGATTTTTGCAAGAAAAGGAGAGAAGCCAAACTTCTACAAGCTTCAAAGTTAATTATATGGGATGAAGCACCAATGTCAAGAGGGCAAACAATAGAAGCTTTAGATAAGATGCTACAATATATAAATGAATCTGAGTTACCATTTGGAGGCAAAGTAGTTTTATTTGGTGGTGACTCCTGTCAAGTCTTACCTGTTGTTCCAAAAGCATCAAGACAAGAAATAATTGATGCTAGCATAGGATCAAGTCATATTTATGGCTTATATTAGAAAAAATCAAATTAACTGAAAACATGAGAGCATAATTAGATCCTGCCTTTTCAAATTACTTGTTACAAGTAAGAAATGGAACTGAACAAATAGTTACTGATGTGACAATAAATCTGCCAACTACCATGATTATACCATATATAGATGACATGACCTCTTTAACTGCCTTGATAGATGCTATCTTTTTAAGTGTAAATGATTATCCAAGAAATTTAGACCTTATGATTAATAGAGCTATTTTAACACCTAAAAATGATTGTGTTGATGAGAAAAATAACTTGTCTATAAAAAAAGTTTCCGGGTGAGGTTACTCGATATTATAGCTTTGATGACATCATAGATAGAACTAAACAAGTTCTTCAAGAAGACTTCTTAAATAGTTTAACACCAAATGGACTCCCTCCACATGAATTGATGCTTAAACCAAATTGTTCTGTCATATTGCTTAGAAACATTGATCCCTCACAAGGATTATGCAACGGAACATGATTGATTTGTTGTCAATTTAAACCAAATGTAATTGATGCATAAATTGTTATAGGTCATTATCGTGGTAAAAGAGTTCTTTTTACCAAGGGTTCCATTTTTGCCTATTCAACGTGAAAAACACCTATTTCCATTTAAAAGAACTCAGTTTCCCATTAGACTAATTTTTGCTATGACAATAAATAAAACCCAAGGACAAATTCTAGATTATGTGGGAATATATTTACCTCAACTAGTTTTTTCTCATGGACAACTCTATGTAGCATTATCTAGAGCAAAAACTGCAAATTCTGTTAAAGTTCTTCGACCAACTTCTATTGATGTTTCTAATGACAATTGCATTAAAAACATTGTCTATAGAGAACTATTAATGCTGATAAACTAATGTTCATATTTGAAAGCTATTTCAAATAAACCAAGTAATTTGCTTAGCCCCCCCCCCTCTCTCTCTCTTTTAGTTTTTCCTTAATTTCCTTTTATTACAACTGCATTTCCTTCTTATATGCTTTTGCTTAGTACTTATCATTTTAGTTAAGATTCATATCATTCTTATTAAATATTGTATTATTAATTATAGCTAATGCATTGTTTTTCTTACTTCCATTATTAACTCAATAGGATGCGCAAACTGTATAATTCTATTAAAGACATTACTCCAAAAACTAGAAATTGGAAGGTGAAGATTGTTGTTGCTGAAAAGACGACGACACGTACATCACATAAAGCCCAACCAAATATATGTGGCTCATATTGGCTGATAGCTAGGTAAATTAACAATCTACTTTGTAAATTTTATGTAATAGTGCTTGTAATATAGATGCTCATTTTCATTTTCTCACATATCTAACAATTCTACTTATATAGGGAAATAAAGAGCAGACTGTTATCTTTAATCAATGTGAGATTGACATGTTTGACCACGTGTTACACATAACAAGGACATACTACATCCATAATGCAATCAACAAAGCAATTAAACTAGAGTATTGAATTGTTGATAATATTTACTAGTGGACAATCACTCTAACTACGTTGGTTGAAGAAATATCAAATGATGATTCAACAGTCCCTGCACATTCCTTTAGCTTTGTTCCTTTTACCGAGTTCCATAAACATATGGATTACTCTACACTTGTCGGTAAGAATTGGAATATTAATTTAATTTACTTATCAAAGAAATGAATTGCAAAATTAATTCTCATAGCTCTTCTTTAGTTTAATATTAACCAACAATGATATGACATTTATTTATTTTAGATGTTATTGTTGTTGCAATTGATGTGCGCTCGGCTTGAGAACTTCAAACTAGAATTGGCCCATCGATGATCCAACAAGTCATTCTAATTGACCAGTTGTAAGATTTAATAATTTTTTCTATTTTCTCCCACAGTGGATTTCTTTTTGATTCAATTTTTTATACCTAGCCAATCTAAATTGGCTGCTACTGTTATTGATAAAAGACATGTATAAACCAGCACTTTTGAACTCTTTTTTCACATAATAACGAACAATTATTACAACTTTTGACTGCTTTAGTTGGTTTATACATTACAGGCTGAAACCAATAATTCTAACCATGTGGGATTACCAACGAATTAGTTGCCATTACACAGATGATCACTGCTAGACTTGCTATTATGGCAAGTAGATTAAAAGTTGTTTTTCATAGTGATAAAGTCTTTTCAAAAAAGAAAAATTTTTGGCTTAGTAATTGCTGATTACCCTAACATTTTTATCTATCACAAGTTTATCTCTCTTAACAAAATCATCAAGTTCCTTTATCATTGATCCACGCATTCCTAAAGCAACTGCATTACAAACTTGGTATATTATGCATCTCTTTTAAATTCTTTACTATTTCATATAAATAATTAATGTCCAGTTTTTAAAGCATTCATCAAAATAACTTCAATTCAATTTATAAATGAATTAGTCTTAACAGACTTTAAGACTTATGTGCATCAATAATCTACTAAAATAAATAAATTCATTTTTTTCCTTTTTATTTTTTAAGCTCTATACACAACTAAACACCTTGTGTATATCAAACTTTTAAAAATACCTAACTAATTGAAAATCTTCATCTGATTATGTTATATATTAGATTATATAATGTTGCTCTGATTTCACGTGGCAATTAAAGGCTATGAGGCTTATCTGTGGCACTAATGGAAACCTCCTATATAAAAATATTAATCTCAGAAACCAATGAAACATGACTAATTCACTTAATACATGTACATGCTTTATCTCTTCTTTTTTTTCTTCCCTTCATTGTTGATTAAACATTGGATAATATAAATTGAACTCACAAATATAGTCAATTTTTGGATGACTCTTTGCAAAAAAATCACATGTATATGGTCCTTGAGCATTAAGATATTTAAAATTTTCTTAGCACATTTAGCTTTTATTGTTCTCTATTACTTATGAATATATGATTACAACTTTTTCTTCTCATGGTCGCTCCAGAAGCTTATAAATCATGAGTGGGAGGGTTACTTAGGCGATGTGGGACTCGGGTGAGCCTAAGTGTCAATCACTTCATGGCAAAAATCCTTAGCTCCCACCCCTTCGTGACAAAACCGTGAGGGCCTGGCTCCCCAAAACGGACAAACACCGATTAATGGGGGGCAGGTACCCACAACTTCAAAAATCAATTAATTTATATTTTTTGTTCATGTTAAAAATATAATTTAAATTTAAACTTAATCACTATTTTTTTTACTAAAGCCAGCACTTGCCTTGCACGTGCGGCCCTACCGTGTGTGTGTGTATCGATAACTTTCAAATTGTAAGTCAAAAAAAGAATAAATTTTCTCAAAAAAAAAAAAGAATATATTTATTTATATTTTAGTTAATTTATTATTTTTACTAATTTAATATATTTATTTATATTTTAAATAATTATTAAATTAATTATGATGTCATCACGGTTCAACCTTGGTTCGATCTCGATCCGACCTGAAAAACCTTTAACCTCTCTTTTTTGTAGTTCAATGAATGGTCTGGGTTTGAAAACCATGCACGGGAACTGCGTTCATGTCAAAAATGTGTACAACACTGGTACGTTGGCAATTTCACTATGCTTATACTTTCGAGGATTACGTAACAATGTTGATCATTTTACAATTCTAATTTATTGCATTTGGATACACTACAATAAATACTTTCTATTGCAACGGCCACAAAATGTTGCTAAAAGCCCAAAATGCCACAAAACGTTTTGCAGCATTTTTTTAGCGTTTTTTCAACCATTGCAAGAGTTGCGTTGCAATTTCCCTATTGCAATACATTTTGAAAGTGTTGCAATAAAGTTTTTGTTTAGTAGCGGGCTTTGACAAGCATTGCAATAAAGTATGCATTGCAATGTTTTTCAAAATATTGCTAAAAGTTTCAATTTTTTTTAATTATGAAAAGAATTTTTCCCTAAAATTGATTTTGAAAAATTAACGTTTATTTTAGTAACTTGAATGCAAATACATAATGCTCAAAATATTAAAGAGTACACATAGAAAAAAATGTCATTTATTCAAATAACGTGATTACACCATTATGTTTCACCAATACACTTTAAGTACAAAGATC
This sequence comes from Quercus robur, assembly GCF_932294415.1. Taxonomy (NCBI): domain Eukaryota; kingdom Viridiplantae; phylum Streptophyta; class Magnoliopsida; order Fagales; family Fagaceae; genus Quercus; species Quercus robur. Next base: position 43,002,043 of record NC_065541.1, on the reverse strand, counting down.
AATGTTGTGAAATTTAACAATAAAATTTACATTCTATTCAATTTATCAATTGTTAGTTACAAAATAATGATTTTTTGTCTCACGCCCAATAATTGTTGCATCAAACTGCTACTTATTTTTTTTACCTACAACACATATTACAATAATAAAAATTAGTAATGTCATTTACAAAATTTATAGCTATGTCATCACAACAAAACCAACATAAATCATGAAACATATGAATGATTCCTACTTTTGGTGTGCAAAAAAGATTTGAATACTATGTAATTAACCCACAAGATTGTATAACTTAGAGTATTATGAACCAACATTTTAGCAACAAAATAAAGGCATTTATATACATTCATTAATTCAACACAAAGTGTATTCTACTAAAACCCTTAGCAAATACCCTTCAAAATAACAACAATCCAAAATACATATAAAGAAATATCACCTTGTTGAAGAATAACAATGACTTGTAGCAAATGTAGATATTCCTTGCAAGTTGACTCACTAATTAACATGGTCTCTATTGAACAATCTCCTCTAATCTTTTTATACATCCCCCACCACCAAGTACCTTTAAATGGGTTTATACTTTCTATGCGCAAAATTGAGAGAAACTCTGTAGGGCGTTGTACATTGGGGTGGGCTGCTTCTTGCGGTGGTGGGCCCGAATGTTTATGAGTAAGGGAGTTGAGACCGGTCCAACTGTAACTCAACTTGGGTCAGCTTGCGCACAAACTATACCTCGCCTGCCAGGAGTGTGCTCACGGCAGACAGAACTGTTTCAGATGAATTACGACAGGTAGATATAATAATAATAACAAAACAGAGTACTCTGACTATTTAATGGAAAATGGCCAAGTAATCCCTACTTATAAGACATGATTACAGTCATAACAATGTCATTTATAAAGAAAGTAAAGGAGAAAGAAGGTAACATGAATTAATCAAGAATGAGCATAAAGTCAGGTTTAAGTTTGATCCACAGAAGCAAAACCAAAGAAAGGAGAACGTCTTCTCTCAATGCAAATAATCTCCCAGGAAAGATCCTGTCGTGGGGATTAATGGCTTTGAGGGAATCGGACCTGAATGGTTAATGCTCAGAAGGAATCCTTATTATGTTTTGGAAGAGAGCAGGATTTAAAGGGGAAGAGAGAGAAATCGACCTACTGGTGCATGCCCATTGTATTATCTCTCTTTTTTTCTTCTGTTTTCTCTCTTATCTTTTTTCCTTTCTCTTGTTTTCTTTTTATTCTTTTCTTTTACTTCGCGATACTCCCTCTGTTTTTCGATCCTCCTTTCAGGGCACGGCAAGGGTCCTTTTATAGTGCCTGTCGTGACCAGATTTTACCTCTTTGTCCCTTAACCGCCTTTGTCTGGTCTGGGCGTACTTGCCGACCACCAAAGGGTTTGTCTGTGTGCCACTCACCCTTGCCAGACAAAGGTAGGATTGTTTCATTTGTTAGTCCATCGTAGCACTCTTTCCTGCCACGGCGTAAATGCTTTCTCTCTCTTTCCCTCAAGGCATGCACCTAACGGTTCCCCCCTCAACCTAGCCTCTTTTGGGTGGCCTGTCATCCCAGCAGGACGTACCTCCCAAAAGGGTTTGGGCAGGAGCCGCAAAACAGGTTTTTTCCCCTCTCCCCACCACCAAACCATACCCCCTTTCTCTCTTACCTCTGACCCATGATCCCACCACGTCCCATATTGGCTGGGTACAGGCTGGTGGTGCCTGGGCCTTGCACGTGCTTTCCTTTCATATATGTCCAAAAATCTGCCTGCTGTTCATGCGTTTACCGCGGTCTGGAGCTTTGTTTGCACAGTCTGCCTTACCTCTTCGTTCTTTTACGTGGGCCGTTCTTTGTTTTCCCGCTCCACTCACGAGCTGGGCTTTATTTGATGATGGGTCTTACATTTCTTTGGCCCACTCCTTGGTTTCCTTTATTTCTTGCAATGTCGTTTTGTTATTCCTACCGTAACAACTTAATCCTACTGGGCCTCTTTTAGGCAAGCCGTTTGTTCCTTCTCTCAGTGGCTTGGCATGACCACTATTTTGCTTTTACTTATGGGCTCCTATGTCCCTTTGGGCTTTCCTTTGGGCATCATTGGCCCGTTTGCTTTCTTTGGGTTTCCTTGGTCCTTTTACTAATTCCACACTCCCATGGGCTTTTTACTAACTTCATTGGGCTTCCCTAGCCCAATAACCTTATTCTCATTCTTGGGGTTTATGGGTCTGCCATAAACCCCTTACTTTCTTAGTTTGCATTGCCTTGGGCCTGCGGCGGCCATTTCTCGCTTTTCTACCTCATACACTGCCCATGGGATGCTATTTCTTTCTTTCCGGGCTTCTTTGAGTCCACTTACCTCTTCAAGACCCATTTGTTTATTTCTTGGGCCTGTGATCCATTATTCCTGCCGCTTGGGCTTAATGGTTTTGCTGTCTACTTTGTCAATTCTTTGTTGCCCTTGTTATTGGGCTTTCTTTCTCACAAATGGCCCTCAACAAACTCAAAGTAAATAATATATATATATATATATATAAATAAAGTAAGACTAGTCTATTTAAAACATGATGTTGGGAGGACACAATATTATATCCCTTAACAACATGTAATCATGGTTTTAAAAATCAGAATGGTCAAAAATCGTTTTTGCCACTGGTTCTTGGTTCAAATTGGTTTTTACCGGATCGGATTGGTGCCTAGTTCCCAGTTGAATTGGTTGAACCGGCCGATCCAGTTTGGTTTTTAAAACAGTGCATGTAACAACAACATATAAACATTTTGGTTTGTTGATTTTGAAAATACAGTACCTACATTATTGGTGTATTATAAGAAAAATAATAGAGCTACCCAACACAGTAGATACATCTCTATCTTCAAAGCTATACCTCTATCCCAATTTACAAAGCATAAACTACAAAATAAAATGAGTAAAATAATATTTTTGTCCCTAAATTTTACCAAAAAATTGTTTTTCATCTCTAAACTTTAACAAGCTCATTTTTCATCTCGAAACTATTAAAAAATTTGTTTTTCATCCCTAAACTATTGAAAATGTTTCACTTTCTTCCTTAAACTTTAAAAAATATATTTTCTCATCACGAAACTACTGGAAAAAAAAAGTAAGCACTATTTTTGTCTCTAAACTATTAAAAAAACTCTTTACAAAGTTTAAAAATGAAAAAAGAACTTTTCATAGTTTAGGGATTAAAAACAAAATTTTTAGGGATTATTATTTTTTTTTTTTGGAAGTTTAGGGACCAAAATTGTATTTTACCCAAATAAAATCAATAGCACTTCTCCTTTGTGGACTATGTTTATAATTCATTACTATATGTAGGGGGTGGTCTTCGAATTGTACTCCATGAGCAATCCCATTGAAGAATAGAGCAAACCAAGGAAATGGACTCGGACCATATGCAGTGGGAGAAAGAGCCTAGGCCCAATAAAGGAAATAAGGGCCAATCGTAGGAAACAACCCTACATCCTTGGATTGATGCACAATGATATATGGCCCCTCGGCCAAACACATCCAAGGCGTTCAATGTCGATGAAGTAGTTGATGACGAACACAATCCTATGAGAAATGTTTGAGGAACTTCCGCATTAATTAAATGTTCCCCTTTGTCACTGGCTGCATTTATTACTGAATGATCAACCTGAACAATGCTTCATGTCCCTAAAATCTAATTTCATAATCAAAACACGGGAGGGGACACTTGATAAGACGAGTATCTCTTGACCCCCATTATGGCAGCCCACTACTAAGAATAAGGCTTGGGGGGTATAAATAGAAGCTACATGCACACATAGAAGGTGATTCAAAAAAATTAGAGAGAGATAAAAGTTTAGAGAATTTGTATTTGCCTTTGGATGCATGTATTCTCGGCAAGATTAGCCCTAGGTTGATTATTGATAATAAACTTGTATCATTCAGCTTCTATTCTTGTTATAATCTCCCATTGTGGATTTATCCATCTTCCAATCACTACAAATTAGTTGTGATGATCAAATTCTAATTAACTACTTAGTTTTTTTTTTTTTTTTTGATGAGAATTAACTACTTAGTTAGTTAGTTAGTTTATGACCTCCACACTATGATTTATTTATAATAATTAATCTATTTAGGGGCCAATTAGGACTAATATAGGATTATCCAAATAAATATGGATATATATATATATATATATATATTAATAGCCAAAGTTCAGAGAAAATCCAATTAGATTTTAATTGGATTCTTAATTTCGCGCCACGTGTCCCATTTAATTTTTAATTTTGTGCCAAGTGAATTATTGAGTGTAAAAAATTGAAGAATCCAAATTCAATTAGATTTTAAATTGGATTTCAATTGGAGTCATTTGAATCTCTCCTAAAAAAAAAGTATAATTGTGATAATTTTTAATTGTACTTGTGCATATACATGGGGCTACGTACTAGTTTTAATAATAAACTGTTTGGTACATGTGCTTAAACACATGTTTTCAGTTTTTAAACAACATTACACGTATTTTCACACACTTTTTTACCCACACAAATTTCTAAAAAAAATGAAAATGGTTATTTAAACGAGTCCAAATCTTTTGTCTTACTTTTCCTGTTTCGATCTATACTCCACCAATAAAAACTTGTCATGTGTTCACCTAATTAATTAAATACTATCATTATTGACTTATTAATACCGTTATTAATTAATAATAATATTTAATTAATTAAGTAAATACGTGATAAGTTTTTATTAGTAAAATATAGAATGGAGCAAAAAAATAGAACAGAAAATTTGGACTCTATTTAAACACACATACCAAACTGCTCAAAACAACTTGGACATTATTTTTAAAACAATGGTCCAATAAGTGTAATTTGAAACAAATGGGCCTGCCTGGGCTTGAAAGTGATACTTATTAGAACTGGGGGAATGGACTTAAAAATATATATAAAATAGCTATTGGGCCACCGAGGTTTCGTAAGGAGGCGAGATTCCTATTCCCTCACCCTCCCAAGAAATGAAGCAAGGATTATAAAAGCAGCGAGTAGTAGCAGTAGTAGTAGAAGTGTATCTGTATTGCGTAGAGACCATTCCAACCTGGTTGTCTTACTTTACTCATCGCACTTCCTTTCTTCTCATCAGGAGACGAGGGTTTCTTCGTCTTCGTTGTTGTAATCCAAACACAAATTCTCAGAGTTCTTTCTAACAAAAAAGGAAAGAATGGCAAAGGAGGATAATAATAATAGTAAGAAGAACAAGAAGGAGGAGAAGAAAGACGAAGATCTGGTGAGTACCCCTTCAATTTCAAATTCAAACTAACAAAGAAAGTATTAGTAGTGATTTTGTGCTGATTGATCGTGTATTGCAAATTGCAGTCGGAAGAGGATCTGGCACTGAAGCAGCAATTGGAGCTTTACGTGGAGAGAGTTCAAGATGCTGACCCTAATTTACAGAAGGTCGCTCTTGAGAGCATGAGGTAATATTATTATAACTCACTCTTACTTACTTTTTAGGGTTATAAACCAAAATTTTCATTTTAGGGTTAGGGTTTGAATGTTAGGGATTTTGTTAGCTTTTTGGGCTTTTTAGATTAACTATGGGAACATTATTAGCTCGTTGTATGGAATACTGTAAAAATAAAAAATAAAATAAAAATTTTGGTATTATAGGCAGGAAATCCGAACCTCTACGAGCTCCATGACTTCGGTCCCAAAGCCGTTGAAATTTCTGCGGCCACATTATGGAACGTTAAAGGCGTTTTACGAAACCATGGAGGACTCTGAAATGAAGGTATAATTTTGTTTGATTGGACATTGTCCATTATGGAAGTAGTAGCTTTCCGGGCTTATCTAATTACTTTTTTTTTTTTTTGTCAATGCAGAAGTACCTTGCTGATGTGCTATCCGTTCTGGCTCTCACCATGTCTGCAGAGGGCGAAAGGGTATGAATTTAAGTTTTGTTGATTCCATTAGTTAATTCTCTTTATAAATGTAAATGTAAATTCCTTTCATGTTGTTTGGGACTAACATTTATTTCGTTTCTTGTTATTTTTTTGTGACAATTCTTTTAGGATAGCTTAAAATATCGATTGGAGGGTTCAGGAGGTGATATTGGCTCATGGGGCCATGAATATGTGAGGTGAGCACCATTTGCTTAAAATAATTGTGGTCAGCATGGAGTTTTTAGGTGGTATGTAGTTTGTTCTGGTCATATTTTTTGTAAGGTTTATAGGTTCTAGAGTTTTTTTTTACTAGCAGTGATTGAAGTTTAATACATATAAATGAATATTACCATCACTTACTATTGATTTTTATTACTATTTTTTGTTTGTAATCAGGAACTTAGCTGGAGAAATTTCACAAGAATATGCTAAGCGACAGGTTAGAAATAAATCTTATTGAATTCTATGATAGTTTTCATTATGAAAAGGCTTGTTATAGGTACTGGGAGCATTCTATAAATCTTCTTTTTTAAATCAGTGAGAAAAAACTTTCTATTCATGTGCATTTACAGCTAAGATTTAAAATTTGGTTTCATATGCACCTTGAAAAAACAGATTAAAGTGCTTTAAATTTCTACTATCATGCACTACAATATTCACGCTTCCCTGAATTTGAAGTTATGTATCATGCAGTATGTTGTTGGAGTAGTATTACATTGTAATAATGCTCATTGCTCTAATTTATGTGCAATATCTGTGATTAGAGTGTAACATTCTTTGATAAATATTTTCTCTAGAGTTTTCATCTTCTTTGGTGTTCCATGCTTTATCGTTAAGAACTCGTTCTTAATTTTAATTATGTTTTTTTTGAATTTACCATAACAGAGCGAAGAAGTTCCAATTGAGGATCTTATGGAGCTTGTTCAACAAATAGTTGCTTTTCACATGAAGGTATAATTCGGTAACATGTGACAATATGACTATAGGTGACATTTGATAGGATTTTTTGTTGTTGTTTGGTTTGTTTATAATCAATGCGAATTGCAATGCAGCACAATGCTGAACCTGAAGCTGTTGATCTTCTAATGGAGGTACCAAGCAGTATTGCCCTTTTGATCTTTTTCCTTTGTTGTGCCTTCTTGTTTGTCATTTTTTTCTCCTTTTGGTCTTTGGCCAACATTGAGATATGTAATATCTGACTAATGCTAGGTTGAAGACCTTGATCTTTTAATTGAGCATGTTGACAGTACGAATTTCCGAAGGACATGTCTCTATCTAACGAGTTCAGCAAGGTAAGTGGGATTATACCATCAATTTTTGGAGATGCTTATCCGATGGATTAGTCATTTAACACTCTGATTGCAAGGTAAGTGGGATTATAATTAGCATGGGATTTAACTCTTTGATTGCAAGCTAAGTGGGATTATAACTAGCATGGGATTTTTTTTGGCGGTGGGGGAGGGGGTCATGGTTAGACCAATTAGGTGCGTGTGTGACTTATCATTAAAAAAAGTATGTTTCATTGTCAGTTCTGTTTTGGTCATCTATTGCTTGTTTTCTGGTCAATTCACAGGGAAAGTTTATTTAATAAAGAGATGTCTGCATTTAGGCTCAAAAAACATAGGCAAGTCTCAAGAGAATACCATGCAACTCCTGAAAAGATTGACATATGACTTGAACCTGCTCTTGTTCAAGAACTTGGATTACTATACTTTATAATAATTTTGACCTTTTTGCTGCTTGTTAAGGGTTGAGATGAACAGGTTTTTATTTACTAAAGAATATTGCAACGTAAATTTTTTTCCATGTATGAAATGCTGCATCAATGATCTAATATGTTCAGTAAAAGATAACCTTCTGCCTTGGGGGTTATTATTATTATTTTGATAAGTAATAAATTTTTTTAAGAGAGAAGATTGCTTTAATTTCAGATGATGAATGAAACATGAAGAATCTTTAAAAATCACATAATCATACAAAAAGCAAAGTGAGTCTTGGAACTCAAGAACAGAATTACAACGAGTAAAACACAACATGTGAGACCAATCAAACAAAGTTTGAATTAGCAAGGATTGCAACTGATCAAGAGAGCTCTCAATATCCTTGAAAGTGCGTCTATTACATTCCTTCCACGCTATTCACTTCAAACATAATGGAGTAAGGATTCAAACATCCAACCAGTGTTTCCCAAACCAATTCCTCCAACCAAACAATAGGTCTGCTACCATTGATGACAATACTCAATGAGTCCCAAACATCTTAAAGACTACACTCTACAAAATATATGCAACTTCACAATGGAGCAACAAATGATCCATTGTTTCTCTTTTTTGATAGGACAAATGATCCATTCGTTTCTCCACTGCACTGACACATGCAACACCAGCCAATTATAAAGTATCCCCTCTTGATGAAATTATCATAGGTAAGAATCCTACCCCAAGTTGCTGTCCAAACAAAGGACACTTGGTTAGGGACCTTAGCACTCCAAATATTCCTCCAGGGGAATAAAATAGCATTGGTGCCATTACCATAGCCTTATAATGGGAACAAATGCCAAACTTTCCACTCATTCAAGAACCATCTCATCCTATAAAATCCCTCCCCTCTAGGCACCTGAGAGTAAATATGGATTAGAAAGGAGTTCACGGATTCTAACTTCCAATCTTGAAAGTTTCTGTGAATTGCACATACTGACTCTGAATGCCTTTCATATGGCTGTCTAAAAATTCAGAGACTAAGTGGTGCAGCCATGGAAGATTGATGTAAAATTACTTTGCAATTCGCCTATTCAAGAATTATTATATGGGCTCCACGTGTAAAGTCCAATTAAAGTAAAATTCATGTAGTTTTATAGGTCTAGGTTTGAGTCTTTAAAGTTGCAATAGTTTTTTATTTGGGTTTATATTTTATTAGTTATGGTCAATTTATGTTATGGGGAAAATATGTGATTTTAGCGATTTCTGCGAATTAAGGGTATTTTGGTACTTTAGTTGAGTCTAGAATTTTCTAGGAGATCCTAAGTATCCTAGGTTTTATTTTCTTTGGGTTCAAGTCAGTATTTTATTAGGTTTCAGACTTTTAGTTTACTAGTCGAACCAAGAGTCCTAATACTAGTAGGACAAGAGTCTTTGTATATAATTGTGTTCAATGTATTCAAAGGAGATGAGAGTTGATTAATTTAATTATTGAGTGTATTGAGCATTGAGACATGTTGGCATTTGTTGATGTTTTCTCTCTTTATCTTCTCTGTTCTTCTTCTTCTTCTTCTTCTTCCTTAAAACCCCAAATCAAGCCTTTCCTTTTACCTATCAAAACCCCAAATCCCCACATACTTTCTTATACCAAATAGCCATCAAATAAATAACACTATAAACCACCTTTTAATTCCTAACTCAATCCCATAACTCTTTCTTCAACAACTCAAAATCCTATTTCCACAAATCCTCCTAAACCTTAATCCACCACAGCCACATGTATACAAATTTCTCAATTTTTCCTACGTCACTAAGGCATCTTTGTCAACTGAGTACGCATATAGGTCAGGGTACAAATCCTTTAGAGTATGATGTCCACTACATTGGTCGTGCCGAAACCTTACACGTGTGCCATCTCTAATCTCAAAGGACATGCTGAGAGGAACTGTCTTAGCCTGCTCTGATACTTTGCCAAAGACTACAACCATGTGTCCCTCTACATGGCCCATCCCTTTCACCCCATACTTTGAAGCAATCACCCATGACCTAACACCAAAAATGTGTATCTGCATGCCCAAAACGCCGTAACCATTTTCCTAATCCCCAAACTGCCTACCTCAATAGGTGGACAAACTGTATTCCACTTCACCAAAGGGTATTTGAAATCCATAAGAAGTTTCTCTCAAGTCTCACAAGCCTATTAGTTATGAACATTGAAATAGTATATAAAGAAAAATAAAAAGTTGGTAAGCTTGAAAGCATACTCTTCGGCAAGGTTAGCCTCCTTCCTTTGATAGATATTATCTCTTCCAACTCGGTTATCTCTATTCCATCTTCTCTAATATAGGATTCCACACACAAAGAGCCTTAAAGGATGCCTCCAAAGGCATACTCAAGTAACTAATAGGCAAGCTCCCCCAACTTTGCAATGTAATATATCTGCTAGCTTGATTATGTTATCCACTCTGCCTATTGGGGCCGCTTCACTCTTGCCCAAGTTGACATTCAGGCCTTTAAGAGCTTTAAAACAAATCAACACCATTCTTATATACAAAATTTGTGCAATATTTGGATCACAAAATAAAATGGTTTCATTAGCCAAATAAGAGAGGGAGATACTTAGCTTCTTAGTTGTAGCAGGCCCTACTCAAATCCATGAATAACACCCACCACCCCCCCGCCCCCCCCCCACCCCACCCCTCTCCTTAGTTTTCTTCAAAATCTGGCTCAACACCTCTATAACCAGAATAAAAGGCAGTGGTGATAAGGGATTGGCCTCCCTTAACCCCTGCGAACTACTGAAAAAGCTGTAGGGGAATTGTTAACCAAAAGTGAGAAATGGACTGTAGAAATACAAGCATATATCCACTTCCTCCACTTCTCACAAACCCCATTCTACTCAAGAGTTAAAGTAATGTATCCCAATTTGCATGGTCAAGAGTTAAACTTTTTTATGTTACTTTTATTTATTTTTTATTGTATCTCCGCATCTCTCTATGACATTTCACATTGCTACATAATGCAGATATCTCCCTGGACCTGATGACATGTTGGTCCTAGATATTGCCTACATGATTTATATAAAATTTGAGGAGTATCCAAATGCGCTTCAGATTGCCCTATTTCTGGATAACATGCAGGTTTGTACCTTAAGTAAAGTTATTTTTATAGCCCATCCTTTCCAATTGTGAACAGTGTTTGCTTGTATTTGGTGAAGAGCTGCTAGAGGAATTATGTTTCTTCATTGATTGAAGAATTTCATAACTACACATTACTAGGAAATCTTATTAAATACTTGTCAAAATTTATGATGTGATCCTTAAAATGTTAGTATGGTTTGGTTCTCATAGTCTAAAGTATTTGTTGGCAGCATGTGAAGCAAGTATTTACATCTTGTGATGATCAGCTGAGAAAGAAGCAATTCTGTTACATCCTTGCTCGACATGTAAGTCTTGAATTTTACATACTTTTGATATTCTTTGAGTTTACATTGTTGACTAACTTATTTTTATTTTTTCTAATATATGGATGAATTTCTCTTTTTAGAGATTGAGTTTGATTTTGTATTCTTTATGAAACGTACTATTTAGCAATCTGACACTGTTGCTAGGATTATATAGGAATTTCCTCTTTTGTATTTAGAGGCTATCATGTCCATGTTGTTGGGTTAGAGTATCTGTCTAATATAGTTAAACTTTGTCCTGATCATTGTTGCTGGGTATTATTATAGGGTGATGAAATAGTCAAGACTGTTGTCCTTGCTCAGCACATTTCTTTTTCTCTTTTTTTGGATGGTTTGTGGAGTTTGGTAATTTCTTATAGTTCGTTGCTATTTTTTGACATGGGGGAAGAGTAAATTATGATAGATGATTAATAAGAGAGGGTGCAAATGGTAGGAAACTTGTGAGTGAGGCATGTGATTGGATGTCAGGGAGTTTCTGTTGTCATTTTGTTTGAAAGAGGTCAATTTAAACTATTCTTATATATGGATTTTTGTTACTTGGTACATTGATAGCTAACTGATATTTGGTTGTTTGCTGACTGTTGTTCTTCAATGCAGGGTATAACATTTGAGCTAGATGAAGAGATGGCTGCCAATGATGATGACCGAGAGGCATTACAGGACATTATAAACAACACCAAGCTAAGTGAAGGCTATCTAACACTTGCTCGTGATATTGAGGTTATGGAGCCCAAATCTCCTGAAGATATCTATAAGGTTTGAGCTTTTGATCTGTATAATTCATAATGGTGGACTAGATTTGACCCTCAATGACCACAGTTTTTAATTTGGTTTTCTAGAGATTTAAGAGTTGGTTGTTTGACTTAAAAAAAGAAAAGAAAAGAAAAAGAGTTGGTTGTTTTATATATTTTAAAGGTATCTGCCCTAGCGTTGTTTATTATCATATTGTTCATGGAGGATTTCCATCAAGTGAGATCATGAAGCTTTACTTTACTCTCTTCTTTTTCATCTCCCCTCTCCCTCTCTCTCTTTTTGAAAAGATCGCTGAAAATTCTGTCTTGGGTTCCTCTTGAGTGGTGCTATTGTCCTATTTGGAGTCTTCCCATAAATGATAATAAAAGTTCAATATACCATTTTTAATTTTTTTTATTGGTTAGTCACGCTACCACAGAGTCAGTTTTAACCCATGACTTTACCCTTCCAACCTATTCTTATTATGGGGAGAGGAAGTGCCATTTGAGCCAAAGTTTATAGGCTAAAGGTAGCCTTTTCAAATAAAGAACTTTATATTGTGATGACTGATAATAATATTTGGGCCTTAATTTTAAGACAATAAAAGTATTGCTCTTATGTCTTGAATCTTTGATTGTAATTTCTAGGAAGCTCCTTGTTTGCTGCTTCCGTTTACTCTAGTAAATTTTTTTTCTAATAAAAAAGAAAGTAAAATCATTCTTTTTGAGGGTGGAGTGAGTGCTTATACATTTTTGAGACTATTATATATACTATTATATATGTGTGTGTGTGTGTGTGTGTGTGTGTGTGTGTGTGTGTGTGTGTGTGTGTTTGAGGAAAGTCAAGTGGGTAGCTACTATGATTTCTTTGTTAGGAGACCTTGATGAGTAAACAATGTTGTTAAATATTTTTATTATTTATGCAGTGATTTATTCCCTTTAATTGCGATGCTTCCATTTCCTTATGGCATAGTCTAGGAATACTTGCTGCCAATATACTGATGTTATGCCAGTCTTTTTGTTTCTTTATATCACTTATATACTTTTTCCCCCATTAAAATCAGTACTTGTATGTGTGTGTATCTGTTTTATGCAACGTGCTGGTAGCCTATATGACTAGATAGGTAGGAATCATAATCATTAATTACCAGAAACCAAGATAAAAAAGAAAAAGAAAAAGAAAAAAAAGAGGAATGTTCTAGGTTCTCATTATATGTTTGAATGAATTTGTATCATATTGATTTATTTGCTTTCTCATGTTTTCTTAGGCACACTTGCTTGATGGCCGGGCTAGTGCTGGTGCAACTGTTGATTCAGCTAGACAAAACCTTGCTGCCACCTTTGTTAATGCTTTTGTAAATGCTGGCTTTGGTCAGGTAATGTGTTTTGCTATTTGCATGATAGATATCGTATGGGTGTGAGTTCTCTTGATATTGAGTCTTATTTTTGCTGCAGGATAAGCTAATGACAGTCCCCTCAGACAATTCGAGTTCTGGTTCTTCTGCTAACTGGCTTTTCAAAAATAAAGAACATGGGAAGACTAGTGCTGCTGCAAGTCTTGTAAGCATCCCTTTACTGCCTGTGGTTTATTATCTCTTCTTATATGTTCAACCTGATTTCGGGATTCTCACTGCCTTCTATCCTAACAGGGTATGATATTATTGTGGGATGTTGACTCTGGACTTGCCCAAATGGACAAGTATTTCCATGCAAGTGACACCCATGTCAATGCTGGTGCATTATTGGGAGTGGGGATAGTAAATTGTGGAATAAAGAATGATTGTGATCCGGTGCGTTTCATCAATTTATTATTATTATTTTTTTGCACTGAAGATCGTATGATCTGAATTGCATCTTAATCTCACTCTTCTTTTCTCAGGCACTGGCACTTCTAGGTGAGCATATAGATAAAGAAGACCCATACATTCGGATTGGGGCAGTAATGGGCCTTGGGATTGCTTATGCTGGTACTCAGAATGAGCAGGTGAAGTATCTTGTTGCTTTATGTGAATAAATCTTTTGGGCCATGACAATCATATTTATGTTGATGGATGTTTTGTGATGTCTTTCTGTATCCTTTATGCAAAGAACAACATCTGTGCATGTATTTACTGATCCTACACGATGCATGCTCTATTTCACTACTGGTTACTAAGGTTGACAAATAGTATTACTTTATTCGGTTGAAAATTCTAAATTGTAAAAATTTGGGCTAAAAGTGTTATAATGTCTTTTCATATGAAAGCTAACTTTTAACTCTTTTATCAGATACGGAGTAAATTGGCTCCTATACTAAATGATGCTAAAGCTCCACTTGATGTAATTTCCTTCGCTGCGCTCTCTTTGGGTTTAGTATATGTGGGTTCCTGCAATGAAGAGGTTGCTCAGGCAATTATATTTGCATTAATGGATCGAAGTGAGTCAGAGTTGGGGGAGCCGCTAACTCGGCTTCTACCTGTAGGCCTTGGTCTTCTGTACCTCGGGAAGCAGGTAACCTTCTTACTTTTGTTCTAGTTTATCTGAGACAATGGATTTTTCTTATTCTATCCATTCTGTAAATTCTATTAATGTTGATTTTTATTGCATGGTTGATGTGTAGCATCTTTTACCATCAATGCAGCCTAAAAGATGTCATTCAATGTGACAATATTGAACATTATGGCTCTATCCCTATGATTGTTTTTTGAATAAGTTTCTTGTGTTTGACAGGAAAGTGTGGAGGCCACGGCTGAAGTTTCTAAGACCTTTAATGAAAAAATCAGAAAATATTGTGATATGACGCTACTTTCATGTGCCTATGCTGGAACAGGGAATGTTCTTAAGGTATTCTTTAAAAGGCTATTTAATCAACTGTTTGTAAGTTTTTATAGTTAATGCAAATGAGCTTTGGCTCAAAAGGCACTTTCCTCTTCAAAATGGGTGGAGGGTGAGGTCGTGGGTTCACAACAACTGGGTGTATGTGTAACTTAAGAATATATTTTTGGTAGTTAATTATATAATTTATGAGTTTCTTTTACTTGCCCAAAGTAGCTGATACTTTTCTGTGTGTAGGTTCAGAATCTTCTGGGTCATTGCTCACAACACCTAGACAAGAGTGAAACTCACCAGGGTCCTGCTGTGCTTGGAATTGCTATGGTTGCAATGGCTGAAGAATTAGGGCTTGAGATGGCAATTCGTTCATTAGAGCATCTTTTGCAGTATGGAGAGCAGAATATCCGTCACGCTGTTCCTTTGGCTCTTGGCCTCCTTTGCATATCAAACCCTAAGGTATTTTATCTTTTTAGCTCTGGCTTCCCTTCAGTTGGGTCAATTCAGTCTGCTAAAGCTGATGTGGCACCTTTTTCCTTTTCAAAGGAGTGATATGACTGCAGGTGGTTTGATTAGAAAGCCTGCTCATCAGTCTCAGCTGGATTGACTATAATAAATGGCTATTCCAATGCTTCCTAAGTTTTGGATAAGTAAATTAATAAAATTCATCTAGTCAAATTTAAATCACTTTATTCCCAATCCCCAAATTCAAGGATAACCTTTAATGCAAGTCTTATCATCTTTATTACTTTCTGTATTTTGCTTGTAATCTGACTATTCATCAACTTTAAGGAAAACTATATATCTATAATGTGTGCAGATAAGCTGTTTGAATCTGACTCTTTCTTTTTTTGAGGTTGGGGGGGGTGGCGGGGGGGTGTAATTATAAGCTGTTTGAATCTCTTTTAAGCTGATGATAGTCTCTCTCTCCATGATTTTGCCTTGCTTACCAATTTGTTGATCCATTTTTGGTCAGGTCAATGTTATGGACACGTTAAGCAGACTTAGCCATGACACAGATTCAGAAGTAGCAATGGTAATACAATGTTAGAACTTTCATATAAATTTGTATCATTATTTCTTCAATGACCTTTTTAAGGCTAAAAAATATATATTTGGATTCAACAGGCTGCGGTAATCTCGTTGGGATTGATAGGTGCGGGTACAAACAATGCTCGAATAGCTGGCATGCTTCGGAATCTTTCAAGTTATTACTACAAGGATGCCAGCCTTCTTTTCTGTGTAATGCTTCTAATGAATTCTTTGATTTACTTTTCTGTACAATATTTCATAGAGTTTAGAAATATTGATGAGTCCCCTCTTTTACAGGTGCGAATTGCTCAAGGTCTTGTACATATGGGGAAAGGATTATTAACTCTTAATCCGTATCATTCTGAACGGTTCTTGCTATCCCCGTAAGTAATCTTTTTGCATGGAACCTTGCAACCCCACCTCACTTGTTTAAAATATATTTAATCTTTACCGCCCTAAGTCATTGAGAAGTGTTTTTTCATATATCATGTAAACAATTTCCTTCTAACAGGACTGCACTTGCTGGAATCGTTATCATGCTACATGCATGCCTTGACATGAAAGCAGTGATATTGGGAAAATATCATTACATGCTCTACTTCCTTGTTTTGGCCATGCAGGTTTGGGGATTTTCTACTCAATTTTTTTTTTTTTTTTTTTTTTTTTTTAATTTCAGTTTATTCATTAGCTATTGATGGTCAAATTCTCTTTCTTTGTTGTGACAGCCAAGAATGTTGATGACGGTTGATGAGAATAACAAACCTATATCTGTACCTGTTCGTGTGGGTCAAGCCGTTGATGTTGTTGGCCAGGCGGGTCGTCCCAAGACTATCACTGGTTTTCAGACACACACGACACCGGTGCTTTTGGCTGCTGGTGATAGAGCAGAACTGGCGACTGAGAAGTATGCATTCCCTTTAATGTCTTCATAAAAATAAAATAAAAAAAGTTATGCTATTGGGTTGCTTACATTACCTTTTTTCTTTTTTGGTAGATATATTCCGCTATCCCCTATTTTGGAAGGGTTCGTTATCTTGAAGGAGAATCCTAATTATAGGGAAGAAGATCACTAAGTTGGTTCCAGAAATATCTTGCGGCTCTGACCAAGCTCTTTTCCAAGTTTTCATAGAGGCTGTAATTTTTTAAAGATTTGATTTGCTATCAATTTAATAGTTCCATGTAAATCTACTAACCTTTCTTGTTCTGTGTTCCTTGCAAGCAGAAAATACAATGCATGCAAAGATCATATAAAGCTATCAAGGATATATTTATTAGGAAAAACTAGTTTAAAAGAAAAATGTCTGATAACTATCTAGTGGCCATGATTAGCAAGCAAACTTCTACCATGAAAAGGAATTTAGTCTATCAGTTGACTCGTAAGAGTCCTGGGCTCAACGTGAGGCCCGGATTGCAAGAAATGACATTTCCTTTTATTTGTGATAGAGAAATACCCAAACTACTATAATGAAACATTAGAAATTATCTCAATTTATTAGTATTACCATCATGTATGTCTGGGCATAATTTCAATAGTCTTTTATATGAGAACATTCAATGATATATTATAGTAATAATTCTCGCAAACTTGGAACAAATGACCCTAAAAATGTAGGACTAAAAGTTATGAACTATGGTAATTATTTAAAAAAAAAAAAACTGTCATAGGTCGTTGAAATGAACTTTTTTTATTTCTTTGAAGTATTAGTCCAAAGAGTTTTAGGATAGGTCTACCCCCCCCCATAGGCTGACAGCCTTGCAAATGAATAACTACCATACCATACGAATGTGTCTTCCTATTATTTAGCCCTAACACCAGCCAATAGTTATACCATATGAAAGTCTTCCCGTCATTGAGCTTTGTTGCGGTACGCGATGACAAGTTCTTTCTGCCTTGGGATTAAGACTGCCTATTTTGATCTCTCCTAGACTTCTCAAAAGTGGAGATTGGTGCACTGGATGCGACTTTTGATTAAGAAACTGGTACAAGTTCATTATGGGAGAACCTTTCTATTCTTTTTCGCTCGTTACATGTATAAAAGAGATAATAAACTCTACACAAGTTAAAAATGAAAATAGACATAACACTGTTTTTCATGATTCACTGCCACCAGGGTGAAAAAAACGTAACTAGTAGTCTTCTCAAAAATTTACAAAAAGTTCTTATGTATGGATTAGACTTAAAGCCAGATAAAGAAGGAACTAAAAAGGAAAACAAAAAAAAATTAAGTTGTGTCTTATAAACCTCTCATTTAATCCTTCTAACTTATGAGCCTCTTGGAATGCACGAACTTTGGATAAACTTATCTTGAAACCATTGGACATTCATCATTCATCACTGTTTCAAAAGCTAATTGAATGGGAGATAATTAGTATAATGCTATATTGACCTTATGAACATTTATTAAAATTTCAGAAGAAAGAAAGAATAGCTGAATTCATTATCCCGAAAATTATCATAGAAAAATGTACCAACCATAGTGTTATACCCCTAGCACAATTTGATTGAATTAGATTGTATAAATATGTGCTAAGCCCAACATTTGGAGTTTATTAACAAATTTTGAATATAGATGTCACCACATTTTTCTCAAATCATGACAAATGATATCATAGCCAATCTAGATGACCCATATGAATTGATGGACTCTTATTCTTATAGAAGCGGAAATATTATGTACCAATTATAATAGACTACATTAGCAATTGTGGAAAAAATACAAATAACTTTGTCCCTAATTTTTTTGGCTATTAATAGAGAGAGAGAGGTTGCCAAGAAAAAATGGAAGAGAGATAAAGGAAGAAAGAATGAGCACAAAGATTAACAAATAAAGAGAGATTTTTAAAAATAGAGAATGAGAGTAAAGTGAGAATCCTCAAATTTTTTTTTTTTTTTGGATTTTCATTTGATTTTGGAAAATAAGAACTGTAATATGCATTATGAATTAAAAAAAAAAAAAAAACATTAACAAAAACCAAAAAACTTGCCAAACACTATCAAAATTACAATATGTACGATTGAAAATACCATTTAATCACAATAATTACTATTATTTTTATTATTTTTCAATGGTAAACCAGAACTTAATTCTTGTGTAGGCTTGATACTTTTCCACTTGAAGAGAGTAAAGGTGATCAATACCAGATTCGAACTGATCTACTACCTCGACTTTGAGCTAATTGCACAGTTGCCATGGGATTCCAACAAAGATAGGTTGATGTTAGAACCAATGACATATTTTTGATGTCTATTAGCTGAAATGTCGATTGTTGATTGTTGATGGCCATTTTAGAAGCCCAAGTGGAAGGGAGAAGCCCAGCAACACGGACAGAAAGGAGTTAGCAAACGGATAGAAAACCCATTAAGTTCAAGCGGCAGGAATAATGGATCACAGGCCCATGAGATAAACAAATGGGTCTTGAAGAGGTAAATGGGCTTAAAGGAGCCCAGAAAGAGAGAAAAGCAAACCATGGGCAATATATGATGTGGAAAAGTGAGAATGGGCCGCGGTAGGCCCAAAGTAATGAAAGCAAAGAAAGTAAGGGGTTGATGGCAAGCCCATGAACCCCAAGGATGAGAAATAACGTAATTGGGCCGGGAAAGTCCAAGGAATTCAGTAAAAGCCCATGGTAATGCGAAGTTAGGAAAAGGGCCGAGGAAACCCAAGGAAAGCAAACAAGCCCAGGACGTCTAAGGGAAAACAAATGGGACACAAGAGCCCGCTAGTAATGTAACACAAAAACCAATGGTCTTGCTGGGCCATTAGGGGAAGAATAAACGGCAAACCCAAAGGGGCCCAGCCAGATTGAAACAAAATAATTTCGCAGCAGGAATGATAGAGTGGTATGGCAGGAGATAGTAGCAGGAAGAAGGGTGGGCTAAGGAAAAAGCAAAGCCCACCATCAAGCAAGGCCCAGCCTTGAATAGGGCAAGTCATAAAGGAAAGGGAAACCAGAAAATGGTCAAGAACGGATGGCAGACTGTGTAGACTAACCACGGCAGATGCATGAGGAGCAAGCAGATTTTGGACATACATGGAAGAGAGGCACGCGTAAGGCCCAGATCTCACCAGCCTTTACCCAGCCAATACAAGACATGGTGAGGTCATGGGTCAGAGGTAAGAGGGCATGGTTTGGTGGTGAGGAGAGCGGAAAACCTATTTTGAGGTTCCTACTAGGGCTCTTTTGGGGGAAATGTCCTGCTGGGATGACATACCACCCAAACGGGCAAAGTTGAGCTAGAACCACTGGGTGCATGCCATGAGGGATAGGGAGAGAGAAGGCACCCACACCGTAGCAAGAAAAGGTGCCACGGCAGACAAACAAACAAAATAGCTTTCTTTTGTCTGGCGATGGGAAGTGGCTCATAGTCGGACTAGTGGTGGTCGGTAGGTACACTCAGACCAGATAAAGGTGGTTAAGAGCAAAAATAGTAAAATTCGGTCACGGCAGGCACTATAAAGAGGCCCTTGTCGTGTACAGGAACAAGGACACAATAACAATAGTAAGCACTTCGGTATTGAAAACTTGAAAACCAGGAAATAGAAACAAGGATTAAGAAAGAAAAAAGATAAGAAAAAAGAGGAATATTAGAGAAGAAGGAGAGAAAAAGATATAGAGTTAGAACGGCAGGCATGCACCAATAGGTTGATTTCCTCTCTCCCTCTTAAAATCTTGCTCTCTGCCGAAAGCGAAAAGTGTTCTTGGGTACCAACCATTTAGGTCCACTTCTCTCAAAGTGATTAATTTCTATGACAGGATCACCCTGAGAAATTATTCACTTTGAGAAAAGGTGATCTTCCCTCTCTGGTTTTGGTTCTGCGGATCAGACTTGACCTAATTTATTTACTTTCTCAATCAACTCATAGACTACCCACTCGATCCCCTTTACTTTTCTTATAAAATGATTGTTGCTAAGACTGTGATTATCTTTTTTTTTTTCTTAAGAAAGGTTTATCTATTCGCCTTAATAAAGATCTCAAAATATTTGATTTTATTATTATTATCATATCTGCTTGCCGCAATTCATTTGAAACAGTTCCGCCCGCCGTAAGCGTGCTCTTGGCAGACGAGGTATAGTTTGTGCACAAGCCAGACCAAGTTGAGTTGCAGTTGGACTGGTCTCAACTCCCTTACTCAGAACACTCGGGCCACATACCGCAGGAGACAACCCAACCCATTTTAACCACAAAAAGGCCCACTACATTGATTTAGGACATTATCAACACTTGAACCGACAGACATATATATATATATAACGATGTCGTATATGGATAATTTTTTTTTAATAATATATACATAAACCAAACAACATTATTTTGTACTAGGATTACTGGGTACAATGCGTATGACATAAAACTCTTGGAGCTCACTTTGAAATCACAAGATTAGAACTCTTTCACTAACCTCTTTATGGTTCGCCTTGCCCACTCCAAACCCTAATTCAAGTCGTTAATCCTCCGAGTTCCACCACTAATCTGCAAGGGTAAGCCATTTTCTTGTATTTTGTTTTCCTTTATATTGTCTCACTCTCAGTGTCTTTGGTAAGATCGAATCAACCACCCAAACCAAGCATAGAAAATTCGCTCGACTAAGATTGGAAGACTAACATTTAGTAAGGCTAATAAATACTTGTCCAGGCCTAATCGACTAAAATGGTTCAACTAGAAAAACCCAAAATACTCGAAATTTTGACCATTAAATAACCTAGGGTAGAGCTAGAGCTAGAGGTACCATCCCAACTAGAGGTAAGATGGTTTAAAATTTTAAATCACAATTAAATTATTTGAATAAATTGCATGAAGATTCAATAATAGGACAAGTAGCTAAAAATTCATGTGGTATCCGATTAAAAAAAAAAAAAAAGGCGCTTTTTGGTTATTTTTTCATCTAAGAAGTTTTTTTTTTTTTTTTTTTTTTTTGAATTAGCTTAAAAAAAACTAGTTTATCTTTTTGTCAACCATTTAACATAAATGCTACCAAAAACTATATATATATATATATATATTTTGTTTTTTTTGTTTTTTTTTTTTTTTGTTTCATATCTAGCAAATAAGTTAGAGAAAATTACGAGATATCAACCAGAGAGGTAATAGGTAGGGGTGTCAATTCGGGTTAGCGTATCGGGTTCGTGTCGTGTCGAGGTAGGGGTATTCGACTAAATGACTCAACCTTAACCCGATCCATTTAATAATCGTGTCATGATCCTTTAACCCTAACCCGACTTATTAATAAGACGGGTTGACTTGACCCAACTCATTTGATATGCTTAATAAACGAGTCGTGTTGTGTTGACACAAATGTAACATAACCCATTTCAACCTGCATAATATTAAATATAACATCTATGTAAAAATAATTTTTTTTACATTCCAAAAAGCAGTGCATACACTTCAAGTCTTCAACCCATATTCAAAATAATATAGTTCAACAAAAAATATAACATTCATCTAGAAATAAGTTCTTTACACTCCAAAAGAAGTGCATACACTTCAACCCAAATTCAAAATAACAAAGTTTAACAAAAATAAAATAACATAGTTCAACAAAAATATAATATCCTTGGTACTTGCCAAATGCTAAGTATCAATATTGAAAGAATTTGAGTAAATAGTAGACTAATCCTGACTATGACCACGATTATCATCTAGAGATTCTTTGTTGATGTCCAAATTCATAACATCTTTCACAAGTTCATCCAATTTTATCTGTGCAAGTTCTATGCCAAAAAAAGAAAAAGAAAAAAGTATTAGTAGTTCTAGGGTATGAAAGTTTCAATTTCCAATTATACTCCTTGTAAATTTTTGTAATTACTCACTTTTCTTTTTAAATTTAAAATATATGTTGGATATAAAAGGTATTTAACAAATCTAAAATAAAATAAATATTTATTTGTTATACGAGTTAAATTAGTTGTGTTAAGTGGGTCATTTGACTCATTTCGGGTTGACACAAATAAATTGGCGTGTCAAACGTGTCTATTGCGGGTTACGCGGGTTGACTCGCTTATGACATGTTTCTTATCGTGTCGTTTTCGGGTCGACCTGTTTATAACTCAAACCCATTAAGATCCAACCCTAACTTAAAAAAACCCGTGTTGAGTTCGTGTCGTGTTCACGGGTTGGGTCGAACATTGATACTCCTAATAATAGGTTGGACTCGAGGAAAACCCATTACATTTTTTTATTGTAGTGAAAGAAAAACTTAAAAAAAAAAAAAAGTAAAAGAAAAAGAAAAAAGGTTGTAATTACCATTTTGGTGACTACCATGTGAGTGAGTGATCTCACACAAGAACCGTCTCAAAAACCCTCGTTTAAGTCTTAACCGTAGGTAAGTAAACACTTCTCACTTACAAACCCAAAGCCCAAAACCCCTAACAAAGAACCTCACAGCATTTCCGAAAATCCTTTGCAATCTCCGATGGCCTCAGCAGCCGCCGCCAGATCCATATTCCGGTCATGCTCCGGCTCCGCTCGCGGCGCTGCGGCTCGTCTCGCTCCCCAAGCTACATCTACAGCTAAAACGGCTCGCTCTCCCTTTCGCATCCCAACCAGAAATTCTCTCTCTAAGTCCGCTTTCAGGTACAAACATATATGTATATGTCTGAATCCGATTTTTATAGTTTCTCAATTTTCGCATGAAAGTTTACTACATTATTTTGGAACCAAAAGTAAAAACAAAGTCTTTTATTGAAAGTTGAAACTAGTTTGCTTTTTTTTTGTTATTTATAATCAGAGAAGCATTGCAAATTTTCTCTAAAACTAAACAGGTTAACTGGGACTGGGTGGCAATAAAAAGTTAATCTTTAAATAAATTCAGTAAACACATAAAATGGGTTTTCGTGAAAATTAACTTTTCATTTTATGTTAATATCCGAAAGTTTAGATTGTTTTCTTTTCCTACATTTTCTCAGCTTCCAAACAGAGTTACTGTTAAGTTAAATTTAATCATTAATGATAATTATTGGAGAGAGAGAGAGAGAGAGAGAGAGAGAGAGAGAGATTTGAAGTAAGGATAATGTGAATAATGATATTGTTTTTTTGTGTGGAAGGTGTCCTGTTCAAACGAGTTTTTGTGTGGAGTCAATGCTGCCATACCACACTGCGACTGCATCGGCTTTGATGACATCAATGCTCTCAATCTCTGGCGGCACTTACGGTTGGCTCCCAGATGGTATAGTCAGCTTACTCTATTCTCAGATATATATTTTTATGGTTAAGTGCTAGAATCCTTTAAGCTTATCTTGAATTGGGTATTAAGCGCTGTGATGTCATTTTATTCCATTTAATTTTCTCTAATTGGTGATTGTTGTGGGTGATCTCTATGGTCATTAGAACTCTAGTGGACGAGTAGTCAAGAGCCTTGTAGTTTTACTGGCACACTAATGTTTCCAATGGAGACGTCTATGGTTAAAATCCCCCTCTTCCCCATTGTAACTTTTGAATTATCAAAGAAAAGAACTCTAGTGGACAAATATGCACATCACAAGGATACATAAGTTGATCGCAGAGCATGGATATTTTTTGTTTCCAACCAAATCAAATTGCATAATCAAATTCTTTTTCCTGCAGTTGCTGTTGTTTTGGTCTCTTATAAACATAGGTCGATCTACCATTCTCTTTTACCCCCCTTTTTTGTAAAAAGCATACTACTTTTCTGTTGTAGGCCGAGACAAGACTAGATGAAGATCAAGAAGCAAAGATGGAATGACTTGGATTTGTTTATGTTTTTTTTTTTTTTTTTTTTTGCTTATAAAGTTGTAGGGAGTGATATCAGCAGTAGATTAAGCAGGATACCTGTCTTTTCTGAAGTAATGATGAAATGAGATGTGAAGCAACTGATTTATATTGATATTTTTTGAGAGGATCTATCAATTAATATGATGCAGTAGCTTTTGTGTATCATTTTATTCTGTTAAAATATGTGTTGCTTATGATTATAATTTTCTGCTTCCATAAGAGTCCATCAAATCATTTGAGTCATCCAGTACATCTTCAGGAAGGTTTTTATGAAGTGTGGTGGTCTCATGGGTTTGTTCAGTTGGGTGGTAGATAGAAGGATATTTACTGATAAAGAAAATGATACGCTTAACACCCACTTTTGGACTAATGGTAGTTAGATGAAGATTTACTGATGAAATAACAAGAAAACTTAGCTTAATACACACTTTTGTGAGATAAGCTGAGATTTTCCTAAAAATAAGAGTTTGAATCTTTTAGATTTTCTTCTTAAAGGCTTGAATCTTTAAAGGTGTTTATGGAATGTTATGGTTGAACAATGAATAATTGATAGAAATGATGGACTAGATGCATTCTTTTCACCTTTCTTATTTTCTTGCTAGATTTTTCCGTCAGGGCATAAAGAGTGCTTCATGATCCACAATACGTAGGAACTAGATGCTAGATTTCAACCTCTGAAGTACAGACTTGTCTGTAATATTAAGCATGAATAATTGATTCTGAATATTGCTCTGGATTTTAATTAGTTTAGCAATTTAGTCAATGGGATCATTAAACCAGCGTACTGAATTACTGATCATTTCCATCCAATCAGCTTGCAATGATGATGTGTGATGAATGCCGAGGATTCAAGCAAAGTTTTTGTACAAAATTCTTCATTATAAGACAGTGACTGCTGATAAGTTAGAAGTTTTGAATGAGCTGCAGAAGATACAAGTTGAATATCCTGAGCTCCAAAACTTAGATGAACTAGTGCACTCCATTAATTTTTGTCAATGACATAAAGGCATTAGTACTATTTGTCTGATGATTGATGTTTGATATGTAGCCCATAGACTTTAAATGAGAAGATGTATTGCAGAACAATGAATTCAGTTATTTCTTCTTTCTTCAAAGATTTTTGCATCAATGTTAATAAGCTCAATGTAGCATTGTACTAATATCTCCTATGCAATCAGCTTGCAATGATGATTTGTGATGAATGTCCAATGGGTTCAGAAGAAGTTTTGTCTGAAGTTATTGCATTCTAAGAGGGCGCTGATAAGTTATAAGTATTAAATGAGAGGCCTACTGGACAATTCTGTTCTGAAAAATTTTCTTTTCTTTTTTTATCCTTCTTTATCTGGCTTGAGTATAAGCCTATGAGAATTTCATGTATAAATTTGAGAAGATTGCTAATTACCTTTTTCACCCTGATGGCATTGAATCATGTGAAACAGATGTCTATTTTTCATTTTTTACTTATGCAAGTTTATTATCACATATATAGCAGGAGCTGTAGTGTAGGTATCTTCTTGATAAATGTGATGAACTGGAAAAAACTTGAAAGGTCCTCCCATGATGAACCTGTACTAGTACCTCAGTCTAATTCTCCAAATACTACTGATTGATATTAGGGTTGAAAACTGGGAAGGAACATTCAACTGGTCAAGTAGTTATACATTTGCAATGCAGTTAGCTTATGGTGGCAGTCCTGTCCTAAAACACTTAGGACCAAAGATTCAAAGAAGTAAAAAGTCCATATATATGTGTGTCTGTATGTAGATTGATAACAATGATAGGAATTGTCATCGTAAATTTTGATGCTACTTTTTTCAGGTGATCTGTTTTAACTTTTAAGGTTGCAAGGATTATTACTATATAAATATTACTATATGAATGTTCCCCTAAAAGAGAATCCCGAAGTTATGTGTAGACATACATGATGGTAGTACTTATTCATGTGAGATGATTTCTAATGGTACCATTATAGTAGGTTCAGTATATCTGTGTCTCAAATAGAGGACATGTTGTCTCTTGCTATCTGGGTTTTGCATTGAGCCCAAGACTATTCGACTAAACCATTAGATTTTTCTTCTTTCATTTCTGACTCAGTGTTTTGTTTGTTTAGGGCTGTAATATCCTCTAATCATTGGCAATCCAGCCTGGAGAAGGACTATGATCATGATGACCTTTCCTTGCTTTTTCCCTTTATTTTGTTGCTATCTCATAGTAGACATTTGCTTGCTAGTCATCGCTACTCGATCAGTTCTTGGATTTTCTAGTAGTTTTGCCTAATAAATTTATCCTTAATGATCTTTATATGGGTTTTGTGTTGTAGACGGATGAATTGTATTTGTGCAGGTTTTAGTTAACATGGGATTTGGTAGCAGCATTATAATTAACCATCAGATGTAATCTGCCCAAATCTTTATTTACTATTTTACTATTCCTTTTCATGTAGAATTGATTTTATGTTCTGTTTCACTCGATTGTCCTCCATCACAAACTAGGTCAGGCTTAGTTATAATACACTGATATTCTTGTCAACTAAAATTTGGCATAGTTTCCCTTCCTTTTGATTGCAACATACTCCAAGACCTGGTGCATTCTCGTCAAATTAGCTATAACTGTTAGTAAAAAAATGTTCCGTGGTAAGCTTCTTGTGGGTTATGTGTTTAGTATCTGTTTCATGTCCTTAAAAGATATGTTCTTGATAGATGTTAGGGTTCAAATTCTTACTGTATTTTCTACTTGGTCCTTTGACTTGTCAGTTAGGACACTCATGGCTAATATCACATTAATAAAATTAGAACAACAAAATTAAGGCGATCGCAGAAATCCTTCTTGTATCTGTGACTGTGAGCATCTTGGTAGTATTGACCATGTAGTGCCACTGAATTTGAGTTAAACTGGTCTTCCTCCCTGGTCAACACCACAAGTGAAAAAGACTTGCTTGGTCGTTGCAGCAGTTTGTTCTTTGTTGTTGCTAAAATTTGTGCTTGTTTTTCTGTGAGAGAATATGTGATATGTCAGTGCTGAAATTTGTGATTTTTGTGGGTTCTTTGTTTCTGCACCTTTTTATTCCTTGTTTGTGCGTGTGTGTGTGTGTGTGTTTTTTTTTTAATTTTATTTATTTATTTATTTATTTATGAATATGGCCATCGCAAATAAAAGAATATTTATATGGAATAGAGAAAAATTGGGTAGAACTTTCTTTTGGGTAAAAGGGTGCATTAATTAAAATAATAAAATACAGAAAACAATTGGATTAAAATGAAAAAGAGGAGAATCAGAATATAACATAAGGGATTGGTCTGACAAGCACTCTTTCTTTGCTGGCAAGTCCGCACAATGATTTCTTTCTGTGTGACTGTAGATCCAGTTTCATGAATTGGCTTACTTTCAACTAACATTTCCTAACCTGAAGAAAGCTACGAGTATTAATGTCTTAACAAATATGAAATAACAATACATGGCAGCCATAAAAAGGATTGAATCCTTGGAAGCGTTTTCAAATGCCAATTATGATGAGGGGCGAGCTTACTATCCAAAATCAAGGTCCAAACGGTAAAGCTGATGCAGTATCAGATGTGCCAGAGGGGTTGGGACTCCAGGTAACTGAACTGAGTCTGGAAGATTTGGGTCCAAGGGTCTGTGTAGTAGAGCAAAAATGAGCATCCTCTCTCTCTCTCTCTCTCATTTTGTTGGAGTGGTCCTTGGATAAAAGTCCTTTAATTAAGGGGCAGCATGACCCCAACCATGTATGAGTGTTGAGTCCAGAAGCCGGATTTTTCCCCATTTCTAATAACCAAACTGAGCCCTTTTTCTCACAAATCCCACGCAAATCAGTATTAGAGTTTGCTATATTTGTTTTGGGCAGGTATTTCGCTTTTAGAATTTGAGTGCATGGCCTTAAGTCCTCATTGAGAAGTCGCCGGTTTTGTTTGGCTAGGAGAGTTGTTCTTTTTATGTTCAGATGACCCCCATATAAAGTTACGGCGATTTGTTTACAACAATTTACAGGGAGCTCGTACACACTGTGCTCACTTGCCTATTTCTTCGACGTTCTCTTTTTAGCACTCACTTGAACAGTTAAGCTACTTTGACAATCTCTCTGCCTCATTCATTTCAGAGATTCAGCCACAAACAATGAGAATATTTTTTCGACCTCCATTTATTTAATCACCCAATGAACTGTTAAGCTACTTTGAGTCTTTGACAATGTCTTGCACCATCCAGAGATTCAGCCGCAAACGTTCACAACCATAGAGCAACAAATGATCCCAGGAAATATTGAAACCTTCAATGCAGAAAAGTGAGCAAGAAATCTGAATTGTTCTCTGAAACCAAAATCTCCCCTAAGTTTGGATCGAGAATAAATCACAAGCTGTTTCTTTCTATACAGATGGAAAATAGGTTATAAAGTTAACAACAGTTCTCTCATTATGACCATAAGTCCCATATAAACCAAATAAGAAACACAAAATCACATTTGTAGCAATACTGCAGCTTGGTACTTAATCAAGAATTCTATGCAAAAACGTACAAGCAACCAAGTAAAAACAAAATGAGTAGAAATGTATTGTTGACAACATGAAATTTCTATTCTGACCTGCATTGAAAATGTAAGATTTACTTTTCCAAGTACAGCTATGTAGAACATAAAGCTTCTGCACTGACCAAACTTTCCAAATCCATCATATTCCCAAATTCACAATTACTTGGTGTTTACTACAAAATATATTAGGGGCAAAAACAACTTCAGCAAGACTCGTGTACCACATATATAAAAATTGCAACCCAGATAACAGTTCATTGCGAGGAAACAGAAATCAAACCCCTAATGCCAAAACATTGACTTCCATAGGACACGCTCATTCTTCAACAACATTAACTAATTCATACTCAACTAGAGAAAGATTGTTATCCTCCTTAACTTCAAAAGTAGCAGGTTCAGTAACTTCAACGCGTCCCCATTTATCAACCGCTAGCCTCATAGACCCTTTAAACATGTCAATCCTTGCATTCCGCAGAATCACAGTGGCACCTGGTGTCATCATATCAACTGCACATACATAAAGCCCTCATTCAATAACAGCTTATAATACATGAGAGCAATATTCTCAAAACCTTGTCAACAAACATCCATCACACAGCATTATATAGTGCTACTGCAACAAGAAAAGCTAAGGCCAATGTAAGTAGCTGTCACATAAACACCTATACCAGATTCAGAATAGTAATAGTGGGTCCAGGATATACATTTGACTCAATAAACAAAGTATGACTGTATGAATGACTGGAAAAGTAAGATACTCACTCAATTAATGAGTAAAATAAGTGATACTAAACCAATTGAAAACTTTGAAGATTAACATTCAACCCATGAAGTTGCACTAAGTGCTATTAATTAAAGGATTTTATCATTATCATGCCAAAACAGATAGAGAGGCTGAAACTCAAATCTCAAAATCCTTTCTCTTCCTACATTTCTCAGCAAAAAACAGAACACAATGACCAATATACATACACATAACTACACCTGTACATACATCAAACATAGATGAATACATGCATGGTTTCAATCCAACAAAATCCCATAGTTGCATCAATGTTAGACCCCAAAAGAATTATAAACCCAGCACCAGCCTGGTAATAGCTTTCCCAATTTTTCCCAACCAAACACACTACAAATGCATTATATGTAATTTCTACACAGCAATACACAGTTACTTTAAATTCCAGTTTACAGCTAGAGTTGCACCAATCCCAAAACATGAATTCCTTCCCTTTCTCCAACCTACCATAGCAACCAAAGACACCACAAACACCACCAAAACAACCAAAGAATACTTTCAGAAACATACACATACATAACCAAACCCCAATAGTCATTCAATAGAACCCCCAAAATCCAATACCCAAAAACTACCAATATCTTCCCATTTCCCAAAACCCATCACCACCCAAAAAAAAAAAAACCCAGAATCAATTTTCCCAAACAAAGCAAAACCCATCATCCAAAACACCAAATTCATCAAAAATTTCACACAAAACTCCCTCATCATCCAAGCACAAAGACCCATTAATTCAGAAACAGTAAACTATAGAAAATGATCAATAAACCTTGGTCGTTGCGAGCAGTGAAGACAATGGTGGCAGTCTCATCGCCGACGAGGCACTCAGCAATACGAGTGGGGTGGAGAGGGCGAGAGAGAAGCATGGTAGATCTGCCAGGCTTGTTGTTGTTGGTCGCCTTGACGGTCTTGGAGCTGACCACCTTCACAGTGAGCGTGTGACCTGAAGTACCAGGCTTCAACTGGTCAACCTTGATGAACACGGGCTTCCTCTTCGCTACAGCAGTATTATTAGTATTGTTGGTATTCCCTGTTGCCACTGTCGCCATTGCTATGGTGCTATGGTCCAAGAAGAAGCTCAAAAATGAAAAACCCTAGGCAAAGTGAGAGAGAGTCTCTTCAGAACTGAATGAAGAAATAGGCAAAGGCAAAAGCAAAAGCAAAAGAAAAAGCAAAAATGCGGAGTTGAAGAAGTGGTGAAGAAGTTAAACCCTACGGTCCCCCACCTAAAAGCTTTTTTGAGGGAATATTGGGATTTAATTCCGGGTTTGGGCTAGAGTCTAGAGAAAGCCCTATTTGAAACTAGGCCCTATATCCTTTTTCTTAGCCAAAATATTTTTACAAAGAAAAAAGGATGACAATTAATAGCATTGGGAATTTGGGATAATTTGTATTACTTGTCCTCCCATCAGGAGTATTATTACAATTTTTTTTCTTCAATTTATTGCGTTAGTTCTTGATGAATATTTTTTATCATTAGGCCACAATACCAAATCATCAATTAGCTTTTTGTGTAAACATGAATTAAATTCTAAATCTTTTATTCAATTGTAAGAGAATTTATCATTTGGGCAAATTGAAACCCAAAAAAAAGAATTAGGATTTCTCTTTAGAAATCATGATTTTTCTTCTTTCAATTCACCATTATCATCGGCTAAATTGTAGAGTTTTACTTTATATGAGGTTTAAACAAATAGATTGAGATCAAGTGCAATTGCTCTCAATGACTAGATTAAGAGCGCAATTTTCAATCTCAACCATTAAAAAAAAAAAAGTATAAAAGTGAAGAAATAAATTTTTTTTGTCAGAGTAGTTGCACATGGTGCAAGGGTATTGCACCCAATCTTGTCCTTAATGAATACTCAGATTGAATAGATAAGATTTGATCATCTGATTTTTACACCAATGTTCTTGTTTTTTCACAAAAAAAATGTTATGTACATAACATTTTTCACAACAAATCTTAGGTAGTAAGTTGATATTGGTTCTAATTTAAACCTACCACTAAAATTACTTTTTTGCCTACTGTAACAGTCACTAATAACTTGTCAAAATAGAAGTAGTTTTTCTTCTACTTAAAGACTCTTGTTATTCACTTATTTGCACATCATGAGCAGCACCCAACAAAAGTAGGACTCAAGCTACAAGGCTGTTGGCATTATTATGAACATTGTTTTTACACTAACACTAAAATGATGTTTTGTTAGCTAGGGTACAATTACTCAGCAAACTTAGTGCATAAGGACACTCAAAGCATATGATTGCTTCTGTTAATCTGGCACAAATCCTGGTGTAAAAAACCTACTTTCAAATACTTCAATTAATAGCTCATTGTTGAATATACATCTGTTAGTTATCCATCAAAGGCTGTACCAAGAACTCAGTTCAAAGAAAATTCTCGAGTAGTTAATCAAAATTTGTGCTGTATCACTTGAACAATACATCTGGCTTGTTAAACCAAGAGATTCTCCAAAAAAAAAAAAAAAAGGCTTGTTAAACCAAGTAATCGCCAGATATTTATTGCCACAATTTATTTGTAACATTTTTTATCAAGTAAATGATAGATAATATGGATTCATATGGAATACCAAACCAAACGAAAAGACAGATTTCTGGTACACCATGAAAAAAATGGGAACACCATATTGCCACTTCTATATATTTTAGTTAATGTACTCACAATCACAAGCAGAAGCCTATCCTGAAGATCTAGAGGTTCACAAATTCGCTAGGACAGAATTGTTTAAAAAACTTTAATTTAAAATTTGTAGCAAATGAAAATGGAGAAGGATTAAAACCACTGCTTCCAATTCACATGCTTTCTGCGAGAACAGATTTCAGGTCAAAAATTGACCTACAAAAAAAAAAATTGAATTCACATCAAACCCCAATAGTAATTTTTACAAATCCAGAAAAGGAGAATAAATATGAGAAAATACCTGATGGTCCAAATTCCTTCTGATAATAAATCATTAATTAAACTCTTGTATGTATGAATTACTTGCTCATGGTCGAAGACAACCAGAAGTTCCAGAATATTGAGCCCAAGCACATGAAAGCCACACGGGCTTGAAGAGGCACTACCCTATAAAGATCATATATCCAAGGCATGTAAAGCTTGATGTTCCAACAAAAAAAGTACTAAGTAATTGTAATGAGAGAAACAGACGAAGTCAGTGCTAGAGGACTATGTTCTTTGAAAAAATGATTCATTAAATGAACCAATGCAAATATATGAAATTGATATATCCAGAGCATTTCAAATCATTGTATTTAGTTTTGAGTTTCAACTTCCGCTTCACTTCAGAAGTTGTCTCGACTAGCGAAGCATCCAGCAAGCAATTAATTCTACTAGTTAGGATAAAGAGTTTTTGAAATCTTTGATTCTTTTCTCTCCAAGCTGAACCTTGGAAACCTAGGAAATGAATAAAAAAAAGGGAAAAGAAAAAGAAAAAGAAAAATGAACCTAGAAATACAACATTGTTGTTCCCAATACTGGCCACAAAACCACTAGTTGATAAGTGAGAGCTGTTTGCTTTTCATGGCATTTTAAGTAAGAATTTATGCACTCTTTGAACAAGAAAAGATTTGCTTGCTGGGTGTCAATTCAAATGCCCTTTTCGTTATTCTATTCTCCCAAAACCTTTTTCAGAGAACGCAAAGAACTAATTCCATTTTCAAATCCCAGGGCATTTCATAATCATAAGTACTTATTAGGAGGGGGAAACACAAAAAGAAAAGATGTAAAAGCGTACCCGAAATTCAATGCACTGACAGGGATCCAGAATCTAAATCCTGCATAGAAATCAAAAAAGAAAATCAATTTACACTATTATTGGAAATTACACATGCTCGGGTCTTACACACTGGTCTCACCCTCTACCTCTTTTTTACAAGGAGGAGATGCCATTTGAGCTAGAGCCCATCGGTGAAATCTGGACCACATTATCAAGCCAATGTAAACATTATGTCAAAGATTGTTTTTTTTACCAAAAAGTAATGTAGGAAGAGCATCTTTCTGGTATTTTTCTGGAAGCTGTGAGAGCTTCCCTTGCCATAAGTTGTTCCATGCAAAAACAACAGCAATCACAGTTGGACCAAGCACAATTTGGTTTAATACAATCTGCAAGTATATAAAAGTTAGTTACACTAATTGAAATGCTGAATATGAAAAGTGAAAATTCAAAGGTAGTACACCTTCAGTATTAGGTTCTCCACCGTTTGCTTGGGCAAAGCATAATCAAGATACTGGTACCATGCATAAGAACCAGGGCCATAGAAAAGAAACCCATAGGAAGTCATCCGCAGAGCACGGATCCAGTCATGGTCTGAAAGGAGGGTCCACATTACATCCTAAAGGAAAGCGTTTGGTTAAAGATGAAACTCTGAACGGCCATATGCACCACTTAGATGCAAAGAGAACATAGCAAGAAACTATCTTAACATGTCATAGATTATATGCTTCCAACTAGATAAAACTATACTTAGCAAACCAGAAATGAAGAATGTGTCAAGGATGGAAACTTTTCCAACATATGTACCTACTATGTTTGGGGTACAGTATTGATTGGTTAAGTGTTTAACTACAAAATCAAGACCACAAAGGTATCAATCACAGTGGAAGTGTCAAATTGCATTGTCCTCACAACCGCTTTCCCAATCTACACTATCTTTTAACTGGGTTCATTCTATAAAGGTCTTATTCTACCATTTGTGATGATGATATTACTAATGAGAGGGAATGATGCAGGGTGGAAGCGTGTATGGGCTCTGATATCAATTTTGATGTAAAATATTTATGAACACAGCCCTGAATTAGATTTCTTGATGAGATCTTGAAAGGTTCTTGAATAAGGATTGATGTTTAAGGGTTAAGGTAAACAAAAGATTGAATCCTGAATATGTTAAAACAGGGAATAGAACAAGAAATAACATAGATACAACACTAGCAATCATACCTAGGTTTTCCAAAGCAATCACACTTAGGTAGGATAAGGCAATCACACCCTCAAAGTTTAAAATAAGCTGCTAAAATTATATTAAAATCAGTCTCTCTCTTGATATTATTGACTACAATAAAGCCTTTATATAGGCTATTGTTAAATCCTTTCCTCAAAGGAGTACAACTCTAAATAACCTATTCCTAGAATGACTAGGTTTACTAATAATAAACAAGAGGATTTAAGAACTTCTGAATAACATAGGAAAAGGACTCAAAACATAAAATAAGATTCATGTGGCCTTTGGTACAACCAAAGAGAGCCCATTCCAGAAATTATTCTAGTAAACTTAATTAAAACTGATCCAACAACTTTCTAACATAAAAAACTCAACATTGAAGACTCAGTAATAATTAAGTAAACTTTGAAAGGTGTCAAGAAAGCCCCATATCAAAAATAGACCACAAAAATATTGACTTTGACATTCAATAATGTTTTTCCTCAAACTCTTTGCTATCTGCATTGGGGATGTTCTCAATTAAATATACTTGGTTTAATATAGAGACAAATCTTCCCAGAGGTCCATGAATTCTCTGGTTTGGAAAGATCATTTCACAACTAGACATAATTTCATTCTGTGGTTGGCTACAAAGGGAACATAGAGCAAATCGAGATGTGTTCTCTGTAAGGAATAACAAAAAGAATACACAACTCCTCTCTTTTGAATGCAACTACTCTGAAAGAATATGGTCTGCAATTTTGGAGTTATGCTCTATTAGAAAAAATATTTTGGTTGGGAGCAGGAACTATTTTGGATGCAGCAGAGATTCAGGGAAGTGGTTTGATTAATACAATAAGAACTGCTTTTGCTGCTGTGGTCTATCACTTTTGCATTTAGAGAAATAAAAGGATTAGGATTTTCAGAACTAAATATTCAACTGAGCAATTATTGACATGGCTTAATATATATTTTCCATGCATCATGGGGTTAAATAATGTAAAAGGTATGGCTACTTATCAAAAAAAGACAAAGAATGTAAAAAGGTATGGCTCAAAATAGAGTTCACTTTTTAGAATAACTTGGATCTTACTAAAACCTTCTAAAAAAGCCAGAAATGCCATGCTGCTCGATTTAGATGCTAAATAGTAAATATTAATGGCACCCTTAACAGATGTGAGTTTGGAGGTATTATAAGGGATCATGAGGGAAGAGTGCATAGCTTTGTTCTTATGGAATTGCTGAAGACCCAAAAACTGGTTTTGTGTTATGAATAGATTGGATTAACCATATCAGAGGAGAAGCAACTAAGTTGACTTTTAATAGCTACAGACTCTCAAGTGGCTACAAGCGTCCTAGCCGTGGTCCTTCGCATTTGCAACTGTTAATTAGAAAAATTATGCTTTTGTTCTCTAGCTTTAATACATCATGTATATTTTTTGTATTTCAATGCATCAAGCAATACCACTGAGCTACTCTTGGCACATCATGTATATGATAGACAAGAAATATGTTTTGCTATTTTTTTTTTCCAGTTTTAGTAATGAGATGCAAAAAGTTGAAATTTTGTTACCCCATTACCTTTCCCTTTTTTTTTTGTGTGTGTGGATAATTCAATAGTAACAACAGCAAGGGAGGGGGATATGAACCTTAGACATCTCCGTTGGAAACACTAAGTTGCTAGTTGAGCTATAATGCTTTTAGCAATTACCCCATTACATTCTTATTGAAGTCATGGGCTTCAATAAGTTACACATGCAGCCAGTGGGTATTGACTGCAAGGCAAGGAGCTGCCACAGTTGAGCTAGAGCACATTGGCTTGAGGTTATGGGCTTGATTGATAAGGATTTTAAGGCTCAATTTTTTTGCATTTCAGAGCAACCAAACAGGCCACACAATAGCCATTTTGTGGTTCATCTGACAGATTCAAAAGCTTATTAAACAAAAATTCCAACAGAGAACCAAAAGGGCAAAGAGAACTCCAAACAAACAAAAATTAAATACATCAAAATTCAGAAAAATTGTTAATTATTTCTACTTTCAGATAAACACTTCCATTGGCACCCAAACAGAGGACAACAAACACATAACTCTCAAAGTTTCAAACTTCACACTTTTTTTTCCCCTCATTTTCTCAGCAACCAAACACAGCATAACAAAATAGAAAAAAAAGAAAAAGGAGCAGCTTTGAGTTTCCACTGACCTTAGTGAGAGCATTGGATTCAAAGTTCAAAGGCTCTCGCTTAGTCCACCGCTCCCTGAGCTGAGCGATGGTGTCGCCGGCGAAAGCGAGCGAGCCAGCCGTGACGGCTTGCTTCAATGGAAACTGGTAACCGGCTCTGCCAGTTGCAGCTGCGGAATCGGAGGATTTGGATTTGGATTTGGAATCGGGTTTTTTGGGTCTTTTTCTGAGCGGATGGTTTGAGTTCCAGAGCCCGCCAAGGCCTCCACCCAAAGCCTCCATTTCTGAAACCACAAAAAATAACAAAAACAACAATCTTTTCAAAAGAACAAAGTGCACTAATTTATTCTACTTCTTTAGTTTGACTCCTCAAAATCGAAAGTGTTTTTGCTGATTTTTATACATTAAACGATTTGTAGTACAGCTCTTTTTTTAAATGAGCTGTTGTACAGTACATGCAGTTTTCACCAACTTGTTAATTAATGTTTAACGACTTGTAGTATAGAATTTTTTTTTAAATACAATAAAATAAATAATGCCATTTAAAAATTATTTGATAAAATAACATTGTTGTAGACTTTTTATTTTTTATTTTTATTTTTATTTTTTATGGTGGACCTTTCCCTCACAAAACTTGGATGAATTCGAGGTACCAAAAGACAAAAACTGTCTACAAGTTGTAGACATCGCATTTTATACGTCCTGTTTTCCAATAATATTGGAGTTCTAAGCCCCACACAAGTTCCAAGTCACAAAATATTTTGTAAGGGTAGAGACTAGAGAGCTCATCAGGAATGGGAGATGGGCCTTTCAAAATAATAATAATATCATTTAAAAATTATTTGATAAAATCATAAAATAGCATTTTAAACTTAATTTGTAAAATAATATTTTTCTTAAACTCCTTTTTTTTTTTAAGAGACGAGTTCCATCTGGTTATGCTGAAGAGGCAAGTTTAATTACTTTAATTTGTCTCACGGAGAGATGAGTTAAGGAAATTCTTATTTTGCAAAATGATAAGAGTAATTCTGAAAATTTGATAAACTCGAGGCAAAACTGGCGGACCTAATGAACCCGATGACCTTGCTTGTGGATTCGTAAACAACGACACCATAGAGCTTATGGTTCCACCTCAAGGCTGACGGGTGTGCCTCGAGATCAATGACTAGAATGCATAGATGGAATAAGAAGCTGACGGAAGGAAGCTGAAGGAGATAAGTAAACCTTTGACAAATCTGATGTGGCCTTGCTTGGCCCCACACATGAATATATAAGGAAACATCTTGTGTTCCATAACTAACCCTAATCAAGGGGATTCCTACAAGGAAAGGATCCCGTAAGATCTTCCCTACAAGAAAAAGCCCTTTGTGCTAAAGAACAAATGTCAACCCTACCTACTATAAAAACCCCAAAATCCTCACAAACCAAGGTATGCATAATTTCTCCTAGATTTGGCACTCTAGAGTTGTGAAAGTTCTCTAACTTGACTTTCGGAGGGTATTTGATTGGTACCACACCGGTACTCTCTTTAGGTCTTCTTTTTCTGTGTTGAGTAAATGTTGTCTCAAGTATGTGAGGACTGTGTAACTTACTGACAATATTCGGCCTCATCACAAAATAATCTTACAGCGATACTATTTGAATTAGTAATTTTAAAAATATAATCTTATTATTTAACAAAAATGGCCTTGGTAGTTGGGAAGAGAGGACCCTTTCCTTATTAGAAAACTTCATCCCATAGAGTAATGATTTTCTTGTAAATCATATTTATGCATCCTGCCTTTCATAATATGTGAACCCCACACGTTATGATGAGATGGTGATGGATATATTGGATCAGACAGCCGAATAATTGGATCTGGCCATTGGTAAATGATCAAGAATAGTGTTTATTACACACAAACTAGTCTCATTCAGTGAATCAAAAAACCAGAATTGCACATAATAGTCCCCTGCAATCAAAATGGAAATTTCTACGAAAACTGAAAACCAACGAGGGACTTAAATTGTTTCTCTGGATATTGCCTTGGACGGTCTACCAATTACCTAGTGAGTTCTCAAAGAGTTAAATTTACTTCTTGGAGAATAGCCTCGTACAGTCTACCAACTTGTAAGTTCAGGAAAAGCTTAAATTGCTTCTCTGGAATAACCTATGAGCACAAAAATGCAGATAGAGGACGAGTCCTATTGCTTATTTGATTATGTGCATATCGCAGACTAAATGGTGTAAATAAATTTAATAGCAGACGGACGGAAGGACAAAATTAATATCTTAGAAAATTTTCAGAGATGGAATATTTAACTTGGAGCAAATTTCGAGAACAAAAAGTATATTTTAGCCTCGTTGTTCTTAGAGTGAAAATTCTTCCTATGCTTATTTGTAGCTTTTCCTTTTCTTCACTACGCAAACTTGGTGAGAATCTTAGACTGCATTGCATAAGTCTAACCAAAGGGTTTTTTTTACAAGTATAAAATATGTTTATCCTCAGGGTTTTGCCGTTTTGGCCTCAGATCACACAATCACTTTCTCAGTTCATCTTCGCGTTTGCATTAGCCAAATCAAGTTATAGGTACACGAAGTACATGTGATTTGTTGGATGTGGACGGGTGTTGCATGATAAACAAATTCAAACTAGTCTTTTATTTGATTTATCTAACGCTAATAAGTCCTTATGCCAATTCATTCACTTTATCCTTTGTTTATACAAATCCAATTGGAATAAAGAGAGCAAGCTTTTGAAATGATGGGAGAACAATTACATGTACTTTTTTTTAATGAATGAATTAGAAGTACCTTCAAGTGAAATTTAATCTTACTCTTCTCGGACATCATCAGCAGACAGAATGAAAGATTGGAGAAGAAGAAATTCTTTTTATTTATACATTTTGAACAAGGATGAGTCACATTTTACAAAATGCCTCATCTGTCCATGCAGTAAATGAACAGAAATATTGGTGCTTTCTGTTTTTGTTTTTGTTTTTACTTTTTGGTTGGACGCCTCATATGACTCCAAGTACTACTTTTGGCAACCTGCTTCTACCACCACCAATGCCTGCTGTTGTTGCTGCTGCTCTTGTTCCCCTTCTTCTGCTTCTCCTTCTTCCAATTTTGTCACTAGATGCTGCCGGCAATATCGGAGTATAACCAGAGATATAAACGCTGCAAAGGAAATCAAGTATAAATGTTAGTAAATTTTTGGGTCTTTTCTATCGGGATAACAACTTCATGCCAAAAAACTGAGACATTTTTTCTCGCTATTGGCAATTCTGACATCCCAACGCTAAGTTAAATTGAAGTGTAAAGTCAGTTTTTGTTCCCCTTCCAATAAGTCAGGTGGGGGATTTGAATTTAGGTCTTCATAGAGATTCTTGGCAACAAGGTTTGGTTCTTGCCCTACTCTGTCTGATGAATCCGTTAGGCATCTGGATTCTGGAGTGGTAAGAAAAGTTATATGCTACGATATGTTATATAATAAAAGCCCAGTCTTAGAAGTCACGATTGCATTAAATTGTTATTTTCTTTTTTTAAGTGGTTTTACTCTCCTTTAGTGCACAAGAATTGTCCAAGACAATGTAAAAAGAAAACCAAATAAAAAATTGTTATACAGAGAGAACATGACAAGGTTTGTAATTGTTTGTTTGGGTTTTTTTTTTCCTTTTCTTTTTTAAGAGAGAGAAAAACAAGAAGAAACAGTTTTGGAACTAATAAAAAAGGATTGGAACTAATACAATTTTGCCATGTAATGTGGGGATATTGAAATTTCAAACAGAAGCTTAATCAAATGGTCAGAAAATTACCTGTAAAAATACGGGTTTTTATAGTAGATAGATTCCAAAAGGCAGTGACAGCTGACGCAGCCACTATCTTCTTGTGAGAACAAGCACCCCATGCCTCCAACACCCACCATTTTAAACACTCAACTGCATTGGCAAATGGCACTTAGCTTTAGTGACTCAAGGATATTAAAACACACTTAATACATATATTAATTAAGTGCATTGGTAATGGAATTACCTTTTTGGTTTATCTGAATGGAGTAGCATGAGTACAGTTTTGGGATAGTGAAGCTCATAAAAAATCCTGCTCACCCAAACAATAACCAAATACATTTTCACATCAATAACTAATATATTACACAAACAATAACCATTACCCACATGATCAAGAACCAAAATACCCACTTTAAGAATTGAAAAAAGCAAAGAAAAAAAGAGAGAGCATAGAAATCTTAAATTTTATCTGCTAATTGGGAGATGTGAATCAGTATTGACATACCAATTGCGCAGAGCCGCCATATTGTTATAAGGTGACCATATTCAGCTCCTAAGAGTAGGAATGGAGCAACCTATAACCAGAATTAGGCTGATTGAAGTTATGACTCAAGCTGAAGTATGTTGTCAAAATATGAATACCAAATTCTTTGTAATTATTACTCTGAGGGTCATGGATGGCTCTCCTGAGAAAAGCTCTCTTGTCTTTGAAATTGCAAGATTTGTGGCTGGAAGTATCAACTTGCCAAGACGTAAAATGTCATCTTCTTTAAGCTTAAAGTCACGCTTCTTTTCGATATTATTATTTCTGCAATTTCATCAAATCCTAAAGCTTAGCAAAACAGATAAACATACATTGGAACATAACATGATAAAGGAGTTAAAGTTGTAACCTCTGAGAGATCGAATTCGAGAAGAATGATGCGCCCAAAAACAGAAGTCCTAGTTGGGATATTGCTGAGAAAATGCTGAAATTGTGACATTTGACAGGCCTTAGATTCTTGATACTATAGTTATGTTAGATAAGGAGAGAGAGAGAGAGAGGGCTAAAGGAAAAGAAAGAAAAATACACACCTAAAGCTAATTTCTCTAGCAAAACAAGACGACAAGAAGCAAATAGTCCCTAAGCCAAACCAAAGGGTTGACTTTGCAGTATCTCTCCACATAATCAAATCAGTTATCATCTGCCCAATTCGATCAAGATTGTTTCCATCCTCATCTTCTGCTTCTATTTCCACAAAATACCAACCAAAATAAGCACAAATCAATCACTAAATACACCCAAAAAAACCAAAAACATAAAAAAAAAAAAAAAAAAATTAAAGAATTAGAGGATAGTGATTTCAACATACTTGGAGATGAACTTGGGGAAGGCATTAGAGGGACCAAACTCAGCTTCTCCTTCTTGGACCGCCCGCTGTGCCGTCTCTTCCTTGGCTTTCCAATCTCCTCCGCCAAGCTTGGTTCTTTCTCTTCCCGAATCTCAATCTCCGACCGCCTTCTTGACCTCCGAGAATTCCTTGGCGAGGCACAGCCCAGTAGACCCATCTGGGCCGCCCTGCTTTTGCACCTCCGGCGAGACCCATTAGGCTCCACGGGCTCCTCGGCCATTTCAAGCCGATCTGTGAGACGGGTCTTGGATTTTCGGCGCGGAGAAGGCGAAAGAAGCAAGAGTTCGTGAATAGGAAGAGAGTTGGAGTTTCTCAGAGACTCAGTGCCTGTGGATGGTGATGGGGTCTTCTTGGTTGTTGGTGATAGGATGAGGTCGAGAGAGAGATGAGGAGATTCTTCTCTCTCGACGTTGAAATCACAAATACGAGCAAGACGG
The DNA here is from genome assembly GCF_932294415.1 of Quercus robur. Taxonomy (NCBI): domain Eukaryota; kingdom Viridiplantae; phylum Streptophyta; class Magnoliopsida; order Fagales; family Fagaceae; genus Quercus; species Quercus robur. The sequence continues at coordinate 42,959,596 of NC_065541.1, read as the reverse complement.
GAGGCTGATTTTAATCTGGACCGGGGCTCGGATCGATGAGAAGGCGGTGTAGAATCCATTAATGAGTTTGAATTTATGTGATCAGATTGTGAAAGATTTTCTTGAGGTTTTGATTAATGGTAAAGATGATTTCTTGGCTCTCTGAATGAAGAGAGAGAGAGAGAGATTTGTGGGGTTTTGATTAAAGAGAGTATTATTTTGGGTCTTGAATGAAAAAACGTGGTGTTTGGGAAGGTTTATTGGTTCTCTTGAAAATGGGGTTTGACGCAAAGTATACTAGCCGTTGGGGGGAGAGAGTGGGTTTTATTTTTGAAAATTTCGACGGCGGGGACAGTGGGACCGTGAGATACAACGGTAAAGAGCTATGAGCCTATGAGGTCTTTGTTTTGTGCCGTTTGTGGTGGTGCTGGTGTTCACGTGATCATGGGCTTGGTGATTGGCTTCCCTTTTTTGGATGGTTTAGGTTCAAAGACCGAGATTGCCTATGTTTTTTTGGCGTATTTTCAGCCGTTCATTTATTTATATTATTCGCTAATGATGGATTATGATCAATTTGTTGTAGCTTTTCTGTTTTGATTTTCACCTCATCTTGTATATTGTTTTGGCTAAAGTTTAATTAATACTCTTTTTAAGTTTAAGTAAATAATAAATTTTTATTATTTTAATCCTTATACTTTTTTTTTTTTTTTTAAGTTTTAGAGAAACTTGTAGTCTTTACACTTTAACATTCATATCCATTGTCGTCAATAAAATTGTTGTTAAGTCCAATAAAAAGTATCATCACATATGATAATATCATTTTTATAAAACTTACAACCTATTGTTTTTTTTTTTTTTTAATAACAAAAAAAGGGTAATGGATTGAAAGACTAAATTGACAAAACATGTTAAAATTTAAGGGCTAAATAACAAAAATTAAATGGACAAAAAGACAATACACCCAAACTTAAAGGGCGTAATTTGCCTTTTAACCAATAATTTTTATTGGTATATTTATATAATTTTTTTTTTAAATGTCAATAAAATAAGTTCACTTAAGCAAACTCTTAATTAGTATTAAACCATCTAGATTGGGTAAAAAAGAAAGATAAAACTTAAGTGTTGTACTTTAAAATTTTTAATTAAATTCATCCATGTGATTTATTGCTTATTGTAATTACATAGTTAAATTCAATAAAACTATTCTGTTGATTTCAATTAGAAAACCTAACATACAAGATACAAAGAACTCTTATCTAAGTTTTGGGTAAACAAAAAAGGCTTTGGTTTGGAACTGAAGTGGCCTGTCCAGTTGAGAATCCTCATCCTGGCTTTTCCAAGGCCCTTGAACATGTAGGAAGAACAAGCATATAATAGTACTAAGTAGAATGTTTTTATTAGGGCCATTCAAATTTGGAACAATCATATCATATGGTAGTCCCAACAAGGAATGTACTTTATTAGGGCCATTCAAATTTTACTTTGAGATTTTTTTTTTCCTTGCAAGATCACAATTGCTTGCCCACCAATATTTTTCAAATTGTGTCCAGATATGATTTTTCTCCTCTGTGACCATAAAGCAATTTCCCAAGTTCAATTTCCATCTAAGGGAAGCACATCAACACAAATAGTTGTTCTTCTCTCATTAGAGTATTCACCTACTCCTCTGATTCTCCTTAATTATATCGTAAAAAGAAATAGCTGTTCTCAATTGTGTGTGTGTGTGTGAAATTGACAAAAGGATGATGTTTATGAGAAGCTTCTTAGGAAAATAAGATAATGGCAAATAAGACCTCTCATAAAAACCCTAATGTAAAATACACCCAACATTCTCTCTCACAATTTACGAAATGAAGGCTTGAAGAAAGAGTAAAGAGCAAGCCATATACTTATATATTATTACAAAGTTGAGGTGCAAATAGAAAACATGCTTAGATAATCTAGCCAATTCAGTTCCCTCTATAGAGCTTAGAAAATCATTGGCCAATCCCATGAAAAACTTCTAAATGTGTGGATTAGGATTTTTGTTCTCATCAATATCTATATAATATATTATCTAAAAACCAAAACATAACATTTATTGTTGCTGTGCTTTTGTTAAACCATATTAGCGTAATATTTTAGTCTATTTTAATCTAATTCGATCTTTTCAATCTATTTTGGTCCTTTCGGCCTATTCAGTCCAATTGGATCATTTTAGGCCATTCAATCCATTTGGTCAATTTCAGTCTATTTAGTCCACTTTGGTGATACTTTAGGAGGAGAGATTTTTGTAAAGAGAGGAGTTACTTTTTTTTTTTTTTTTTTTTGATACGAAATGTGCAAGTTTTATTGAATTGGGGAAAATAACAAAGCGTCTGCTCATAATAGCAATCACTAACCCTTCATGATCACGAATAATCACTCTGATGCCAGTTGTACCGAGGTTGGAGAAAACTGCAGCGTCCACATTTACTTTGTACCATGGGAACGCCGGTGGAACCCATTTAGTTTCGGAATCGTCCTTAAATAGTGGTGGGCGAAGATGAGCATGTTGGTACTCTAGAAACAGAACTCGGGCTTTGTGAACAATCTCGTGAGGGGATTGGCAAGCATTGCCTAGTCGGGTTTTGTTTCTATTGAACTAAATACTCCATGCTGTGGTGACCGTTAGCTCTAATAGTTCAGAACACATGTGTTGCTTGAAAATCAGGTGCCAAAGAAAATCCTTGAAGTGCATGAAGCTGAGTCCATTGCTATCAAACGGGGTATCTGAGGTGCTCCAAACCTATTTAGTGAAAGGGCAGTCCTAAAGAAGATGTCCCACCGTCTCTGGCTCAATATTACAGGTTTCGCATGTTGTTGAGTCAAGGATATGACGATGGCAGAGTTTAGCTTTTGTAGGGAGAATATCTTGGCACACTCTTCAGGTAAAAAGCTTTATCTTGCTTGGAGTATGGAGATTCCATATTTTCCTCCAAAAGCTGGTGTGGAGTGCGCCATGGGAAGTTTCTACAACCGGGTTACATCAAGTCATGGAGATGGCCACCTTGTACGCATTGTTCATCGTGAAGTTGCCTCTGGGAGTATAGGCCCAAACAAGCTTGTCTCTTGGCTTGTGGCGATTGAATGGAATGCTTAAGATGGAAGTGACATCCACAGGTAGGAACAACTGATTGATCATGTGTACATTCCAATCGCCACTGTTTGGGTTGATGAGGGAGCTTACCTTGGCGTTTGCCAAATGAGAGGGTGGAGGTGTCAACACCCGAAAGGTGGAAGGTCGCGGCAACCACCAGTCAATCCACATGGCAATGGACTCCCCATTTCCAACTTGCCAACGATAGCCTGTTTTCACAACCGTTTGAGTTGAAAGGATGCTATGCCATGCATACGATGGTCGTGAACCCAACTCAGCATGTAGGAAATCTGTTTGTGGGAAGTAACGTGCCTTTAGTACTCAGTGAACTAAGGAGTTTGGAATCATTTGTAGACGCCAACCTTGTTTAGCAAGAAGTGCTAAATTGAAAGCTTTCAGGTCCCGAAAACCAAGCCTACCCTTATCTTTAGGAGCACACATTTTCTCCCAACTAAGCCATGCCATTTTATTTTTGCCATCCTTCATGCCCCACCAAAATCTTCAGATTATCTCGGTCAAGTCATCATATAGAGAGTTAGGAAGTTTGAAGACACCTATAGTGTATGTCGGTATAGCTGTGCAACTGCCTTTATCAGTACCTCTTTCTCGGCCTGTGATAGTAGTTTTTCCTTCCACCTGGATAGTTTGTTATCAAGCTTCTCTTTTAAGGTTTTGAAAGTGTTTTGCTTTGATCTACCCACTAGTGACAGTAAGCCTAAATAAGTTTCATGTTGTCGAATCACCTCTGCTCCAAAGCGATTTTTTTATGGCTTCATGTATGTCATATGGGGTATTTTTGCTAAAGAAAAGGGTGGTCTTGTCCTTGTTGAGCTGTTAGCCTGATGCCTGTTCATATATTGTTAAGAGATGCTCAAGATGGTTGCATTATTCTGGGGTTGCTTAACAAAAGATGACACTATCATTAGCAAAGAATAAATGTGAAATCCGAGGGCCAAGAGGACAAGCTGAAACACCTCTAAGGAGACCCTATGATGTGGATTGATGTAGGAGTGCTAATAGTCCCTCTACATAGAAAAGAAATAAAAAAGGGGATATGGGGTCCCTTTGTCTCAAGCCATGAGAAGGGGTGATGTGGCCTCAGGGTTGTTTGTTAATCCTGACAGAGTAAGTAACAGAGGTAATACATTGCATCATAAGATTTACCCATTTAGTAGTAAAGCCCATTTTTAGCATAATACTATCTAAGAACCTCCATTCAACACGATCTAAAGCTTTACTCATGTTTAATTTTAAAGTCATCTCACCAACTTTACCACAAGTTTTTTGATTGAGGTAATGCATAGTTTCAAAAGCAACAAGGATATTATCCATGATGAGGTGATCAGACATAAAGGCACTCTAATTTTCACTGATAATGGATAGCAAAAACCGTTTTAGTCTATTAGCAATAACTTTGGATGTAATGCGAGAGATAACATTACATAGACTAATAGGTTGGTATTGAGTAATCTCTGTGGGGTTCTTGATCTTAGGGATGAGTACAATGTGTGTCTCATTGAATTTTGGAGGTATAATACCTAAATTCAAAAAGTCAGGAATAGTTTTGTGACACACTCACCTATAAGAGACCAAAAGTGCTGATAAAAAAGTGGAGGCATACCATCAAGGCCGGGAGATTTTTTTGGATGCATCTGCTTGAGTGCCTTGTGTACTTCCTCTGCTGTGAAAGTTTGAGTCAAGGAACTATTCATCTCCTCTGTTATCACTGGTTGTATAGCGTCAACAAGCTGTGATATGTCAACAGGTCCATTTGAACGAAAAATATTCTCAAAATACTCCAAGATGATGGTTTCGGTAATATGGTCATCCTCCTGCCACTGTCCTGCTGAGTCACAAATGCCATTTATCTTTTCGGTTTGAAGCCTTCTGGTGGAAGAAAGCAGTGTTGCGGTCCCCATCGGTAATCCACAAGTTCCTTGACCGCTGGTGCCACATGGTATTTTCTGCATCCATCCATCTGTTCAAAGTAGCCTGTACTTCACATATTTCAACTTCATTTTCGATCGGATTCCGTTCAAGGAGTTGTAACTTACGATCAAGTCTCTCAATTTGGTTTCCCACATGGCCAAACTCATTTTTATTCCATTCTGTCAGGTGGTGGTGGCATGTGTTGTGGCAATTGATGATTGGATCACCATTTGAAATATAGAGTCCCTTGTGCTAGGCTTCTTGGACTACTTCGGCACACCGTGGGTCTTGCAACCACATGGCTTCAAAGCGAAACAGAGGTCAGTAGTGTGGCTTTTGGGATTGAGGTTGTTTGAGGTGGATAGTAAGCATATAGTGGTCTAAAGAAGGCATGGATACATGGTGGATCGAGGAACCCGGGAAAAGCTGTTTCCAAGCATTGTTGGCTAGAGCTCGATCAAGGCGGATGTGAGTTCGACCTTCTGTTGGGTGGTTGCGGGATCATGTGAAAGGTAAGCCATAGTACCCAAGATCAATGAGGTCACAGAGATGGATGGTGCGACGAAAGCGATCCATTTGTTGTGTCGGTCTCAAACAACCTCCTACCTTCTCGGATTGGCTTATGATTTCGTTGAAGTCACCAACGCAAAGCTAGGGAAGCTGATTGGATCATCCAAGAGACTCAAGAAGAGTCCAACTTTCTTCACGTTTGCTAGTCTTAAGGTGGCCATAAAATCCTGTCAATCTCCAACATAGACCTGTAGTGCCACAGAAAATATGCGCATCAATAAACCATCATGAGAAATGTTTTACATGTACCTTAGTATTCAGTTTCCACAAAAGAGCTTGGCCGCCACTCAAACCATTACTTAAGACCACTAAACCTTGGTTATAGTCCCAGTTCTGTTTTTTGGCATTCAACTGTTTTGTAGAGAATTTTGTCTCCATTAAGAAGACACAAATGGGAGCTTCTTTTTTCTATGCTCTCTTAAGAGCTTTAACTATTCGGGGGTTCCCAAGCCTCCAGCAGTTCCAACTGAGTATACTCATTGGTCCCGGTGGTGCTGTTAGGTAGCCATTGCTTATCCCATAGTGTCCATTAATAGGTTCTCCAATACTCCATCAAGCTTCTGTTTCTTGTCCAGAGTTGTTGCATGAGGTGTAATCTTGTCTTCAGATTTTCATTTCGGCCCAGAGAGTGACAAGCAACTATTACTGTTGTCTAATACAGGTCTTGGAGGCCCAAGCCTTTTCCAAGTTCCTTGTGATGGGTCCAGGGCTTTTTTTGGGCCATGAAGGGGTATGTGGTTAAAATCCAACACGTGTGTTACTAGAGTATCAATAAGGCAATTGTCTTGGTCTTGAGGTTTAGTGGGGAAAGTTGTCATTTGGCTGGAAAGAGTGATTGTGGGTGGGTCCATGGAATTTGGGATTTCCTTATGTGGTATAGTTGATTGAGATGGATTTGGAAGGTGGGCTATTGTGGCGTCAATGTCTGCGATATGCGTGTTAAAAAGATTATTATCTGACAGGATTTCCAAATTTGTCAGGATACGTGGCGTAACAATAGGCGGATTTATGGGAAGGGATATGTCAGGAAGATGTGATTGCGGTGTGGGGTTGGTCATTGGTGCTGCTGTGGTTGCCGTGCTGGTGTGAGATGGTGGCATTGGATGGGGAGGGCGTGGTGGGGCCTGAGGGGGATTTGGGTTTGGTCGAATGTTGTTGTTTGACACTTGGGGTTGTTGAAAGTTGTTGATGGGTGCTCTTAGCAATGCTCCATATTCCTGGTTTGCAGTGTTCAGCGTGCCACCACTGCTAGTCCAGAGTTTACAATTCTTTTCATCATGATTAAGAAGGCCACACCAATAGCAGAAAATTGGTAACTTCTCTCATATTGGAAAGCCATCCATTGTGGATCTGTTTCACCAGTATTTATCATTCTACCCCGGCAGAGAGGTTCATTTATATCCAGTTGGATGCGTGCTCGAAGGTAACGCCCTTTGCATTCACCAGTGGTAGAGGTATCAACATGCTTAACGATCCCCAACGCCACACCGATAGCTTCAGCCGTAGCTTTGTTCATTCATTGGAGTGGCAGATTATGGAACTGGACCCAGAAGGAAACATGATCAAACATGGCGTCATCGGCTGATTCATCACCTTTTGGTTTGTATAAACTAATTAGGTATTTATCAAACGTCCAAGTTCCTTGTGCTAGAATCCTTTGTGTATCGGCCTCATCCTCAAAGATTAGCAGCATTGTATTGGATCCCAGATCTCGTACTTCGAAGTTTTTTGCAGAAAGCCACATGCTTCGCAGAGTCCGTGTGAATGCTTCCAGATTGAGTCTACGCTTTATAAAGAGTTTGGCAACAAGAACCCTGCTGTTATTCTCCATTAGTGGAGGAAGATCAACTGTGCTAGTCTCCTTCACTTTAAGCGATAGTCGTGCCCATTGGCTGGCCAGGTCGTCCATGGTCTTGTGTATGGGTGATAGGAATGGTGAGAAGGAAATGAGGTATATGAGGGGAGGGTTACTAATAGAAAGCAGAGTTTCCATCGGTGGGGAAAAAATCTCTATTCGGCGAATAGAGAAAAAGTTTCATCACCTAGGTTTCAGAGAGAGACCTATGTGAGAAAAAAGAGATACTCCCCAAGTGTCTTGTGGTTACCCACAAAGAGGATTTACTTTATTAAAAATTATGTCACATTTTCAGCGGAATGTTAGTAGATTATTGATAAATTTACATTTTTCTTATATGTTATTAAAGTTTTATATTTTTTTTCTAATATAAGTTATGGATTTACTTATATTTGTTTTCTCTTTAAGTCATTCAAGATATATAAAGGATGATTCGAATATAAGTAGTACTAGAAACAAATTCCAACTACATATTACATTATTTACAAAATATCTCGCCTTATATAATAATTAAATATAAAATGCATTATGTTTCCTTGAAATTTTTTTTTTAAACACTTACAAAATTCAAAACCATTTCAAATAACAAATATTGATAACTTAATTTAAAAAATCTAATATATTGTACCAACTATTATTTTGTTAAAATAATCACATTATTTTAAGAATAATTTGGGATTAACTCTTATAAGTCTTATCTATTATTTTCATTATCCACTTAATAAGAAAACAAATTGTGAAATTTTCTGCATATCATGTGTGCGTTTGGGAAGCGCATTTTGCACTTTCCAACAGTATATTTTTTTTCTTTAGTAGGTCTCGTGCACTGTTCACGGGACACACAAACCTCTTTTTTTTTTCAATAAAATAAACATTAAAGATGGCTTCCACGGCACTATTCATACATTTAAAAATTATTTTAGTGTTTTTAGTTTTCAGCAATAAGTGGTATCCAAACAGATCCCACGTGGGTTTGCAACTAATATCACTAAAACGGAGCCAATTCAATTCCCTCATTATTAAGGCAATTTTTTTGTTTAGTTTCCTTACTAATTAAAGGACATGGCATAGGAATTATGTGTCATTTTGATCATAACAAATTAAAATTGTTCTTGACAAATTCCCGAGCAATGACCATGACATAGGAGTTCAGCCATTCTGTGTCATTTTCTGGTCAGGACAGTGTTCTCAATTTACTTTGACTCATAACTAATTAATCTATGCGGATGTAGGTAACACTCATAACTGCATGCATGATGCATCAACTCGGTTCTGTTACTTTAACTATGTATACTTAAAAAATTCTACCCCTTTTTTTCTTTTAGTCCCTTCTAATTCTGATGGGGATAAATTATTTTCCTGCTAGATCTGATCTATAATATCCATGAGTTCAATTCGTGGTGACTCTGGTGACTAAATCCCCGTTTGGATAGAGCTTCTTTGCACTTGCGCTTTTTTTTTTTTTTTTTTTTGGAGAAGCGTGTTTCTATGAGTCCCGTGCACTGTTTACGGGACCCACAAACTTCTTTTTTCAGCAAAACTTTCATTAAAAATGAATATCACAGCACATTCATACATTTAAAAATTATTTTGCTACAATATTTTCAGTTTTCAGCAAAATAAATGGTATCTAAACACACCCTAAGTATATTTGACAAATTATTTTGTTTAAAGCGACAGTAGTACATACATTCAACTATATTATTGCACTTTCATCATAATGGTATAATCCAATGTCTTTTCATACATCCAAATTTTAATGGCACAATGTCATCACCGCATAAGATAAATATAGCAATTAAGCCCAAGCGACTGAAAATGGTAACAAAGCCCCATTAGGCTTTAACCAAAGTTTAGACAATAAGCAAATGGATTTATTACCCTAAAAAATGGAGTATGAAATACAACGTGAAGTTGTAGATCACCATCCTTCAATTTTATTGCTGCACACACAATTGAACCTATTCCTTCTTGGCATGCCTGTGGTAGAAGGCTTTTATTCTTCCAAGTCCATCTTCAAGCGCAGAATGCTCAACGGCATATGTAATTCGAAGACAATTCTTCAGTCCAACAGTAACCCCTGGAAGCATAATACTGAGCAGCTAAGCAATCCTTTTTAAATAAATAAATAAATAAAAAGAAGAAATTCTCTCTAACCGAGCATGCATACTACATAAGAACGCCAACACCATGGTTATAAATTTAAGTGTGGCATTAGTTTTGGAGCAAGTTGAGAAATTAGAAAAGGCCTCTATTTGCTGCTAAGAAAATGTCATAAATATGCTGGAGAAACATAAAGATGCACACACACATACACAACAACGACAACAATTACAAAATATATGTGTGTATATATATATTTGATAGTTGGGGAAGGGGGATTTGAACGCGGACGTCTTTGTTGAAAATACTAGGAGGTGTTAGTTAAGCTACAAGGCTCAACATCTATATTTACAAGGAAAGCAATCAAACAATCTTATGTATAAAAGTATTTTTAGTCACCAAAAAAAAAAAAAAAATTATGAAAGTATTAGAAGAAGTCCAAATTGTTAAATTCTTACCTGGCAGAACAATCACGGATTCCTCCTTGGCCAACTTCATACAGAAGTCCACATCATCAATAATGCCTTCAAGTAGTGGTAGATTTAGCTTCAACTGTTACCCAAAAGGGGAAAAAAACTCTTCAAATGTTTATGTTGAAGCACAAATCTCATAGTTTGTATATACGTCCTTACCATTGCAACCATGGACCCTTCTGGTTTGTGTGGACAGGTCAGACAAGGGATTTCTTGAATTCTATCATATAAAATGTCTGCAGCTTCTCTAATTGTGGTTAGAATCTTTGAATAGAAATCCTCTTTTGTGTGCTTCAGGATTTGGGTAAGTGCCCCCTGAAAACGTAGAACATTTGTAAATTTTTTGACCAGATAAGGCAAGGAAATTAAAGAATAAAAGATGTTGGATTATATCCTAAATTTCTATTATAACAAAATCCATGAGAAAAACATATGCATGTCTCTAGGAGATGCCAAGAGAATATAAGATTTATGGATTAGAGAAATTAGATCAGCAACTTCAATAAGTCATCTCTCACCATCTTTTATTGAATTGTATTCCCATTATTTGGATTTTCAGCAACCATATGACTTATGTGGTTAAAAAAAAGGACAAAACTTATTATAGTAGCTTAGGTGCTGTTTCTTAGGTTCCCCTCTTAAGATTTTGTTATGTGACTACTTAATTAAAAAATACATTTTCATCTCATGAGAAAAAAGCTACACAACAGAATCTTAAAAGGGGAATTTAAGGAATAGAACTTAAGTACTGTACTTAAGTCTTGCCCAAAAAAAAAAAAAAAAAAAAAACCATGTTTCAGATGTATTGCTTGGTTTATGTTAGAAATTAGGATGTTACTGCTAATTGAGTAATTTTTAGATACTCCCAAAGTACGATGAATAATGCTTCCTCTTCTCTTATTCATTGTGAGGTTCATTTCATTAAATTCATGGTGGGGTCAATCATGAATGTGAGAGGAAGAGAGCATTATTTTACTATATTCTAAGAGTACTTTAAGTATTTTCTTTACTAATCAGCTAATGCATTAATTACATTATTCTATCATCAGATTTTCTATTTAAAGCATGCATTAATTCATACAATTTGTATGTATCGTCTAGTAAGTTATACAAGATTAAAAGTTAGAAAAGGTATTGCATTCTTTTTCAAAATTTCTTTTATTTAAAATATATTAGAAAAAAGAAGTTAAAATTAGGTACCTGCATGTTTGTTGGGGGGTCGGTGGTGATGTCCAGAAAATTCTTCATGCACTCCACAAACTGATAAAAGAAAACACAGTCTCTAGGTATGTAAAATACTTCTTGTTAATTAATGAATTAATCTCATTGCACAAGGAAAATACACTGTGAAAGTAAACAGGTATAAATCTTCAAATCCAGTTAATAATATAATCTATGATCAAAGATGATACATCTTTGATTAATAATATAATCTATGATCAAAGATGATACATCTTTGATCATCAATTGAACCAACATTTGAGATCCAGGATTCTTGTTATCATTAGTCCAATCACTATTCATGTCTTTTCTTCTTTTTATTAATGAAGCAATTTCTTTACTTGTATGACTTGGATGTTTCACGTTTCTTGAAAAATGATTCGATTGATGGAAAATTGTATGATACTTACGCGTCTTCATTCAAACAAAAGGGTAACTTCATCCCCAAGGTACAAGACCAACACTAGGAACTCATCTTCTGTTTTTGTCTATAAGCAAGCATCAATAACCATAACTTGATAAGAGAACATTATCATTTACACTGCATACACGGGTTGAAGTATAGGCAACATAACTACAAACTTACAAATGCAAGATTCTACCCCAGGAAAACATAAAATTATTGTAACTATAAATACTATGTCAAATATGGAAATTGTGATATAATGTAATGGAAAAGATGAAGCACCAACCCCTGATTGATGGAAGATGCCATTGGGGTCACTTGTCACAATCCATCCAAGTCGCCAACCGGGAACAATCCATCTCTTTGCTATGGATCCAAGTGTTAGAACAGGTACAGTTGATCCAAACACTCCCATGGGCACAAATGGATTACTTCCAAAAGCTAGATGGCCATAAACTTCATCAGAAATCACAAAAATCCCAAGTTTGCTAGCAGTCTCTGCAATCTATGTAAACAAAAAGGCAACAATTGAAACTATTAGTTAAATAGAAGAACCAGTAACCTTCAAAATTTAGATTACATATTGAACCACCTCTTTCAAATGTTGGTACGTGAAGACATTTCCACAAGGATTGCTGGGATTGATGATAACCATAGCAACTGTGTTCTCATCCGCAAGAGCTTCAACAGAATCAAGATCAACCTCCCAACCCTTTTCGGGTATAAGATCAAAGTGGCGAGCTTCAAGCTTACTACAACTCGCACGAGCTTCATACTGTGGATAACCTGGTCTAGGAAACAGAATGTTGGCATTTGGACGCGCAAGGACAGATACTACGATTTCTATTGCTTGGGTGCAACCAGCTGTGATATACACATCATCTGGCGATAACTGGTATGGAAAATCTTTTGAAAGATATTCTGCAACAGCCCTGTAATGAAAATTAAGTTGAAAGTCTAATTATTAAATTGAAAGGATACCACCGCGTGCTCTGGGTGCAATGGTCATTCTACAAATATAAATACTTGTGGGGTGTTAGGAGGGAAGAAGGGCCAGGTTCAAGTCTTTCGGAGGAAACTTTACACATATATACACTTAGATTAGGTTAAAGTAAAATTTCTATCTTGTATAAAAAAAAAAAAAAAAAAAAAAATCAAATTGAAAGGATTGGTTTGAAAGTTTGCCAATCTAAGAACTCATTTTCAGAAGTTCAATAAACATATACATTTTTATTCTAGTCGCATAATTATCAAATTGAAAGGTTTGGTTTGAAAGTTTGATATAATAAGAACTCATTTCAGTAGTTTAATAAACATCCACATTTTTATTCTAGTCACTCACTTCAATATCATTTAACCAGGACAGTTCTTATGTTGCAAATTTCTGATTCTATTTAGCACGCAGATTAAAACTAGATTTCAAAATCATATTGCTCATCTTTCTCAAAAAAAAAAAAAAAAAAAAAAAAAAAATCCTATTGGTCATGATATGTTGGCCTGCGATTTGCCATGAGATGTGTCGCGGTTGTTCAAGTCTTCATGTGGTCCTAGCTAAGTAACTTGTGATATGCCAAATTTTGCCACATGAGTCTATGCAGCTTTTTGAGGGAATTATAATTTAAAATTTTCTAAGGTTTTATTTATTTATTTATTTTAGGTGAGAAAGATACGTGCAATAATCAAATGTGTGGTCGGTTGAAACTCTCTATAAAAAAGAAAAAGAAAGGTGTGGTCCTAGGCATATGAGAGGAACTTTAAAAAAAAAAAAATCAGTCCCAAACTACTTAAAAGAAGAAATTTATAATTTTTGAGGAAACTCCTAACCCAATTGAGCACGTGTGTGCTCATCATGTACTCTATTAATTTTTTCTTGATTAGTGAGTATCTCAGTCTTTTCATCAAAAAAAGAAAAGAAGAAATGTATAATTTTTAGCTTAATAAACTTTACCAATTGAGTTAGTTAGAACACACACCTTTTCTTTAAAAGTTAAAACTATTGAGAAGCTAACAAAAATACAAAATATATTCATTTGGCAAATCTTCACACGACTCCTTTGAAGAAATCTGATGGTTACGATCAAAGTCGTTTTACAACTTCATAACCATCACAGACATTTCCTAGTAAAACAAAATTGAACGGTGATGGAATCATTAAAAATAATATATTGCAAATCCTAGCAAAATTGAGAAGGTAGCAAAGCAAACCTTGTCTCTAGTGTCCGCGCTACCTACAAAGCCACTTTCTTTGTGCTTGCCCCAATTGATTATAATTTTTTTTTTTTGGAGAAGAACAATTGACTATAATTTATAATATCTTTGTGCTTCAACTAGAATTCACATATGACCCTTCAAAATTGACTACATAATGACAAAAAATCTCATCGTTTCAGGGCTTGAAAAGTTGAGATCCTTGAGATTCAGTCCAGTCATTTTAACGTCAGCGTACGTGAGATTCGACAAAACCCAACCAAATGTAATTTTTATACTAATTGACAATAGATTTTTTTTTTTTGAGGAAAATTGACAATAGAATTTGATTAATTAGTACTATGCGCAGAATTCTCAAAACAACATTAAACTTGTTGCCTTGATTTTAATTACACTAATTTTGTTTTTTTTTTTTTGAGAGGAATTTTGTATTTTTTTTTATTGTATAAAAAATCAATTATAAAAAAAAAAAACACACACACACATTTTAATAAGGTATAAAAAAAAAATGCAAAATTAGCTTTCCTAAGCTAAAATATATATTATTTGGTGTTAAAAATATGTAATTAAATAATTAAATTTACTATATTTTAAAAGGTTAAACTTTTGGAACCGTCATTAATTTGATAAGGTATCGGAACGTGATAATTTAACTTTTATTTACAACAGCGATATTAATAAATAAAACACAAGAAAAGAGGAATCATGAAACAAGATTTGGAGAAAGAGAATTGCAAACCTCATAGAGACCAATTTAAAAAAAAAAAAAAAATGAAATGGAAATTGTTATAGGGGATTAAAATTAAATGCTAATCATTTATTGGAAAACCCAGTTGCATCCATGTCAGCTCCCACCTATCAGGTACGGTGCAGATGCAGCTACAAACTTCTATACACAGAAATTAGACACTAATGGAGAGATTTTTAAGTTTTGACGGTACGAGTGGTGATAACTTCTCATCGTGTATAGATGTTAAAATCGTGTTTTTTTAGTTAAAATTGTCAAAACTAGATTAAGTTGGAAAATACAACTTCAGTTTGAGTGCGTTCGACTGTGTAACTCAGTGTATGCAATAATAACTAGCGCAATATAAATCAACGTACCTCCTTGCCTCGGCAATACCGACGGTGGGAGGGTAACAGTTGTAGTTATAGGAGTAGGTAGCATCAGCAACAGCATCTGGGGCAACAGGGGTAGTTCGATAGCTCGGAAACTCAGTTGGGTCAGCACGGCCGAGAGGAATGGTGGGTCGCTTCTCGTCCTTGTCACGATTTGCCATCAGCTTGGTGAGAGCACCACGAACGGAGATGGAGGAAGCGATTAACTCTGGGTTCCCTTGGAAACCCCATTTCTTGTGTCCGTTAATAACCTCCATAGCTAGCTTTTGGTGGAAGTGACAGAGTTGGGTTTGGGTATGTGGTGAACTAAAAGCTATAGTGGTCAGCTCAGCTATGATTGAACTTTGAAGTGAAGCAGTTGTTGAAAGATACACTGACACAGACACAGACACATATATGGGTTTTATGATAAAATATTTACTGTTTTAGTAAAAAAAAATTTTGATAAAAAAAAAAAAAAAAACTGTTTTGATAGTGTTTTCAACTTTTCATAAAATTTTTTCAAATTAAATGGTTAATATATGCTTTAAACAAGGGCAACTCTAGGGTTTTTGTTTAAGAAGGTCAATAAGAAACATTATCATTCTACGGGCTATATATTTTTCAATGTATACAGTCATTCATCCACTAATCCCCATTTGATTATGTAGTTCATGTTCATTCTTGATATATGTTTACAATTCTTTAATTTATAAGTTTACAATTCTTTAAAAAGATGTATTACATCTACAATTTTTTTACAACAAATAATAGGTGGTTAGTTATTATTGGTTTGAATTTAAACCTAATACTAAGATTACATTTTTACCCCAACAATAACAATCGGTAACAACCTGCTATTTTAAATTTATTGTAAAATTATTATAAAAATGTTATAAACATATCATTTTTTTTCTTTAAATATTTTATAATTTTATTGCCTTTTAGTGTTAATGTCTTGACCTACTCACATAGCCAACAACCACTCCCACTAACAAGTCACAAATTCGGTCAAAGAGTCAAATTGCAAAAAACAAACTCATAACTCAAATTAAAAGCTTTGAAGAAACACGGTAGAAAACCAAAAAAAAAAAAAAAACCTTTATATCAAAACAATGCAAACACTATTACAGTAATAGTAAAGAATAAAAACTCAGGAAAAAATGTCAATTTGTCAAAGACTCAAACTGAAAGTGAAACTGAAATTGAAATTACGTAGCGAAATATTTTTTAAATGTGTAAATAGTACTGTGAAACTCATTTTTAACGAAAATGTTGTTGAGAAGTGTAATTTGTGGAACCGTGAACAGTGCACGAAAGCACTGTTTATAGTTGACTTGTCAACAATTGCGGGCTGAACCAAAAAAAAAAAAAAAAAAAAAAGGCAAAACGCGCTACAATGCAAACATGGATGTGGAATAATCTGTATCCAAACTCAAAAAAAAAAAAAAAAAAATAGTGAAAATACAATGACGTTTTTGAAGAGTCCGTAAAAATAATGCTTGGACAAAATATAATATAATCTATATTTCTCATTTATATTTATATATGACAAATGTTAACAAGCACCCTATGGTGCTTGTTAAGGTTAAAATAATGTGCATCATACCCAATAAAAAAATTGAATAGATAGAAAAAACTGTATAAAGCTGACCTTAAGCCTATAAAGGGATTTTCTTAAAAAATAACTATAAACCTGAAACAACATTATTAATTAGGCAACGTTCCAAACTATTTTCATTTCTAACAATTCGAGTCCAGTAGACTCGATTTTGCCATTTGAAAATGCACTTGGAAATCGAGTGTGAGAAACTTGAGTTTGAAAATTGAGTGTCTCACACTCGATTTCCAAGTGTATTTTCAAATGGCAAAATTGAGTCTATTGGACTTGAATTGTTAAAAAGGAAAATAGTTTGAAACGTTGCTTTACTAATAAAATAGTTTGAGAGATTTAGTTATTTTTTTAACAAAATCCCCTATAAAGCTGATAAAAACTAACAAAATACTGACATAAAAGATAAAAAATTATAACACAAAATTTGGTGTTAGCGGTCACCATCAAATAATCCCCCGTTGTTCACGAGTGACCAATGGCGGAACCACTTGTATGAGTTGTATCATTATCATCTCTCAGGAAAAAAGAAAAAAAAAATATGTATGTACTATATATAATTAATTATCAAATATTTGGAACATTTGGCTTACAAAAATAGGACCTGACCCCCCTAAAAAATATCATATGATTTTCTTAAAAAAAGAATTAAGTAATAGGCGTAGTTGTTATAGAGATGTCAAAAAAATTCTCATGGTCTTCTAAAAAATAATTTAGTAATAAGCTTAGTGATTATATAGACAAGTTATTTTTGTTTTCTCAATTTCATTTTTATTGTAAAATTAATTTTTATATTTGCTAAAGTTTTGGAGTATTTATCGTTTTGAAGACTTCATTAGTTTCATTGTGATTTTTTTTATTACTTTTATAGACAAATTGGTAATTTATATTGAACATGAAAATTTTAAGATTTTTTTACACTAGATATATATGCATATTAATAACTGAAAATTATTCTAAGAAATATTGTTATCAAACATAACTTTTATAAGAGATTTTTTTTCTTCTCTTCTGTATAAATGTCTAATATCAAATTAGGCAAATTTTATTCAAAAGGTTTGTTGATTAGTTTTTTGCTGTTTCCTTTGAAATTATGTGTAGGAGAGGTAACTTGTTTTATTGTTGGCAAATGCATTTTCTATTGGATAAAAAATGAGAGTTGGAATTTGTTTAAAAGAAAGTGCTTGAGAAGAGTGCATCTTGAATAATATTTTAGTTTAACAGGGAGTGGAATTTGTTATTTCATTTTCATTTTTTTCTTATTCATTAGAACTTTCTTACTATTGAACTTGCCTTGTAAATTTTTTTTTTTTTTTTTTTTTTGGATTAATCAAAATGATGCTCCTAAGGTATGGTGGATTACTTGATTTTCAAAAAATTACACTCCTATGTACAGAAGGGTTTTATAGATGGACAAAGTTTAGATATAAAATTGGTTGTAACCTAAGGCTACAACCTTACTTAATAAAATAAATATTATTAAATATTTTGAAATCCTAATCGTTAAATTGCATGTTCTTTACACTTTTAATGCACATGTCAAATTTTGTGTCAATCAGATATTATTTACTATATGATTTATAAGCTTATATTTTGTGCATAATTTTAAACTACAAAAACTTGCAATTTAAACAATTAGTTGATAACATAGCTATTGATATTTAATTTTCTAGAAATTTTGCAAGCATGAAAAATATAAGAAGAAGATGTAATCCAATGGTGGATTTACCAAAATTCACCTTCAATAAAAAGATATTGAGTCTACAACCAATTTTGTAGTCTTAAACTATAACTAATTTTGTAGCTAAATTTTGTTATTTATAGATTGGATTGAGAATTGTAAGATCATACTTTTGTTTGAAAAATAAAAGCAAAATAATAAATGATGATGATGATTTTTTTTTAGAGAATTGATATGTCCACAACATTTTTACAACAAATCTTAAGTGGCAGGTTGTTATTATTGTGACAAAAAAGTAATCTTAGTGTTAGGTACAAATCTGAACCAATAATAACTAAACACCTATGATTTGTTATAAAAATGTTGTATACGTTTATGCAAAAAAATAATTTTAGTTCTCACCCTTTTTTATAAAGAACTTTATCCTACTTTCTTACTTCTTTACAAATTAAATTACTATATATATATTTATATATATATATATATATATATTCCTTACCAAATTAATTCTCTTGTTAACTAAACGGCAGTCTTAATGGGACAACAATACAAATAATCTTAAGAAGTAAGCACTATTAAGTGGAGTTGTTAGCCCATGAGATAAAATATTATAAGTTTAGGTCTTTACTTGCACTAATTGCAATCCTCCTCCAAGGACACCTATGTGATGGGTTTTTGGGTTTAATGGACTTGAATAATGTATCATAGATTTGAAGGTTTTAAGGTTTTCCACCACACTGCTAATTTATTGGTAGTGGAGGCTCTAGGAATTTTTTTTCTAGGGTAGCCATTAAGAAACTTAAACT
This sequence comes from Quercus robur, assembly GCF_932294415.1. Taxonomy (NCBI): domain Eukaryota; kingdom Viridiplantae; phylum Streptophyta; class Magnoliopsida; order Fagales; family Fagaceae; genus Quercus; species Quercus robur. The sequence goes on along the minus strand of NC_065541.1, from coordinate 42,940,537 downwards.
ATACAAAATATAATTTTACACCCAAATTCCGTAAGAGTTAGATTACACGAGCACAAAATAGTGTAACAAATGATCAATTTATATTGATTTGTATGTAAGCAGGTACAATTCTATCTTTGATTTTTTACAATAAAGAATACAATGAACTCCTCTATTCAATCTCCAATAAACTTTACAATATGAAGGGTTATAAAGCTTGATCTTGAATTGTGTCTTGATATCTCCAAGTTAAATGAGTAATTGAATGTATTTTTTATATGATGTTGAGGGCCGTTGGCTTAATCTTGAACCAAATAAATGGACTTGAAGGAAAATTTCTACTTTGATTCGAAGAAGTAGGAATTAGCCTTGGTTTTGAATGAGCAATAGATTTTTTTTGGACTTAGAGATGACTTTTTATTTTGGCAGTGTTAGAAAGGTTTTCTCTCTAAAATTTTCCCTTTTCTCATATGAGGAACCTCTATTTATAGACTGCTCAATGGTCTTTGATTTGGAATTTTTTCTCAGCATTTATTGAGAGTTAATTATGAATTATGAATTTTAAATTCAAATTTGAATTTAATTTGGTCTTCCATTTAATAAAAACCTTTCATGTGAGTTCTTTCTTCTGATGTTTCCACATGACTCTCTTCATTTAATGCCACACATGGCTTTACATGACTTGTGACACGTGTCATTTTTATGTGAGTCGTGATAACTCAAATATTTGATGTGTGAAATGATTCTATTTACCGATTGTCCACTGTTGACACAACATCAATTGGAAATGAATTTGATCACAAATATTTGTTCATGATCAATTGGATAGCTGTGAATACATCATGGAAATTTTGATGTTTGCACTTATAAAAAGAGAACTTGAATATATTGACATCATAATAAAACATGTAAATGCATAAAATTTTACAATTTCTTTCTACTAATACAATGAAAAAGTAAAAAGGGGATTGTTGAGAGATAAAGTGAGAACTTAAAATTGTAAGATGAGAGAGAGAGAGAGAGAGAGAGAGGAGTAAAGTTGTCGGCATTGTAGAGGAGAACTCATGGCTACAATATCTCTCTCTAACTCTCTTGGTACTTTTTTTTTTTGGGAAAATGAAATTAGAAATGATTATTTATTTATTTATATAATGGGTTGTATAAATTACGAATATAAATTATTAGGAGTTTTTATTTTTATTTCTCCTTTTGAATGGACTTTTTGTTGAATTTTTTGTTCATTTGTTGTTTTTTGGTCTAATCTTGTTGTTATTTTGGTTATTTTTTAATGTTGTTCTTTTGGCTCTTATTTTTTATTTTTTGTTTAAGGGTTAAGGATTATGTTTGAGGGGTCAAGATTATTTTTGTTGAACCCACATTTTTGGGATGCTCAAGTCATGTGTTCAATATATATATATATATATATATATATATATATATATTTTTAAAGTAGACAAGCCATAATATATATTTCTTAAAGTAGACAAACAAAACATGTTTGTTTAAAAATAATTATATATGTAAGGACTGAAATTGGATTGGACCCAAAATAGGACTGTGTTCTGGCCCAAGCGGCCCAAACAATAAATTTGTAGAGCGTGAATGAAAGAACTAGATCTATTCCAGAAGAAAAACGATTAAATTTGGTAATTTAAGACTGTTAAATACAAGTAGGATGAGAAAATCTGTCCTCAGAGTAACTTAAGGAATTTATACTGAACTGTCTTGTTGAACCATAAAATTACACAAGAGTTCACAGTCTGATTCTCAAATTGCTTGATTTTTCCAATCCCTCCATTTTTAGTACATCTTCCTATGTTATATACTACAATCTTGGTATCATCCTTACCACACATGTGTAGGTTAGATTCGGGGAACTCCTTCGTGTCCCATCCAGCAACTCCCAGAACCGTCAACCAGTAGCTGTAAGGCTGCTAGATCACTGTTCAAACATCACTTCCACATTAATGCGGTCAGAGAGTTGGTTGAGAGGTATTTAATGCGGAGGTAGCAACCTTTGAAGATATTTGTTTGCCCTTTTCCTTTTCCTACCCCTTGTCCAACGTCCAACCCTTATTTGTGATGTAACTTTGAAGAAGGTTCATGATGATATGACACTCTTACTGACTTTGGACACTAGATACCAAGATGGCTTTTCTCTTCGGACATTCGTTGGACTTATCTCTTATTATCTCTACTCTTCTCTTTATTCCATTCCCCTTATAATTTCATCTGAACATCCTCGGATGGTCCAATGTCCTCAGATTGGGCTATAGGCCCAATTAGTACAGCCTTAACAGTACCTCCTAATTAAATGACCCCCACAATATATGTAGGGACGATTTTTGGGGCCCAGGCCCAGCAAGTAAGTGGTTCTGGCCCAAAAGTCCCCAGACAATGAATTTGTAGAGAGCGGGTTACAGAACTAGGGCTAGACGAAGTGAACGTCAGTTAGATGTATGCCATGCAACATATTGAATGTGAGAATATTCCATTTTAATTCACAGGGTATCGATCCGAGGAGACGTATAAGTGCACCTCTTACTCTTGGTTACAGACTACAGAATTCTTTCACCTCTCTCTCTCTCTCTCTTTCTCTTTTCTCAATTCTCCCATCCCCACTTCATGGGAATCTCCTTCTCTTATATAGCACCCTCAAATTGATAAGGGCCTTACACTTGTTAACCATCTGGACTTTCACTTGAGTGCCTGTCCCATCGGACATCCACCTTATCTTTTTGTGAGTTGCACTGGCCAAGATAACACTATTCACCTGTCTTCTCTACATTAATGCGGCTAGAAAAGTAGCTTCCCTGCATTTAATGCGGCAGCTGTGGTTGCCTCCTGGACGTCTAAAATTTTCCTCTTGCTTGGGATGGTTCCTCACTGTGTGCAGGATGTACGTTGGACTCCCATTTGGTGTGTCCGAGGAAGCACTCCTCCTCGGACGCCCCTTAAATAAGTCTGGCCCAACAGGATTGGGCTGGAAATCTTCTGGCCCCGTTTTCCCTTCTTGTCATGGCTAGATTCCGCGCGGGGCCCAAAGCCCACTGTTGACTTGTAAATTTCACCCCTACAATAGCCCCTCAAAATTCCGACTCCTTCTTTCTTGTCCGAGGAGGAAAGGCGGGATTTTGACATTCATAGGACTATTTACTGTGGATCATTGCTTCACCCGTGCAGCGGTATGCTTCTCATGTGACTCATTAATGACGGAGGTGTTTAATGACCCAGGAGGCGCTAATTATTGCTTTTAGCGGTTTTATATCTTTTTAATCCGACGACTGGATGTTAGATCAACGGTTGGGATTGTTTCCGTTTCCCTAGGCGGGAGTATGTCTGTCTAGCTTCTCCCGGATACATAAGATTTTCGAGGGCAGTTCCTTCTCATTTTTGGACAAGCAACCAAGCATTCAGAGCACTCCCGCACTTTCCCTTTCAAAGCGTTCAAGCCTTCGTAGTCGTCCCCTTGAAGATTTCCTGCAAGTTCCTCACCTGTAAGTGCGCACTCCTTTTTCCATTGCCTTTTCCGGCGTTATTCCTTAAGTAAATCGTCTTCGCGTCACCTAGGATTAGGGGGATGGGTAAGCTTGACAAATTGGTAGATTCCCCGCCCGGTATGGAAGGCTTCAGGGCCAAATACCGTATTCAGCCGGAGGTAGGTCTAGAGTATTGTTTTCTGAAGGAGGTCTTAATCAAGAGAGGAATGGGGCAGGTTGCCATTCCAGTGATAGCCTTTGTGGAAGGAGGAATGACCATCCCTCTGGGGAGGATCACTAGGGATTATTTGCGTGGTCATAGGTTGGCCCTTCACCAATGCGTCGCGAATATGTTCCGAATCCTGGGGTGCATAGAGGTCCTGAACAATCAGATGAATCTCGGCCTTACATGGCATGACGTGGTTCATCTATATGAACTGCACAGCCTCGGCGACTCATATTACTTGAAGTTCAGGTCCGATGAGGTGAGGTTGATATCCTGCCTTCCCAAGTCCAACAAAGGCTTGAAGGACGACCTTTTGATCGTCTCCGGACAGTGGCACGACGGTCTTCACTGCCCAGTCAAGGCAGGAAAAGTTAGATCCTTTGGAAAGGATCTTAGTTTTGATCTTTCCCTTTTTTTTTTTTTTTTTTTTTTTTTTTTTTTTTTTCGATTCTAACTTTGCTTGTTTGCCTCCTCGGATTAACATAACCCTCTCTTTGGACCTTGCAGACAAGGCGCGTACGACTCCTCTGCTAAGTTTGGTCAATGTCCAAGCACTCAATTTCCTTCTAAGGTCTGAGATTTACGTGAGTGCCGACGGGCAATTGCGGGCTGCGCCTCTGATTTTGGACTACGTGCCCCTTACTAGTACTTTAGTGGAGCCCGGCCAAGCAATCAGGGCTGGTAGTCCGCGATTGGCACGGATCGACGTCTCTATACTAGGTTTTCTCACCTCGAGAGATTTGCCTCCTGTCCAGCTGCCTGCTCAATGTGCCTTTCCCGCAGTGGTTGTCCCAGAGGAAGAAGCTGGTTCCTCGCACTCGTCTTTGGAGGATCAGATAGACCAGTTCCACTTCGCCGAGGAGGGAGAGGTGTCGGCCAGGCCAATAGAGCTCTCGGATTTTGAGTCAGACTTAGACCGCGCCTCGGTAGCCCTTGATCTTGGTTTAGTAGTCGCACAAATTGGTACCAGCCAAGAGCTTGAAGAAGAAGGAATGGACCTGAAACAAAGGTCTGGTCTCAGGGGCCTCCTTGCCAATAGGAACAAGGGGCAATCCTCCAAGGATGTCCCGAAGGAGCAGCCGACCACCAAGGCTCCTCCTCCTCTTTCTCCCACATCGGATGCGGCACTGCAGCCTATGCCCAATTTGAGGCGAACTAGGCCTGTAGGGGAATTGGAGGAGGGCGAGGTTGGCCAAGAAAAAGCCAAGCCTCAGAAGAAAGGCAAAGAGACCAAAGAACCCAAAGAGAAGAGGACCAAGTCCATTGATAGCCGAGACGAGGCGGCTATTCGGAGGGAACAACGAATATGGTCGCCGCGGCTCGAACTGGATGGTGCTCCAATTTCTTGGGATGCAACCTTGTGGGAATCCCAACGACGGGAGGCGTCATTCTTGGCTGAGGCACTGCAGCAGCCTCTTCTTTTGCCTCGCAACATGAAGGGGCTCCGCGATACTCGGCAACTAGAACTCTTCATGTCGCTGAAGAGGGACATGGCAATGGTAAGTGAAAACTTTTACTATCTCGTTCTCTTGTTACGCATCCATTTATTCATTATTCTCTTTAATTAAGCCTTTACTTTTCTGGCGCAGGTCACTCAGCAAATCTTCGTTGCTGAGGAATGGGCCAAAAAGGCACGTGAGGACCTTCATAATGAGGCTCAGTCCCGCTGTGCTGCTGAGAGGACTGTTAGCGACCTCAAGAAGGAAAACGATAGCCTGAGCCATGAAGTAAAGGAGGCAAAGAAGGGCCGGGCGAGCGCGAAAGCCGGCCTTAAAAACGCTACTAAGCAGGCTGAGGATCTGCGCCTGCAGCTCCACCAGTCCGAGGAAAATCTTGCGACAGAGAAGCAGGCGGTTTCAGATCTCAAGGCTGAGCTTACGAAAGTCAAGGGAGAGGCCCGTTTGGCTAGGGAGGCGTTCGAGAAAGCAGTAGCAGCCTCTTATGATTGCGGGGTCAAGGACACTGAGGTCAGGCTGGCCGAGGAGGTGGCTGCTGTATGCAGGGAATACATTACCCTGTCTTGGGGTGTAGCCTTGGACCGGGCGGCAGTCCCAGCGGATTCCGACCTCAGGAAAGCTGAGAATATCTTTTTTCCTGAGGACATTCGTGAGATCCCTGACGTGGTTGCACCTGAAGAGCCTCTCCCAACGAAGGCTTTAGTCTCGGACTCCGCTATGCCTGAAGCCGAGGATGCGCAGCCGGCCGCAAAAGACAAGTTGCCCGAGGACAGCCTTTCAATCAAGGAGGTTGTTGCACAGGCTAAGGAGACTGTTGTGGGGCCCCAGCCAGCAGACGACCAGCCCGGGCCTGCCCAGGGATCAGATTTAGGAAAATAGTGTAGGATTTCACCTATTAGACCCTTTAGATTTTGTTTTGTTTAATGGTTGTAAAAGATTTGCTTTTGGGGATTTTAATGAAAGGCGTTGTTTCCTTTTATTCTGGTTGTTTTACTTTCTCTTCCGTTTTCATCATGAATGGATGTTTATTCTGCCATTAACTATTGAAAACCAAGCATGAGTGGATGAATGTGCAAAAAATGATAGTCGATAATTAGATAAAATGGCAGCGATGCTAATTTCCCCTAAGCCTGTGGTTCGAGGAACCGGCAGGACTTGGGTTCTGTTTACCACTTAGTGAAAATTCCTGCGAGGTTAATTTCCCCCAAGTCTGTGGTCCGAGGAGCCAGGCTGGACTTGGGTTCTGTTTAACACTTAGTGAAAATTGCTTCGAGATTAATTTCTCCCAAGTCTGTGATCCGAGGAGCTCGGCAGGACTTGGGTTCTGTTTAACGCTTAGTGAAAATTGCTGCGAGGTTAATTTCCCCCAAGTCTGTGGTCCGAGGAGCCAGGCAGGACTTGGGTTCTGTTTAGCGCTTAGTGAAAATTGCTGCGAGGTTAATTTCTCCCAAGTCTGTGGTCTGAGGAGCTAGGCAGAACTTGGGTTCTGTTTAACGCTTAGTGAAAATTGCTGCGAGGTTAATTTCCCCCAAGTCTGTGGTTCGAGGAGCCAGGCAGGACTTGGGTTCTGTTTAACGCTTAGTGAAAATTGCTGCGAGGTTAATTTCCCCCAAGTCTGTGGTCCGAGGAGCCAGGCAGGACTTGAGTTCTGTTTAACGCTTAGTGGAAATTGCTTCGAGGTTAATTTCCCCCAAGTCTGTGGTCCGAGGAGTCAGGCAGGACTTGGGTTCTGTTTAACACTTAGTGGAAATTGCTTCGAGGTTAATTTCCCCCAAGTCTGTGGTCCGAGGAGCCAGACAAGACTTGGGTTCTGTTTAACATTTAGTGGAAATTGCTGCGAGGTTAATTTCCCCCAAGTTTGTGGTCCGAGTAGCCAGGCAGGACTTGGGTTTTGTTTAACACTTAGTGAAAATTGCTTCGAGGTTAATTTCCCCCAAGTCTGTGGTTTGAGGAGCCAGGCAGGACTTGGGTTTTGTTTAACACTTAGTGGAAATTGCTGCGAGGTTAATTTCCCCCAAGTCTGTGGTCCGAGGAGCCAGGCAGGACTTGGGTTCTGTTTAACACTTAGTGAAAATTGCTGCGAGGTTAATTTCCCCCAAGTCTGTGGTCCGAGGAGCCAGGTAGGACTTGGGTTCTGTTTAACATTTAACCCAAGTAGCTGTACAGTAATACGGCGTCAAGAATGGTGTCTTTCATTAATAACGATACATTTTCAGGTTATTTACATTCCATGGGCGTGGTACTACATGTTCATCCAAATCTTCCAAAAAGTATGCCCCTATGCCGGCTACGGAAGTGATACGGTATGGGCCTTCCCAGTTTGGTCCAAGCTTTCCCCATGCAGGGTTCCTCGCGGTGCCCAAGACTTTCCTCAGCACTAGATCCCCGGGTGCCAATGGCCTTGACTTCACCTTGGCGTCGTAGCCCTGTTTGAGCTTTTGCTGATAGTATGCTAGGTGGACTATTGCCTTTTCCCTTTTTTCTTCGAGGAGATCCAAGCTTTTTTCCAGAAGGCTGTTATTAGGCAGTAGTCCTCTGTGTTGGGAAGTTTATCTCCAGTGGGATGACAACCTCGGCTCCGTAGGTCAATGAAAAGGGGGTTTCTCCCGTGGACCTGCGAGGAGTGGTGCGGTATGTCCACAAGACGTGGGCTAACTCTTCAACCCACCTCCCTTTCGTGTCGTCCAACCTCTTTTTCAGTCCATTCACTATGGTTTTATTGATGGCTTCCGCCTGTCCATTACCCTGTGGGTAGGCCGGTGTGGAGTATCGATTGATAATTCCCAGCTCATTACAGTATTCTCTAAAGGCTTTGCTGTCAAACTGGAGGCCGTTATCCGAGATCAGGGTGTGCGGGGTCCCGAACTTAGTGATAATATTTTTCCAAACAAACTTCTTGACATCGACGTCCCTGATGTTTGCCAGCGCCTTAGCTTCGATCCACTTTGTGAAGTAATCGGTGCCAACGAGAAGAAATTTCTTGTTCCCAGCCGTTTTGGGGAACGGTCCTAGTATGTCTAGGCCCCATTGTGCGAATGGCCAAGGGCTGGACAGCGGGTTAAGTTTTCCACTCGGCTGATGTATGTTTGGGGCGAACCTTTGGCATTGGTCGCACTTCTTCACATATTCCAGAGCCTCTTTATGCATGCTCGGCCACCAGTAACCCAGCGTCATGGCCCTGTGGGAGAGGGACCTGCCCCCCGTATGGTTTCCACAAATCCCTTCATGTAACTTTTCCAGGATGAGTTCTATAGCCTCTGGGTGCACACACAGCAGATATGGCCCCGAGAACGAGCGTCTGTAAAGTTTGGAGTCCTTGGACAGCCAGAATCGAGAAGCTTTCCTCCTGATTTTGTCAGCCTCAACCTTATCGTCCGGCAAGGTGTCGTGCCTTAAGAACAGCACCAGAGGGTCCATCCAGCTAGGTCCTGCCCCGACATTGTGTACTCGAATTCCGTTGGCCTTCTCTGTTGTTGGGCGGTAGAGATCTTCAACTAAAATAACCCGCGGAAGGGGCTGAGCCGAGGAGGTGGCCAGCGTTGTGAGAGAATCAGCATGGGTGTTCCCACTCCTGGGTATATGCGTTAAGCGGAAGTGATTGAAATGGGTCTGCAAGTGTTTGGCCCGGGCAAGGTACTTTTGCATTCTTTCATCCTTCGCCTCCAATTCCCCGTTCACTTGTCCTACGATGAGTCTCGAATCCGAGAATATACTTACGCACTTTCCACCCAATTTCCGGATCATTGACATCCCCTCCAACAGTGCCTCATACTCGGCTTCGTTATTCGTGGCAGAGAATCCAAGCCTCAACGACTTTTCTATGGTTATCCCTTCGGGAGAGACTAGAACGAGCCCCACCCCTGAGCCCCTTTAGTTCGCTGCACCGTCGATGTGTGCTTTCCACCAATGGTGTTCATGCTGAGAGACTGTGCTGATCAGTTTCTCATCAGCACTTGGTGATCCTGACATTTCCATTCCTTCTAGGGTGGGCTCTGCAAATTCAGCTACTAGATCAGCGAGGACCTGACCTTTTATGGCGGTGCGAGGCATGTATATAATGTCGAAGGCGCCCAGGATCGTTCCCCACTTAGCAATTCTACCTGTGTAGTCGGCGCTGCGAAGGACGGATTTCAGCGGAAGTTGAGTTAGCACGACTACTGTATGTGCCTGAAAATAGTGGGGGAGCTTCCGCGTGGCTTGTACGACGGCCAAGATAGCTTTTTCAAGGGGGAGATACCGGGTCTCTACCTCCTGCAACGATTTGCTCACGTAATACACGAGTCGCTGCGTGCCGTTGTCTTCTCGGATTAGCATTAAGCTCACCGCATGAGAGGCTACTGCGATGTATGCGAACAACACCTCGTCGGCATCGGGGCTGGACATGATCGGTGGTCAGGCGAGGTATTCCTTGAGCTGTTGGAAAGCTAAAGCACACTCCTCAATCCACTCGAAGCCCTTCCACTTGTGCAATAGGAGGAAGAAAGGTCTGCATCTGTCCGCTAAGCGGGAGATGAAATAGTTTAAAGCAGCTATCATGTCGGTAAGCTTCTGGACCTCTTTGGGATTCCGAGGGGGCTGCAGGCTATGAATGGCTTTTATTTGGTCAGGGTTGACTTCTATTCCTCTGTGGGCCACTATATAGCCTAAGAACTTTCCTGATCCCACCCCAAATGAACATTTGGATTCGTTCAATCGTAGTTTGTACTTTCTCAAAATTTGAAAGACTTCACCGAGGTCTCTGATGTGGTCGGCCACCAATTTACTTTTTACTACCATGTCATCTATATATACTTCAACGGTCTTACCCATTTGCTGTTTAAGCATTCTAGTCATCATCCTCTGATAGGTCGACCCGGCATTCTTCAAGCCGAAGGGCATCACCTTATAATGATAGTTTCCAACTGGGGTGACAAAAGCGGCTTTTTCTTGGTTTTCGGTAGCCAGGGATATCTGATGGTAGTCTTGGAAAGCGTCTAAAAAACTCATTCGGGGGTGTCCGACAGTCGCATCTACCAATCGGTCTATCCGTGACATTGGGAAATGATCTTTCGGGCAGGCCTTGTTTAAGTCCGTGAAGTCTACGCAGACCCGCCATTTCCCGCTCTTCTTCTTTACCATGACGGTGTTGGCTACCCATTCGGGGTAGAATACTTCCTTGATAGCCCCAGCTTTCTTCAATTTTGCGACCTCTTCTCTCACAGCGTCTGCATGTTCTTTTGACGGCCGTCGAGGAGGCTACTTCTTTGGTGTTATAACCGGGTTAACATTAAGGTGATGGCATATGAGATCTGAGTCAACCCCGGGGGCCTTATAGGGATCCCAGGCGAATACGTCCTCATTCCGTCGAAGAAAATCAACTAGCGTTGACTTCTCCTCTGGTGGCAATTCCAAGCCGATCTGAAAAAACCTCTCAGGGTCTGATCCGACGAGCACTTTCTCCAGCTCCTCACAGCTCACCTCCATGGCCGGTCCTCCACTACCCGTAGTTGGGACCGGGGTCATTGATTGCTATAAGCCGTTCTCGGCTGAAGTGGAAGGTTCACTATTTGGTCGTCGTGAGATTGCCGACACCATGCATTGTCTAGCCATTCCTTGGTTCCCTATTATTTCTTTGACTTGACCTCCTGACGGATACATCACTTTTTGGTGCAAGGTTAATGGCACAGCCCCTAGTACATGAAGCCACGGCCGGGCCACAATAGCTGTGTAGGGGGAGTATGCATCTACGACAATGAAGTTCACCTCTACCACGTCTGAGTCTGTTTGCACAGGCAGCCTAATCATGCCTTTCGGGATGACGATTTTTCCTTCAAAGCTGACCAGAGGGGAATCATATGGCGACAGGTCTTCTGGCTTCAAGTTCAGCCCCTTATACAAATTAGGGTACATTACCTCCACGGTGCTGCCTTGATCAACTAACACCCTTTTCACGTCATAACCTCCTATTCTGAGCGTGACGACTAGGGCATCGTCGTGGGGTTGAATAGTTCCTTGCTTGTCTTCCTCTGTGAACCCGATTAATTGCGTGGCACTCACTCTGGCTCTCTTGGATTCCCTTTCGTCTGGTTCAGTCGGGAACCTGCCCACTGACATTACTCTGAAAGGGCTGGAACCGGTCCTCCCAGGTGCGGCAAGAATGACATTTATTGTGCCAATGGGTGGCCTCAATGTGCCTTGTTTGGTTTCAAAATTTGACTGTTCCTGCCATCCTTCAGGGCGGTGCAACAGATGCCTCAACTTCCCTTCTCGGACAAGTCGATCCAAATGGTTCTTCAGATTTCTGCAATCGTCGGTGGTGTGACCTGGCTTCTGGTGGTACGCGCAGTACAGATTCTGATTGCGTTTTAAGGGGTCGCCTGCCATCCTGTTCGGCCACTGAAAGAAGGGTTTGCACTTCACCTTCTCCAGGATCATGTGCAATGGTTCTCGGAACACAGCATGGACTGCCTGAGCCCCAGTAGGTCCGGACTGTTCCACGTAGTCTCTTCTCGACCTGTTACTGCTGTTAAAGCGGTCCGACCTGAAGTCCCTCATCTCCTGAGGGACAACCTTCGCTTTACCCTTCTCTATCTACTGGTCCTCCTCGATTCTTTTGTACTTGTCAATTCTGTCCATGAGTTGGCGCACGCTAGTGACTGGCTTCCCAATGAGGGACTTTCTTAAGCCATGTTCTGTCGGCAAGCCCTTTTTGAACGTACTGATGGCGACGTCATCATAATTCCCTTCTATCTCGTTATACATTTCCCAGTACCGGTCCGAGTAGGCCTTTAGCGTCTCTCCTTCCCGCATGGACAAGGATAGGAGGGAGTTGAAGGGCTGAGGGACTCTAGTGCTGGTGATGAAATGGGAACCAAAAGCCTGCGTCAGCTGTTTAAAGGAATCTATGGAATTCGGCTGGAGGGCATCAAACCATCTCATTGCCATGGGTCCCAAGCTGGATGGAAACACCTTACACATTAACGCCTCATCCCTGGAGTGGACGGCCATCCTCTAATTGAATTGGCTTACATGCTCTACTGGGTCAGTCCGACCATTGTATATGGCAAACGTTGGTTGATGGAACCGCCGAGGAAGCACTGCCCTCTCTATTCTACCCGTGAATGGCGACTAGGAGATACGATCCAAGGCCTTGCTCATGGCATCGTTGGCCAGGCCTTGGTAAGATGGGCTTTTGTGGTTGCGTTTGCGAGGCCTTTCTTCCTCGTAGGAAAAGGTCTCGCTTGGAAGGGTTCTTGATCTTTGTCGGTATTCGTTATCCTCATCACTGCTAGTGCCTGAGCCAGGTGAAGAACGTTTCTGCTACGCTCGGCGCAGCTTCTTCTTCAGATCATCAATCTCTTGTTGTAGAGCCTTTCGATCGTTTTGCTTATGGGATGCATGATCCTTCCCTTTTGAGCGGCTTCTACTCATGTGAGAGGTGTTCACACTGCCCTCTCGTTGATTATCTTGGTCCTTTCCTCGTTCGAGATTTAAAAAATTGTCCTGCTGTTGAGAATCTGCACGTCCGGTTTGGCGCAGACCTGATCCTTCCATTTCTTACTGTTTCACTTGTCGAGACACAAATTCTCCCCACAGACGGCGCCAATTGTAGGGACGGTTTTTGGGGCCCAGGCCCAGCAAGTAAGTGGTTCTGGCCCAAAAGTCCCCAGACAATGAATTTGTAGAGAGCGGGTCACAGAACTAGGGCTAGATGAAGTGAACGTCAGTTAGATGTATGCCATGCAACATATTGAACGTGAGAATATTCCATTTTAATTCACAAGGTATCGATCTGAGGAGACGTATAAGTGCACCTCTTGGTCTTGGTTACAGACTACAAAATTCTTTCACCTCTCTCTCTCTCTCTTTCTCTTTTCTCAATTCTCCCATCCCCACTTCATGGGAATCTCCTTCTCTTATATAGCACCCTCAAATTGATAAGGGCCTTACACTTGTTAACCATCTGGACTTTCACTTGAGTGCCTGTCCCATCGGACATCCACCTTATCTTTCTGTGAGTTGCATTGGCCAAGATAACACTATTCACCTGTCTTCTCTACATTAATGCGGCTGGAAAAGTAGTTTCCCTGCATTTAATGCGGCAGCTGTGGTTGCCTCCTGGACGTCTAACATTTTCCTCTTACTTGGGATGGTTCCTCACTGTGTGCAGGATGTACGTTGGACTTCCATTTGGTGTGTCCGAGGAGGCACTCCTCCTCGGACGCCCCTTAAATAAGTCCGGCCCAACAAGATTAGGCTGGAAATCTTCTGGCCCTGTTTTCCCTTCTTGTCATGGCTAGATTCCGCGCGGGGCCCAAAGCCCACTGTTGACTTGTAAATTTCACCCCTACAATATATATGTCATATCATATATTATATAATAAAAGTTGGACTTATAGAAGCCGTGGTTGCACCAAGTGACAACTTTCACTAATTAGTAAATTAATTATATATTTTTGTTAAGATATATTTCCTCAATTAAAGGATATTATTTACAAACTATTTACAAAAAATTTATCATTTAAATTTCAACAAATTTAAATTCTAATCAAACTAAAAGTTTATTATAAAAAATTTCTAAACATAAATCCCACACAACAACCCATGTTTTCTTTCTAAAAAAAACCCATAAACACTTATAAAAATAAATAAACACCTATAAAGACTAAACTCTAAACAATCAAATATACTTGTTTAAAGTAATTTTTTATTAAATTTTTATTTTATAATTTATTATTACTATTGTAGGGTCCAATAGTTTATGGGTCCGGCCCACGCGCTTATGGAAAGCCCACCGGTCCTAAACTGAAGGAGGCCAGGGCCCAAGCTCGAAACTAGGAAACATAAAAAGTGGCCCGAAGACACAGCCGAGGACGGTTTCGTCCTCGGCAGGTCCAAAACCTCATGGATAGAAATGGAACACGAGTAAGCTAGAAAGATCAGAAAATATCCTGGGGAAGTTGTCTTTAATACCCTTCCCTGACATGACACTGCCCCTAACAGAGCCGGGATCTTAGGCTTTATGGATCATCTCCAGCAATTTTTGGGATTAGACTGATGGGACAGATATCTGTCCTGGAAAGATCGACCCTACACGTGGACGAAGGACAACGAACGTAGGCTAGTATAAAAGAGAATGTTATGTGACCAAAAGGAGGGATCTCTCCCATCTAGCTTCTTGAGAAAGACTTGATGAAAGAGAATGCCTGGATAATATACGCCGGACACCACATAAAAACCCACCGACGGGTAACCGGGGACAGCACCATCGCTCTTCGGACATGATCTGAGGAGCCAAATCCTCCTGGATACAAGATTGAAGGGCCTGAATATCCAGCCCAAAGCTCTTTCTCATATTGGTTCACCTATAGTCCGGCCCGAAATGTCGCCCTGTGATCCAACGCTGGCCTTTCAAGCCCACTCTATACAAATATTATTGTGAGGGACTTTCCGTGTGCGAGCCCAACATCGTTGTTGGGCCGTTAAAGATTTTGTGTCCTTACAATTGGCGCCGTCTGTGGGAAAGCTTGCGCGTTGGCGCAGGAGGCGTTTGAGTCAACTCTCTAGCCAGCTGAGGTTTGTGGGATTTCCTCCATCTCCGGCGACATGCAGTCGTTGCTCCGACCCGAATTTTTTCTAGGGGCTACGCCCTGCAGTGTCAACAGCGTGGGCAGCTCTAGGGGCTTCCGGCTTCAGGCCAAATCCCCCCGCCATGGTCTAGGGGCTGATCTTCGATAGTTTTGGACAGAACCAAGGCCTTGCATGGTCCTCGGACTCAAGCCTATGGGGAAACCAAATACAAAAAAAGAAATCTTACAAGTTTTGGACAGAACCAAGGCCTTGCATGGTCCTCGGACTCAAGCCTATGGGGAAACCAAATACAAAAAAAGAAATATTACAAGTTTTGGACAGAACCAAAGCCTTGCATGGTCCTCGGACTCAAGCCTATGGGGAAACCAAATACAAAAAAAGAAATCTTACAAGTTTTGGACAGAACCAAGGCGTTGCATGGTCCTCGGACTCAAGCCTATGGGGAAACCAAGTACAAAAAAGAAATCTTACAAGTTTTGGATAGAACTTGTAAGATTTCTTTTTTGTACTTGGTTTCCCCATAGGCTTGAGTCCGAGGACCATGCAAGGCCTTGGTTCTGTCCAAAACTTGTAAGATTTCTTTTTTGTACTTGGTTTCCCCATAGGCTTGAGTCCGAGGACCATGCAAGGCCTTGGTTCTGTCCAAAACTTGCAAGATTTCTTTTTTTGTATTTGGTTTCCCCATAGGCTTGAGTCCGAGGACCATGCAAGGCCTTGGTTCTGTCCAAAACTTGTAAGATTTCTTTTTTTGTATTTGGTTTCCCCATAGGCTTGAGTCCGAGGACCATGTAAGGCCTTCAAGTTTTGGACAGAACCAAGGCCTTGCATGGTCCTCGGACTCAAGCCTATGGGGAAACCAAATACAAAAAAAGAAATCTTACAAGTTTTGGACAGAACCAAGGCCTTGCATGGTCCTCGGACTCAAGCCTATGGGGAAACCAAATACAAAAAAAGAAATCTTACAAGTTTTGGACAGAACCAAGGCCTTGCATGGTCCTCGGACTCAAGCCTATGGGGAAACCAAGTACAAAAAAGAAATCTTACAAGTTTTGGACAGAACCAAGGCCTTGCATAGTCCTCGGACTCAAGCCTATGGGGAAACCAAGTACAAAAAAGAAATCTTACAAGTTTTGGACAGAACCAAGGCCTTGCATGGTCCTCGGACTCAAGCCTATGGGGGAAACCAAGTACAAAAAAGGAATTTTACAAGTTTTGGACAGAACCAAGGCCTTGCATGGTCCTCGGACTCAAGCCTATGGGGAAACCAAGTACAAAAAAGAAATCTTACAAGTTTTGGACAGAACCAAGGCCTTGCATGGTCCTCGGACTCAAGCCTATGGGGAAACCAAGTACAAAGAAGAAGTCTTACAAGTTTTGGACAGAACCGAGGCATTGCATGGTCTTCGGACTCAAGCCTATGGGGAAACCAAATATGCAAATGAAAAACCAGATACACAAAAGCACGATCGGAGTACCCTACTTCCCGTTCGATAGATCGGATGGATTGTGAGGAGGTCATCATTCTTGGGCGACATTTGCGCGTTTATCACAAGAGTAGTCAACTGCTACCCCGGTCAGTTTCCTAAGTTTGATTTATTACAAATTATCGATATAATGCCTGATAGTGCTGATAGATGAGAGTTGATTAGATTATGCTTCCAAGTAGCTTTGTTACAAATATTCTCAAAGCAACACATACATAGAGCACATTCGTTCACAAAGTTGTATTGCCCAGTAGATCAACGCTTAAAACATGTAAATCAATTTCCATTTTTATTACAACGAAGAAATAGTACAGTGTACAATGAAAAGCTGGAATCAGCCTACGTCAAAGCTTACTACATAAGCAAGAAAAAGAAAAATACAAGAAAGCTGGAGAAAGCCGAGAAGGTATGTCGGAGGAAAGGTTGGCTACAGCTCCGAGACCTTATTCTTCCCCCGCGCTCTTACATGCCCATAACTCAGGCAGCCAAAGAAACCCAACTTGAGCCTGGCACCGTTGAAGGAAAGGTGCAGGGAGTGGGAAACTGAGGGGATTTCTCTAAATATTCGCCTGCTGCTAAGCAGAGGCGCTGATGGCGGAGAATCTTTCTTCTGACATACCAAAGTGCTGGCATGAACAGAGCCTGCTTCGGATTTTGACTAAAAGAGGGAGAGACGCCGTTCCCCCTCGGTGGAGATGGAGTACTCTCCTGAACTTGTGCTTCCTGTGCCCATACCTTACTGTTATAAGCCTTATGAAGACACGGCGCTTCTGCGGCGGAGAAAGTTCTTTCTTCCCAACCCTCGCTTTCAACATGTTATGCCAAGAAAGGAGAACTCCGGATATGGGAAGCGTGATGTGAGAGAAAACTAAAAGGATGGGTGTATATATAAAGCAACCCTCTCTCCCTCCTATTTATTTGAAAAGACAAGATAATGGCAGTCAACTCACGCGGCGTCCTAAGGAGCACTACAGACAAAGTGGTCTTGGCTCAACTTCCAACGTCAACTGCAGCCAAGAGACTCAAGGAGCCTCGTAAAGGCGCGCCTCGATCCTTGGGGCGTCAGAGAAGTACTGCATGGCCAGAGGTTGCAGAAATATCTCTTAATCCGCGGATTCATTGAATTCGCGGCCCAGGCCCGCTTTGCGTGAAGGCCCAGGGACACCCTGTTTGGCACCTCGGGAAATGCTCAATGAAAGGGAAAATCTGAACTCAAAGTCTTGGACAGAACCTAAGGCTTACATGGTCCTCGGGCTCAAGCTAAAAGGGAAAACCAAGTACTGATGCAGACATTGGTCTTGGACAGAACCTAAGGCTTGCATGATCTTCGGACTCAAGCTAAAAGGGAAAACCAAGTACTGATGCAGACATTGGTCTTGGACAGAACCTAAGGCTTGCATGATCCTCGTACTCAAGCTAAAAGGGAAAACCAAGTACTGATGCAGACATTGGTCTCGGACAGAACCTAAGGCTTGCATGGTCCTCGGACTCAAGCTAAAAGGGAAAACCAAGTACCGATAAAGACACAAGTCTCGGACTCAAGCCTAAGGGAAAAATCAAGTACATAAGATAAAACGCATAAGTCCTGAACAAAACCCAGGTTTTGCAAAGTCCTCGGACTCAGGCTTCTTGGGAAATCAACTGCCCGAATGAAGAAATTTCTCAGCTTAAATACTGGAAAAGGTTAAGGCTCGCGTATCATGGAGATGACAGAACAACCTAATGATCGTCAACCTAAGGAGGCCATTCATCCAGTGGGTAACATGTCCTCGGATAACTACTTCTTACACCTTATCGAGCATTTAATACCCATCACGGCTAATTTTAAGATAAGTCTCATTCCTCACTGGTCGGATTGTTATGTTGAATAATAATTTTGTTAAAGTTATCGTGGCATCTTTTTATCAACGATTACTTTGGCCTTAGTTATTATTGATTCAAATGCTATACTATTATGCCGAGCAGCGCTTTCACATTTGTTAGAATATATAAACAAGACATACGAAATAGAGTAACAATAACTTTTATTAATATGAAAAATTGTTACAACGTACAAGGAAGGGCTTAAACAAGCCTATACAAAAAAATGAACTGCTAAAACAGTAACAACATCCGTAATACAAATAAGTAAACCATCAGGTGTCTTCTGAACTCGCCTTCAAAGTCTCTCTGAAATCTATGCCTCAGTACTGCTCATATCAGGAGAAGAACCTTATACAAAAATAATGAAGGAGAAGGAAGAAGAATTGGAACACATGGAAGCACTTTAGCAAACTCTTGTCGCTGAAGAATGCAAGGGGAAAAGAAGATGGAGGACATGAGCGGGAAGGAGGAGAAGAAGAGGGAAGCAATGAAAAGAAAGTAAAAGGAGCAAAAGAGGGAAAAGGGGAGCCATATTAGGTATGCTCATGAGAGAGCAGATGGAGATGACAAGGGAGGTTTTCGACTCAGTCACACCAGAAATGGGGTGTGACGAGTCCCTGCTTCGGATTTTGGCTAAAAGAATGGGGAGGCAAATCTTAAGCCTCCGCCATCCTTGCCCCGACCGAGCCATCTCGAGTTTTGTTAGGACATGGGGTTTCTGGAAAAGGAAGGATTTGTTCATGGTGGATTACTATGAGAGAGGTATTATTGAATAGGGAGTAACCGGATGGAGGAAGTGGATTCTGGGAAGAACGTGAGGGATTCGGATATGAAAAAGTCACCCTCTGCCTTCTCTCTTTATGTAGGGGACGAAGAAGAGGGTATGTAACGCACTCAGATCCCCAGGGAAATCCAGAGTATAACGCGCCGCTTCGTTCTCCCACACCATCAGTAACCGTTATATCTGGGAGGTCTCGTAAATGGGAAGATATTAAAGACACGCTGCAGATAACCACGCGGCATAACGGCAACGTACGCAAATCCAGGAAAAACGGCTCGTAGACCGGTACGTTCCTTGGGGAGGGGGAGAGTCGCCAGTGTTGATCAAGATCCGAAGAAAGTGAACGGCAATAAGGGCTTGACATCATCAAAATCCACCTGTCCTACCATGACGTTGGACAGCAGGATTTTGAGGGGCTAATGTGGGGTCCAATAGTTTATAGGTCCGGCCCACGCGCTTATGGGAAGCCCACTGGTCCTAAATTGAAGGAGGCCAGGGCCCAAGCTTGAAACTAGGAAACATAAAAAGTGGCCCGAAGACACAGCCGAGGACGGTTTCGTCCTCGGCAGGTCCAAAACCTCATGGATAGAAATGGAACACGAGTAAGCTAGAAAGATCAGAAAATATCTTGGGGAAGTTGTCTTTAATACCCTTCCCTGACATGACACTGCTCCTAACAGAGCCGGGATCTTAGGCTTTATGGATCATCTCCAGCAATTTTTGGGATTAGACTGATGGGACAGATATCTGTCCTGGAAAGATCGACCCTACACGTGGACGAAGGACAACGAACGTAGGCTAGTATAAAAGAGAATGTTATGTGACCAAAAGGAGGGATCTCTCCTATCTAGCTTCTTGAGAAAGACTTGATGAAAGAGAATGCCTGGATAATATACGCCGGACACCACATAAAAACCCACCGACGGGTAACCGGGGACAGCACCATCGCTCTTCGGACATGATCCGAGGAGCCAAATCCTCCTGGATACAAGATTGAAGGGCCTGAATATCCAGCCCAAAGCTCTTTCTCATATTGGTTCACCTATAGTCCGGCCCGAAATGTCGCCCTGTGATCCAACGCTGGCCTTTCAAGCCCACTCTCTACAAGTATTATTGTGAGGGATTTTCCGTATGCGAGCCCAACATCGTTGTTGGGCCGTTAAAGATTTTGTGTCCTTACAACTATTTATTTAAAAATTTTAGTTTTAATTATTTTTAAAATTTTGAGCTTACATATTTATTTATTTAAAACTAGTATGTGTGTGTATATATATATATATATTTTTTTTGTAAATATAATTTTTTTTGAATGTTCACACCTGTGCTCAGCTTAAAGTTGTCCCTGTTCATGGGATTTCATTTATATATATAAAAGAAATTATGAACTTGCATGTTGTCAGCCACGTTTAGAAACTCCCCCATTTATAGTTCTCAAAAAAAGAAAAAAAAAAGAAAAAAGAAACTCCTCCATTTATAAACAACTTATACATGTCACATTGAGATGAGTTTTATAAAATAAACTCACCCGCATGTTTCTTTTGTATTCTCTCCGGTCTCGATAGTAACACTTAGGGCACGTTTGGTAGACTGTAATAGGCACTGTAATGTAATAGTTATTCTTATGATTTAGCTATTCAATAGTTTGGTTATGTTTTTATTACAGGAAATAGACATTCCTTATGAATAAGAATTCTTTAAAATGAGGAATAACTATTCATCTCTAAAAGGGTTGTAATAGCTATTCCTTAGTAGATATAATAATTTTTAACATTAATATATTTCTAAATAAATAAACTTTCCATATCCACCTAACAATTATGGAAAGAAAAAATCATCAAAAAATAACTCATCTCTCTAAAATTTAAAATATATTATTTTCTAAGAAATATAATTGTAAGAATGAGATATTTCCTAAAATAGATCATAAGTTTTATTCTAATGTTACAACTTACAACCAAACTAATGAATAGGTTTAGTTATTCCATTACAACACATTTTATTCCTGATAATAAAGATTACCATTCCTGTTGTAATCCACATTCAGTGTACCAAACGTACCCTTATTGAAATTGGTCTTAATGTTACATCGGGGAAAAATTGATCTTAATACCAATCAATCATTTAATTTATTTTTTATTGGATAAAAAAATCATGTAATTTATTTTTGGAAATTAATAATATAAGAACAGATTTGAACCATATATTCAGCAAGCCAGGGCCCTGTATAGCCTCAAAATATCCTATTCACTACTGGGTACACCCAGCTATTTTGGTGTAAATAGGGGCGGAACTAAAATTTTTTGCTTGACGGGGCCAACCCCTATTTTTATAAGCCATGTCTTTAAAAATGTTTAATAGTTATAGTTCTACCCCTGGGTGTAATCTTACCTCTTACTTGTTCCTGTAAATGTCCCAACTTTGTTATAATGAAAATAAAAATAATAATTTAGGGATAAAGTTTAGCTACAACTTTACTCAATATTTTTTATTGGAGGTAAATTTTAACAAATCCACCATTAGATTACATATTTTTCTTATATCCTCCATACTTGCAAAATTTCTAGAAAACTAAAGACTAATAGCCATGTCATCAATAAATTGTTTAAATTGCAAGTTTTTGTAGTTTAAAATTATGTATAAAATATAAGTTTATAGATTATATAGTAAATAATATTCGATTCATACAAAATTTGACATGTGTTATAAGAGCGTAAAGAACATACAATTCAACGGCTATATTTTAAAATATGTAGTAACATTTATTTTATTGAATAAAGTTGTAACATTAGGTTATAACCAATTTTGTAACTAAATTTTCTTCATAATTTATTTTTGCAAGCTGATTTCTTTTAACCGTTACGTAATCCCATATGCAACTTGTTTTATTTTTATTTGTTTTTTATGAAATGTATTACTAGTTTTATACGAAGCTTTAAGTTAAACGGTTCAAAAATTAAGGGTCTATTTGGTATATGTATTTAAACAACAATTTTCAGTTTTTTTAAAATACGTATAGGTGATATATATAATGTTATTTAAAAAAGTAAAAACATATATTTAAGTTAATATACCAACAAGGTCCTAATAGTTTTAAACGTATTTCCCATATAATATTAATAGTTTTTTTTTTTTTTTTTTGTCTAACAGGTTGTGATGCCTTTCACGCATATGCATATCTACTATTTTTTTTCCTCTACTGCACAGAACCGAATTCAGTTCAAACTATTGTTAAAATAGATGTGAAATTAGTTTTGATATTAATTTTTTTCGTCTTTTTATACCAAATCATACCAGTTGTTGCTTATCCTATTAGGCGAATATTTTTTTTTTTCCCGAATAATATTAATTTATTATTGAGAGGCATACTATAATTTATATATCCCACCAACCATATGTATTTTCCGTGGTGAGTGCAAGAGAGAGAAGCGAAGAATGAAAGAGAGAGCTTGAAAACAAACGCTCATGATGCGAATATAATACAAATATCACCACAACGCACAACACAGTCACAGTCACAGTCACAGGTCGACCCATCTGAGAGCTGAAGCTAGTTGTAGCAAGAAAATGGAGGAGAATGGAGAAAAAAGATGGAACTTCTGGGGGATGGGAAAGCTGAATCCACAGTCGAAAACATCAATTCGAGGGCTTTTGATGAAGATATGGGGAAGCGTTAACAAAGATGATCCAAGGCCACTTTTGCCTCTCGGACACGGCGACCCTTCTCCTTTCCCATGTTTTCGGACCACTCCCATAGCCGAAGATGCCGTCGTCGACGCTCTCCGCTCCGCCAAGTTCAATTCTTATCCACCCACCTCTGGACTCCAGCCTGCCAGAAGGTAAATATTATTAGAAAGTCTATTTTTACAATATTTTTATAACTAATTTTATCCAGTAATAAGTTTAAATTAAAACACGTAACAATTTATTCCCTAAGATTTGCTATAAAAAAATTGTATTACTATAGCTGTATAAAATCACTCTCTCATATCTATAATCTATATATCATGGTCGTGATTTTGTTTTCCTTTCATGGCTTCTGATTAGACTATAGTTCACTTTATTTTCTCTTGACATACTATTTGACTATTTCGAGTATTGTAGGCTTTTGCTGGTTCTCCAGGAAAAATCCCTCATACGCTAGGTGCATGAGATACTACCTTTAGGATTGTACTTATGGTCCCCATTAATTGCATCGTATTGTACTTTTTCTTTTTTTTTTGGGTAATTTTATTGCAGCTTAGTGCCCGTTTGGATTCAAAGTTTCCTGGCGTCTGCGTTTTTGTTCTGCGGTTTTCTCTTTTTTTTTTTGGTTCAGCCAGCATTTGTTGACTTTTGCACAGTAAACAGTGTATTCGTGCACTGTTCACGGATTCACAAATTCCACTTTTCAACAACTTTTTCATTAAAAATGAGTCCCACAGTACTATTCACACATTTAAAAATTATTTTGCTACAGTGTTTTCAGTTTCAGTTTTCAGTTTCAGCAAAAATAAGCTCAATTCAAACGGATTAATGTCATATATTTGCAGCTTTTAAGTTTTGAGGCCAGCTTTACAGAAAGGAAAAAAATATTAAAATAAATTATGGAGTTAGTATTCAATTTTTTTATTAAATAGAATTTACATTAGTACAACTTTAACAAACACTAAGGAACTTGTTAATATTTGCCTAAATTTATTACTGATATCATCTTATCTTATTATTTATCATTAACACTCTGCTACCTTGTAATTGTAAATATTTTGTTGAAAAATTATTGTTCATAACGAATTATGGAAGAGTCTAGGGGTCACACAATCAACTTATGTTTGGATTACATTCCTAACATACAGGACTACCATAAGTGCTTGATAAAAAATAATTTAATCATTACTTGACATACATATGAATTGTGACAAAATGTGTGTTATCAAAAATAATGGTATACATTAACATTACTTCTTAAGTTTCATTTTTTTAATTCAATAATTAAGATTGACAATTATTATTATTTTTTCAATTCTCAATTTCTACCATTAAAATCTATTACATTATGTGAAATACTATATCATTATATATCTTTGTTATATACTTACATATTGTTGTCTTTTCACAACCTACTTTTTGCCTATCATTATTCATTACAAATTTGCTTATGCAATTTTTGTCCATTTGCGCTGTCGAGCAACAGGTAGGGTACAAAAGCGTGAAAAACAACGGTGGTTTGCATTTTTATATATTTTTTATAATAAAAATTCAATAATAAATAAGGAAAAGAATTAAAGAAACAAAAAGGTTAGCTTTTATTAATTATTGGCTGCTATCACTCTTTTAGAATAAAGTGGACCAAATCAATCCTTCTATAATGTAAAAAAAAACCCATCTGACAACTATACTCCACACATAGTCTCACATGTGCAAATTGTCTTCAAAAAAAAAAGTCTCACTCTCACCTTGCAAAAGTAGTGTAGGTGACAGTAAAAAAAAGGTCATACATATATATATTAAGATATTTGGAATTTTATGGGAGTGAAGTGTCCCTTAACTCTTAAGGCATTTCTCTTTATGTAAATTTTTCCTCCTAAAACCAAATGAAATATTATTAACAAAACGAAAGATTAATTGCATGCATCCTCCTCTTAAAAGCCCGCTTACATAGTTCATGGTGAGCAACCTTGTTAAAAGTTCTTTATATCAATCACTTTGTGCTTGATTCAAACGCTAATTATTGATTGGTTTTCCCATTGTACGTAGAAAAATAGTCCTACGGTCTATATCTCATAAAGTTGCTTCCTTTACATATCTTCAATGCCATTGACTAATTCATCACCTACCCAGCAGAAAAAGTTGTTGGGAAAGTTAATGTATTTTTTTATGATCCTTGTATATATAGGAGTTTTATTCGGAGTAGCCTTAGCTTTGAAATATTAAAATTTGCCCTCTTGTGGTTTGATCTTAGCATTTTTATTTTTTGGACAATCTGATTTGATCTTATAGCTTTGGAAAAAAATTCTATTAAAAAAATTTACTTATACATTTTTTAAAACACACTTAAAATGCTCTTAAAGTTAATGATATATATAAAATTATAAGAAAAAATAGATTAATGCTTTCAATGAGAAATTAGTGTTTGTACATTTTTAAAATTTTTTTTTATTATAAATATGAAAGGGGTCATTATGTTAAAGTTTCACCTACCTAAAGTTTTGTTAATAAAATAAAGGGGGAGGAGGAGGATCTTGAAAAATCCAGGGGGGCATGGGCGCATGGCCCCTCCTCTGCCCCCCTCCCTCTGCCATTGATTGATTTGTAAAAATGTTTACAATGTATATTCTTATTCTTAGAAAATATTCATTCCTTTTTTTTTTTTTTTTTGTAGTATTTGGACAAAACGTGATGGTTAGCTCCTTTTGTACTAACAAGATGATCAAGTTCAATTATCTCGAATAAAAAATTATCGAAACTTTCCCAAGTTTCATATTGATTCTCTGAGTCTATTGAAAAACAGATAATGTATTGTATGTTGTCATATATTCAATGTTAATCTAATTTATTAAGTTAATGCTTGAATTGTAACAGTGCTATAGCAGATTATTTGTCTCGTGATCTTCCTTACACATTATCGCCAGACGATGTTTTTCTCACTATAGGATGCATCCAAGCAATTGAAGTAACACTAAGAGCCCTTGCTCGCCCGGATGCCAACATTCTGCTTCCAAGACCATGCTTCCCATTCTATGACTCTTTTGCTTCATCTATCAATCTTGAAGTCCGTTATTTTGATCTTAATCCAGAAAAGGGTTGGGAGGTTGATATTGAAAGCGTCGAAGCTCTTACTGATGAGAATACCGTTGCCATGGTCATCATAAACCCTGGCAATCCTTGTGGAAGTGTCTATACACGCCAGCATTTGAAAGAGGTAGGTTAAACCTTCTTTTTTATAGATACATGAAATTAATTTATATTATATGAGTAGCAAAGATCAAACTTTAACGTCTACTCTAATACTAATTCACAAATTTACCTCCTTATTAGCTAGCCAGGTTGTTTTCAGAAGATGTGAGTGAAATATTGACCCTTAATATATATTTACTCTACTCTTGCCTCGTCATGTAATTATTTGAGTCAATGTCTTTTCAGAAGTAGAATCAACTTTGTTTTTAGAATATGTAAGAATATGAGAATGTCTAAAAGTTCATAAGAGGAATGACTTATGAAGTTCTTAATGGTGCAACAATAATTAAATTTTAGTATATGCTGCTAGACTTTCACATGATATTGGTTTGGAACTCATGCTTCATATGTTTCTGTAATAAGCACGAGTTTTCATAAGTAAAACTTATTTTTAATTAAAGCGCTGATGACAATATTATTGGTGGTTGATTTTATATATATTAGATTGCAGAGGCGGCGAGAAAGCTGGGCATTCTAGTGGTTACGGATGAGGTTTATCACCATCTCACTTTTGGACCTAATCCATTTGTGCCAATGGGAGTATTTGGATCAGTAGTGCCTGTTATCACACTAGGGTCTATATCAAAGAGATGGCTTGTGCCAGGTTGGCGACTAGGTTGGCTTGTGATAAGTGATCCTAATGGCATCCTTCAAAAATCCGGGGTCATCTCTCTCTCTCTGTCTCTGTATTAAGCTTGCACAGACACAAATACATATAGAATAATAATTATAATGAAGGTTCTGCATTATATTTCGATTTATTGGATGAGTAATAACAAGACATATGCAGTATTCTCAAATCCTTTTCTTTTCCTCTCAGATTGTAGAATGCATTACAGACTGTCTCAATATGACATCTGATCCACCAACGTTCATTCAGGTTTGTAAATTGCTATGTTTATGTCTCAATATGGAAGCATGCTACATTTTTTCCTCTTTTAAGCACTTTCAAAACTTAATATGTATTTTTATCCTTAATTCTTGTTGGAGAAAATTCACCTGAAAGACAATAGAACAATTTCTTTTAATAGAAGACTAGAGAAATAACATGAAAAGAGGCCCACTTTCTCTAGACCCAACTTTGACTTCATTATATCCTTAGTGGTTAGGCTGAACAGCTCTTCGATCTGAAGTAAAGGTGAATCCTACCTCTAACTATGTGGAAACTCCCAAGACTGTTTTCTAATAGTTATCTGGTGCTTGTGGGAAGTGAAAAATCTGACTCTATTGGCTTTTACTCCCAAATCTCTAACATACTAACATGAGATGACTCTATTGTCCCTTAAGATACTGGTGAGTGATGTCCAACTTCTTGGTGTATAATGAAAATTAAGATGGTTATTCATTCATTCATCCATTTAGTTATATCACTATTTCAAATTTTTGCTCATTATTTTAACAATACTTTACTGTACTTTATTTGATTCATGGTAGAATGACATTTTGCATTTTTTTTTTTGGTATGTAGATTGAGTTTGGATTGCATTGAAAAGTGAAAAGAGTTTGTGTTTGGTTTTTTTTTGTGGGTCCTGTGTACTGTTCACAGGACCCATAAGTACGGAAAAACGCAAATGTTAAGTTAAAACTAGGTCTCATGATACTATTCACACATTTAAAAATTATTTTGCTACAGTGTTTTCAGTTTTCAGTAATAAGCGGTATCCAAATAGACCCGTAGATTATTTTCATCTGCATTTGACATATAATTTTCCCATTCTCTCTCAGTTGATTCTTTCAAACTTTTAACATAGTGATACTGAAATATTATGATCATCCATGTATTTTTGTTTTCCTTCTCTTGAAATATAACAATGTGGTTCATGTATTAGGGTGCAGTTCCCCAAATCCTTGAAAAAACAGGGGAGGATTTCTTTTCAAAAACTATTAACATCCTAAGGGAGGTTGCACACATATGTTATGAAAGAATTCAGGAGATCCCTTGCATTACTTGCCCAAATAAACCTGAAGGATCCATGTTTGTGATGGTAAGGACATCAAAATTTTTAATTATTTGTGCCTAAAAAGGTAATTAATATCTTATTGATTAGGAATTTGATCACAGGTTAAGCTAAACCTGTCATTATTGGAAGACATAAATGATGATTTGGACTTCTGTCTCAAGCTGGCTAAAGAGGAGTCTGTTGTTGTTTTACCAGGTATGTAACAAGGTCTTTTCCCATTAAAAAAAGGTCTTTAAGATTTCTTGAGCCAGACAAATACATTCACAGATCCAGATTTGTAATGCGTTAAGGCGGTGTTTTGTCATTTTACCCCCAAAAAGAGTGGCCTTAGTATTTGTTTGGCTGCTTTGTAAATCTTTATATATCTTCTGGAATAGAGTTCTTGTACACTAGTTGAGAAAATCTGGGTAGTAGCTAGGCTGCTGGAGTAATTTCTTTGTCCCTAATATGGTGCATTTAAAGATAACTAGGCTTAGATATTATGGCCTGATGAGCTAAAAAATGATGAGAAGGGACATAATAAAAATAAAGAATAGGAGAGCTAATAAATCTTAGATTCTTGTCTGTTTGGGAACAGCTTATTTAGCTTTTTGCTGAAAACTTTTTGTTGAAAGTGTACTAAAGTATATTTGTAGCTTGAAAAAATTTGAAAAAGTGAGAAAATGTGGGGAAAAAGTGAGGTTTTAAAAACCTGTACATAAAAACTAAAAGCTAAAAGTTAGAAGCTGAAGCTGATGCCAAACAGGCTGTATAGTATTAAGGAAGTTGCTCTCACAGGAGACCCTTCCATGTTTCCCCCATTGACTGCTAATTACATATTCATGGAAAGATATCTACAACACAAATATTTGCCTTTCAATATTTTGATGTATTTCACTCCCAAGTGGATGCCCTTTTTTTCCGTGTAATATTAATAATCAATCTCAAAATGTTCTATAATTTGGAAAAAAAATTTCCTCTTGAAAGATAAACCTACAAATCCACATTCAACTTCAAAAACGTTTTCTGCAATGCTTGCTTGCTTTCTTAATGGCGGCATTGGGGATATCTCTTTTAAGGAAATAGTGATCATCTCTTGAAATCTCTAGATGTCACCTTTACAAGCCCTTAAAAAAAAATGACAATGGGTTGAGGACAACAGTATGCATGTTGGATATGTCACTTTCTTGCACTAAGGTTAGCATATTATTGGAGTGGATTTATGTGGCTTTTTATATTGATTTTTGTTGTTGTTGTTGTTGTTTTAAAAAATTCCCTTTTGTCATTTGATAGATGAAAAATGCTGACATGACAAATAGAATTTATGCCATGACATAGGTTCCACTTTATTAAAGTAACCTTAGTTTCATAAATTCCATTTGCTATGTCTGCATTTTCTTTCCATAAATGATGGTAAAGACTTTTTTTAAAACATTTTTATGTATAAGGATGATTTTAAAACAAATTTCAAGGGTTGAGTACGATGTATTCAATTTAACCCAAAAAGAAATCTCTTAGACAACTGAGCAGAGAGTCATGGCTTTTCAAAATTTTGATTGCCAAGTACATGACCCTAGCTGAAAGCAAATCTTGACCATAAAACATATATTACAAGATTAAAATATTAGTCTTAATAAATAAACACGTTTATTAGGATGGTAATGGTGTAGGGGATCGAGTGTCTCTGTCATCATTCCTGCCCCTGCAACTTTAAGTCTCTCCCCTCATACATCATATACCTTAACATTTTAAAAATAAAACAGAGAGAGTAGTGCAAATAGCATGGATGATTGAGAAGAAAGAATGACAGTAAGATTACTAGTCTTTTTTAGCATTCAAAAGATTGTCATATCCTAATTAAAGGGTTCGATCGCGATTACTTTGGTTGAGTAATATTTTGTGGGGAATAATTTTGCTGCTAATTTGAGTCTAATATTACTCATTCCTTTGGTTTTCAGGGGTGGCGGTGGGGATGAAGAATTGGTTGCGCATAACTTTTGCAGTTGAGCCTTCAGCTCTTGAAGATGGCTTTGGGAGAATGAAAGCCTTCTGTGAAAGGCATGCCAAGAAACAATAAGAATTCTCTTAAGTTACAAAATGGAGCAGTAGTGATCAACAACTACGCGTTGGATCTCAAGCTCAAGCTGGTTACTCATGGGTGGTTTTCATGAATGTTATGAATTGTAATTGTTCAAGTATTTGAAAATAAAGTCCCCTCTTCAATGTCTTGCTACTCAAGCAAGACACCAAGAAGAAGAGTGGTGATGACTTGTGATCTGCAACTTCCTGTTGCACGATCACACGATGTCAGTATTGGTGATAGGTGATCTGCAACATCCCGTAGCATGATCTCATATATGTTGTTACTGTTTGCACCAATAATTTCATTAAACCTTAAATAAAGTAGTTCTCAGACGTTTGAATGTGTCCAGTTCTGTTTGATTATTGAACCAGAAAATATTGTTCAATTGGAGAACTTCTAAAACAAGAATTTATTACAGATCATTTCTTAAGAGCTTGACAAGTACTGCCTAACTTGAAATAATCAAAACAGGAAAATAATGATTAAATTGCACTTTACATTCTTACAATTTGGAGTGATTTTGATTTTGTCCCACTAAGTTTCAAATTTGGATTCGCAGTTTTGCACTATCGTTTGTATTTAAGGCTTTCAGCTTAAAACAATATAGTTTAAATGTTTTGTCACGTCATGGAAAAAAAAAATTTTGAGCTTGTTGTGAGTAGTTTGTCACATTATCATCAAAAAGTACATTTTCAAGGAAGAGAAAATGGATTGAGATTTGGTGCAATAACCTTATTACACCATATAATTATCACACACACTTATATGGTTATATGAGGTGTAAAAGTTAATAGCGTTAAAATATATATATATATATATATATATATATATACCTATAAAAAAAAATTACTTATTAACTGTTAAATCTTACATGGATATAGTAATTGCACGGTGCTTCTTTTGGCAATCCGGGTGGGGGTGGTCTTATACGTGATCATCATGGGAGTTGGGTAAAGGGCTACATGAGAAATATTGGGTTTGCATCCAACATTATAGCTGAGTTTTGGGCCTTAAAAGACGGACTGATGCTTGCTTCCTAGCTCGGCATCACTCAACTGCTTGTGGAATTGGATGCTAAAGTAGTTGTAGACTTGATACTTTCTTCAAAATCCTCCAATAACTCCTTTTCCGCTCTGCTCAATGACTGCAGGTACCTCCTTCGCCAATTCAACCAAGTCAAGATTAGCTATGTTTATCCAGAAGTGAATAGATGCACAGATCACCTCGCCAAAGGAGGCTGCACCTTGATAGGGACTTTTGTAGTTTTAGACTCTCCTAATTCGGATGAACTTTGTATCGATTTAGATTTTAATGCTTTTGGTTTGTACTCTTTAAAGCTTTTAGCCGATACTTCGCCTTTTATGGCTTGCTAATTTATGCAAATCATCCATTTCAACCAAAAAAAAAAAAAAAAAAGTAATTGCACGGTGACTAGATTCAAATATAAAGAACAAAGACAACAAGTCCCGACCCGTATTTCAAAATCATGCTTTGATTATCTTTCTTTTTTAAAAGACCAAAGCAATGTAAACTATCTTGTAAATGTAAATTTTTATTGCAAACAATTATTGTAAGCTTCTGTATACTTGAATCAAAGTCTCCTGCAAATTTATTTTTTTAATGATTTTAGATTTATCGGAGATTTTCAAAGTCTCTTTGTTGCAGGGCGTTCTTTACCCTACATTTGCTGCATTAGCTCATATACTTCCACCATGTTATATAAAAAGGAAAAAGTTGAAAACCATAATATTTTTTCCATTCTTTACCAAACATAAAAGAGAAAAGTAAAAGGGTCATGCTAACAGATGCCTTCAGGGCAATGGATAACAATCTATTTTAGGAAAGTTTTGACATCACTTTTATGGGAAATAGAAAAAGCTGTCAAAACATTAATTTTTTTTTTTTTTTCTTATAAAAACTTTCTTTAAATGGATTATTAACTATTATCTTAAGAGACTTTGTTTTACCTATTCAAAAAACAGTTAAGAGCCACCTAAAACTACTCTAACTACCAATTAAAGGAGAGATGGTAGATCTAATAGCAATTTTGGATTATTAGAGGGGAATATTTTAGCTAATAAATTTTGATTTTGAAGTTTTTTTTTTTTTTTTTTTTTTTTTTTTTTTGTGGGGGGGGGGGGGAGGGGGAGAGAGAGAGGGAGAGAGATAGAGAGTGAGAGAGAAATTATTCTATATTTATAATGTCTGTAGTAAAAAATTAGAGTATAAAACTTATACACATGAAAGAATTTGAACCGTCTCAAAGATAGAGTCAATCAAAAGATAGGGTTAAACGAAGTGCACACTCACTAAAATAGAGATTTTCAGTTATTGACTAAATTTTGGGCTTAGTTAATACTCCTACAAGATAATAAATAACTCAAAATTTTCTTCTATTTTTGTAATATTAAAAAAAAAACATTATTATTGTGTAATATTTGGCATTTCTTTTAAAGATTTTATTAACTGATATTTAAGGCTTTCTTCCATTTGGGTGCTTTAGGCCATGGCCTAAGTGGCCTGGTGGTTGATCAGCCCTAGTTTTTCCCACTGTTTTAAAAACTGGATTGGACCAGCCAGTTCAACTGGTTAAACCGAGAACTGAACCTAGAACATTTCCTGTAAAAATCGGAATAATGGGTTAAGAACTGGGAAAAATGGAAACCAGACCATTTTTTGGTTCTTTGACCGTTCTAGTTTTTAAAACCATGGTTGTTTCCCATGTACCTTGTTAGGACATATATGATTTACTTGTTAGGAACATATGTCACTATTTTATATAATTGACTAATCTTTTGACAAAAAGCACTTTACTTGTATTTGGGTAGATCTAGAATGTGCTTAATACTTTAAGAAACTTTGTTTCAAGATCAAGTGTTGAAACCATGCAAGTCTGTCCAAGATTCAAGCTGAAAAGTGCTTGTCATTAAAGCTCGACAGCTAGCCATCTATCGAGCTTGAAGAGCTGTTCAGCCCCGTGGCTCGATAGCAGCTCAACATATAGGATATGTGTTTGGGTTTTCTTCTCTCACAACCCTAGACATATAAAAGAATTATTTTAAGGGCCGTCAAAGTGGACACAAGTTGCACAAGTGTTGAGCAAAGTTTGTTGTTCAAGTAATTTGTGACCGGAGACAGTTTTGCCCTAATTCATCATTCTTGTGAAGACGTTGCTGTGTTTGTGCACCGTAGGGTTTTGTGACCAAGTATCTTCTTGATCTTCATCGTTGGGATGAACTGAGGAATTTTGCAGCCACCAACCTTCTCTAGTTGGTGATTGAAGTCGCGTACTGGGATCCGCGCAATTGGTTAGTCACGTACTGGGAGCCGTGCATCAAAAGGAGAAATTGTCAATACAGAATAAGTCCAATTGTGTATTGGGGTAAGGGTTCAACTGTAGGTTGGTATAAGGTATTGAGATTCTTTTACTTGTAACCGCTTGTTGTGATAATAGTGGAATTTCGAGAGTGATGACCTTAAAATCACCCAGTAGGGTTTTTGCCGTGTAGGTTTTTCCCATTCGTAAACAAATCACTGTGTCAATTTAATTTCTGCTACACTTAGTTTAATTGGTGATTTGTTTGTGCTACCACGCGTTTGCATGTTAATTTGATTAATTAATAAAACTGGCTAGTTAATCAATTAATTCATCACAAGGGGTCAATACATTTTTGGCCTATCATACCCATCTACGTTGTCTCGGATGATAATCCACTCCCTACTAAGAAGACTTCCCTTCTCAAGAAGAGAAGATGGAAAGCAAGTACATATACTAGCGAGAAAACAAATTCATTTCATCTAAGGCATTAATTCATATGGCAACACAAACTTCTCCTTATAGTCCAAATTCCCAAATATCATGATCTCCAATAAATTCAAGACACTTGACTTTGAGAAGTACAATGACACTAGTAACCCAATGATCCACTTGCAGATATACTATCACAAGATGGCCTAGTAAGGCTAGTATACAAAGAATGATCCTCTTGTGAATCAAACCTTCCAGATTAAACTTAATAGGACCTGAAACAGTCCGGTATCTTAAGCAATAAAAATTGAGTTGTTGGAAACACTTGGTGAATGCCTTTTTGTCTCAGTACGGATTCATAAATGTTAGCTTTGATCGGAAAAAAAGAGCGGAGAAACTTTTTGAGAATATGCCCAGAGATGGAAGGTCTAAGCCCTGATCTTTGTTGGGTTAGTAGGAAAGAAAATAACCCTATGACTGGGTCATTGGGGCCTATCATCTTTAGAGTTGTTTATTGCCAAACTTAACCATGTGCTGAATGTACTTGTGTGTGGTTTGGGGAATCTAATTTGCCTCCAGCATCCAGAGTCTCCAGAATATGATACTGAGAATGTAATAAGTATGCCCATATTTGGTTTGGTTTGGTTTGATTAGAAATCTGATATGATTCTCAGGAATATGGCATCCTCATGTTTGGTTTATTCATAGGAGGGTGGTAGGAATTAATATTTCTTTCAAACTATCCTCAAATATATAAATACAATGTCAAGATTACTACCCATCATTTCTATGTAACTTCCTACAAATAAATAACAAGAAAAATAATATAAACCCCAAATTAGCCAAATATCATAAAATATTAGCATATGCAAGACCCAAATAATTATTTCAATTTTAATGGTGTCTCAGGATATTGATCATGCTTTGCTAATCAAAATTATTTGTTTTCTTAAAAGACAAGCAAGCCCAGATCTTTATGTATATATATATATATATATATATAATATCTAAAAGCTGAAGCATTACATTTATTGTTATTACGCTCTTGTTACGCTCTTTGAGCCACATCAACCTAGCATTTTGGTTTATTTGGTCCACTATGGTCCATTGGATTCACTTCGGTTCATTATGGTCTACTTCAGTCCCATTTGGTCCCCTTCGCTCCATTCTAAATACTAAGGAAAAAATTTAAGCGTGATCGAAGTATTGAAGAGTATAAAGATTGAGAAGAACAGATACTACAATCATAAACATGGGTGAAAATTCAAGGGAGACGGTGATCTCCAAATGAACAATATTTTCTGGTTCAATAATCAAACATCACTGGACAAATGGAGTTCAAACATCTGAGAACTTCTTTAAGGTTCAAGGAAATTATAGGGACAAGAGCTAACAACATGAGATCATGCAACGCGATGTTGCTGATCAGCTGTCACCAATACCAACAGCATGTGATTGTGCAACAAGAAGTTGCCAATTACAAAGTCATCACAATCCCTTCCTCATGGTGTCTTGCTTGAGTAGCAAAACATCAAACAGGGGATATTATTAATGAATCCTACCACAATTATTATTCTTATCATTCATGGAAACCACCATGAGTAACCAGCTTGAGCTTTAGATCCAATGCGTAGTTGTTGATCACTAGTTTACTACTGCTGGATTATGTAATTTAGGAGAAATTTTATTGTTTCTTGGCATGCCTTTGACAGAAAGCTTTAATTCTCCCCAAGCCATCTTCAAGAGCTGAAGGCTCAACTGCGAAAGTTATGCGCAACCAATTCTTCATCCCCAGGGCCACCCCTAAAAAAGAGACTCGAGTACTATTAGCTTCAATTGGTAGCATAATCAATTAGCATATACTACTGTGGATATTGTGTGAACGAGTGTAAATGTAAAATAAGTGAGAATATTTACTGAATTCCTAAACCCATCCCTGCATATCATAACAATCTTAGCCATTAATTTGGATTTTGGACATGACTATAAATCATTTAAATACTAAACAAGAGTAGTAAATTCTGGTCATCATTCTGTCTTCTAAATCATCTAATCTCATTGCACTACAGTAGCCATCATTCCTTCTCTCTTATCTTAGTTTTGCCAGGCTTTAGTTAGTACTTAGTAGGTAGCTTATTTTATTGAACTTGCTTGGTTTTGTTGGATTAATGGCGCTTGTTGGGGTCTGAGTATTGAAAATTTTAGATTTGATGGAAGTTGGGACTAATATTTTATATGTTACAAATATGTGACAAATACGGGGAGACATGAAGTTCAGGGCTGGAATGATGACGGAGACACCCACTCAACCCTATGCCATTACCATCCTAATAAACATTTTAAGTACCAAGAAAATCATTTCTTGGCCAAGAACTTACTACTTTTGGAATACATGTTTCATGGTGAAGATTTGCTTCCAGCTAGGATAATGTGAATTTTGAGAAGCCATGACTATGGGCTCAAGTGTCTACGGGATTTTACTTTTTCAATAAGCTTTTGGAGATACAATAGAATATAGACTAACCGCAATATGTCCACGCTTTTGCAACAACACTATAAAAAAGGAAACTAGAAAAATTAAGTCACATATTGCAAGAAAGTGACCAATCCAACATGCATGCTATTGTCTTGTAATGGCAACATCTAGAGATTTCATGGGGTAGGCAATCACTGTTACCTTGAAAGAGGTATCCACGATGCCACCATTAAAAATGCATTACATTTAACTGTTTTCTAGGTAACATGTTTTCTAGGTTTATCTTTCAAGATGATTTTTTTTTTTTCAAATTTCATGTTACTCTGTGAGATGATCTGTTAGTAAGAGATACAAAGGGGATTAAAAGGAATCCACGTACACTTGGGAATGAAATGTCAAAACATTGAAAGGCCAAAATTTCCTAAATACCATACTAAGATTTACTTGCTCTCCTTATATTCATTTTTATTTTGTTCCTTCTCATCATTCTAGACTTCTAGTTCACCAGGTCATGACTTGTAAGCCTAATGATCTTTCTCAACTAATGCAGATGTATAGGAATTTACAAAGCAGCCAAACAGTCTATAAGGTCCTTTTTTTTTCTGATTTAACCAAGGCAAAAAAAAAGACCGGAAATCTGAACTTGTGACTTGGGTTTTGTCCAGATCAAGAAATCTTAAAGACCCTGTTACATACCTGGTAAAACAATAACCGAATCCTCTTTAGCCAGCTTGAGACAGAAGTCCATATCATCAATTACGTCTTCCAATAATGATGGATTTAGCTTAACCTGTGATGAAATCCTAGTCAGTAAGATATTCAATACTTAATTTTAAGGCACAAATTTGTCTAAGATTTGATATCCTTACCATCACAAACATGGATCCTACAGGTTTGTTTGGGCAAGTAATGCAAGGGATTTCGATAATTCTATCATAACATATATGTGCGGCCTCCCTTAGGATGTCAATAATTTTTGAAAAGAAATCCTCACCTGTTTTTTCAAGGATATGAGGAACCGCACCCTGATACATAAACAAAATTATTATATTTTCAAGAGAAGGAACAGGGGAAAAAAGGGACGATTATAGCATTCCAGTATTCATATGTCAAAATATTGAATTAAAGTATCAATAACGAGAGAAAGGAACAGTAATATGTGCATATTTAGATGAACATAAGCAACATAATAAAAAATGAAAAATGAAAAAAGAAGCAAGATGTCATTCTACTAAGAGTCAAATTAATTAAAGTAGAATTGGTAAAATAATATGTGCTAAAATGTGAAATCTGCAAAAGTGATATAATGTAAATGGATGAATGAATAACGGTCTTAAAAACTGATTATACACCAAGAAATTGGTCACCAATAGCTTTAGGGATACCAGAGGGGTTTTATGTTAGTATTTTTAGGGATTTGGAAGTATAAGCCACTAGAACCAGATTTTTGAAATATCTCCTTTAGGTCTAATGAGATTTTAGGGTGACTAATTTACAACCAAGCAAAGTTTCACATCCCACAAGGAGCTGGTAATTATCAGAATAAATTCTTGGAAGTTTGCACCTAGCAATAGGATTCCCATCCCAAAGAGCTGTTAAGCCTAAACCACTAAGGACATGACAAAGTCAATGTAGGGTTTAGAGATGATGCCTTTTCTTGTTATTTCTCTAGTCTTCTATTACAGGAATTAGGAAACTCTTCTATTGTCTTTCAGGTGAATTTGCTCCAGCAAGAATTCAGGATAAAAATACACATTAACTTCTGAAATTGCTTGAAAGAGGAAAAACTATAACATTCTTTCACTTTGATTTTTTTTTTTTAAAGAAAAAAAAAATACAGAAAGAAAAAAAAAAGAAAAAAGAAAAAAGAAAAAAGAAAAAGAAGAAGCTATTTTACAAACCTGAATGAACGTTGGTGGATGAGATATCAGATTGAGAAGACTGATAATGCAATCTACAACCTGAGAGGAAAGGAAAGGATTTGAGACTATTACACATGTTATTATTCATTCAAAATGTAATATAATGCAGAACCATTACTATAATTCTATTGAGTCTACGGACGTGGAAGCTTAATTCAGAATACACACATGAATGTGCGCATGCGCACACACACATACGCAAGAGGGAGATGACCTTGTTTTTTCGAAGGATGCCATTAGGATCGCTAGTCACAAGCCATCCTAGTCGCCAACCTGGTACAAGCCATCTCTTTGATATGGACCCTAGTGTGAGAACAGGCACTATTGATCCAAATACTCCCATTGGCACAAATGGATTATTTCCAAAAGTGAGATGGTGATAAACTTCATCTGCAACCACCAGAATGCCCAGCTTTCTTGCTGTCTCTGCAATCTGAAATTCAGAAAATCAACCACCACTAACATTAACACCCTAATTACAAAAAAAAAAAAAAAAATGGTTTTACTTATGAAAACTCATGCTTATTGCAGAAATGTTTCTAAACCATTAAATCCACCATTGTGTTACATGTAAGTAACAAGATCATATGAGAGTCTAGCAAAATAAACTAAAATTTAATCGTTGTTTCGCCACTAAAAGCTTTAAGTCATTCTTATTATGAACTTATATACATTTTGACATTCTCAAAACAAATTTGACTCTACTTCCAAATAGACATTGGCTTAAATGATAAAGAAATTAGGTAGGGAGGTAAATTTTTAATGCTATTTTTGAGTCGATTGCAGTTGATATATTAAAGGTCAGGATTTTACTCGTCCCCTGAGAACACCTTGGCTAAGGAGGAAATCGTGGATTAGGATTGGAGTTGAAGTTAAGACTTAATGTTGCCTAGTTAAGTTAATGGTTTAACCTACCTTCTTTAACTGTTGGTGTGTATAGACACTTCCACAAGGATTGCCAGGGTTTATGATAACCATCGCAACAGTATTCTCATCAGCAAGAGCTTCTATGCTTTCAATGTCAACCTCCCAACCCTTTTCTGGAATCAGATCAAAATAACGGACTTCAAGATTGTTAGATGAGGCATGAGCACCATAGGATGGGAAGCATGGCCTTGGAAGCAGAATGTTGGCACCTAGGCAGGCAAGGACTCTAATTGTAACTTCAATTGCTTGGGCGCATCCCATTGTGAGAAAAACATCGTCCGGCGTCAACGTGTATGGAAGATCATGAGACAGATAATCTGCTATAGCTCTGTTACAATTAGAGCATTAAATAAAATTACAGAACTTGATAGAACATAACATGTATGGACGATCACGAGATAGGTAATACACAAACATACATTCTGTTTATGTTTATTTTTTTATTTTTTATTCATCCGCAACCAACTCATAACATTCATATGACAGTATGAAAATGTACAGTACTTTTTAAAAATATTGGAAATAAAGTTAATCATCTTGATGATGATGGTACGAAAGCTAGCCTTCGACTTTTGTCTAAATACCATGTATACACTGCAATAGGGAACTTTTATGAATGTTGATTGGATATACAACATGGATTGAGATATGGAATAAATCACAAAATTTTAAAGTGAAATTAGTTTTAGATATATCTTCCAATTGCACCGGTGACTAGACCAATCTTTTTAGGCTTCCTCCGTGGGTATGATAAATTGGCCAGAACGTTTTCTCAAAAACACAAATCTGCAAATGGTTATTCGTCTCTTTCACCTAGTATTATTTTATAATAAGGAGAACAAGAAGAGGAGGAAGAGTATGAGGAAATTGTTTTCTTTATTAGAAGCAATTATAAATCTTTCTCTGGTTATATATTTTTCATACGAATAAGTCAACACATTTGGAATTGATAATAGGGCAGCACCATTCCTCTACACTGCAGAATCAATTCAGATATATAAATGGGATGAGGAATGGCTAAACTTGGACACATTAAATATTTCTTGAATCTGTCCTCAACGAAACAATTACAAAATTTATATATATATACACACACACATATATATATATATATATATATAAAATGATTTACTGGTGGCATATGGTTTTTTTTGGCGGGCCACATATTATATACATTCCAACTTTCTAGCAAAACTGGAAAACATCATTAAAAGTTAGAGCACTATGTTACACTATTTTTCTATGAGTTCCTTGTTTTGGATTATGTCTCCAGAACGGAATTAATAACTTTGTTAAATTCATTAAAAAAAAAAAAACTACTTTGTTAAAAATTAAAAGAGTCACGTTTATTCCAAACAAAAAATGCCTATGTACACAACAAATTTTGCAACTTATTAAGATATATAGGAGATTGTGATTAGTGCAACATTATTTTCACTAGGACTAATAATCACTTTTATTGCATACCAATCACAACCTACTATCTTAATATTGGGCTTTGTGAAGCCTAGTTGTGTTTGATCTAGATTATAATCCGAACGAAAATAATATTGCTAAAGTTTTTAATGAGAGATTTTCTGAGGCTTGTTTTGGAAGTTAGGGTTTTGTGTAGTGTTTTTGAGAGAGAAAACGGTACTGCTGCATCTTGTATTTTAATTTTTTTTTTTTAGAATAGTGAAATCCCTACAACTCCGTGGACGTAGACAAATTGTTGAACCACGTAAATACTATATTGTGTGATTATTTTCTTTGACATAATTTTTTTTTTTCTAATTTTTGCTTTTCATAGATCTAGGAATTTTATATGTATTCCCTTTACTTGATTCTTAAGAATTGTGAAAAATATTGTAAAATTTATCATGTTGTTCTATTTATATTGAATTCAAATAATCTTGATGTGATCTTTTTCATTGTGCACCACACTTTTGCACCATTGAGACTGGGATTGAGATTCACTGCAATATTTAGAGTATTGCACGGGTTACAACACTAATCAAGGGCTGTGATTCAAGTTAAAAAGTCATCTATAGTTTGAAATTCAAAGTTAAAAGTTAAAAGTTAAACTTTTAATTTTTAATTTTTTTAATCTTTTTTGATCAGATGACTGAGAATCAAAGTTGTTTATTTATTTATTTTTTATGACGGCTGAGAATCAAAGTTAATTTTTTAATTAACTTTGAATCTCAAAGCTCGCTTGGTATTGGCATTAATCTCAATCTATCCACGATAGACTATCGAGATTTGCAAAGTCAAAGACTTAAAAGTACAAACCGCTCGTTTTTCATGTTCTTGTCCTTACCAGTTTCTAGATAGCAAAATTGGCAATACATAACTGAAAAAAGCCAAGAGCATCATAGCTCAACTCATATTTTTTGGTGTTTCTAAATTCTAATAAATACATTTAGGTTTCAAATCTCTCAA
Source organism: Quercus robur (assembly GCF_932294415.1). Classification (NCBI taxonomy): domain Eukaryota; kingdom Viridiplantae; phylum Streptophyta; class Magnoliopsida; order Fagales; family Fagaceae; genus Quercus; species Quercus robur. The sequence goes on along the minus strand of NC_065541.1, from coordinate 42,899,248 downwards.
CTCCAACTATCTCTTAGTTTCTAATGTAAAAACTAAAAAGAAATGAAGTGAACTAAACCACAATGAGGGAAAATACGAAGGAAAGTTATGTTTTTACATTGACTGTTCAGTGTTCAGTACTCTTTTACGTTGTAAACTAAACAAATATGTAAGGTAAACTTTGCATATATAAATAGTGAATATATTATAAACCTTTCATTGTAAATTATGTGTAGTATTTACCTCCTTGCAGGCAAGAGTCCAAGCTTTGTTGGTGGATAAGAATTAAACTTAGCAGAGCGGACAGCATCAACAATGGCATCTTCAGCTAAGACTGTGGTCCGAAAGCATGGAAAAGGCGAGGGGTCGCCGTGGCCTAGAGGCACAGTTGGCCTGCTGGGATCATCTTTATCAAGATTTTCCATTATCTTCTTCAAAACGCCTCGAACCGTGGTTCCCGACGGTGCGATCATCAGCTTTCTATTCGCCCCAAAATTCCATCTTTCCATTTCTATCACTGGCTAATTCTCTCTCTCTCTCTCTCTCTCTCTATTATTTGATATGAACACCGGCTTTTGAAGCTTTTCTCTTTCGTCTCTCTCACTCTCACTCTCACGTGCACACACAAGCCAAAAATCAGTAATTAAGGTGGCGGTTTAACCCATGCAATATATATAAGGGTCCGGCTCCCCTCTCATTTGGAATCCTCATGTTTTCTCCTGTTTTTGTCTAGATGAGTGACACATGGCAAATGACACATCCAAAGATTAAAACCCACCTACGTCAACTACGGTTTTTCTCTCAATTTTTTGGGTCTTTCTTTCCACTCTCTCTATCTGCCTCTTCCTAGCTATCTCTCCAACATTATCACCACCACCTGAAAATCAAAGGCATCAAGATCAGAACTTGAGTAAAAGTGAATTCTGAATGCTAAGAGAAACCCAAGATTGTTTTTTTTTTTTTTGACAAAACCTAAGTTTGCTTTATTTTCAATCTCAATATACAACTAAACTTGAGAAAAGCAAAGCGTGGAGGAATAAAGATCAACTGAAGTATTTGACGTTGAAATAGATTTAGCCATTCGGTGATAACGTGCTGGGTCTTCAATAGCCCAAATCAACAAGAAATATACAATAAATTATGCAGTCAAACAATTACTCAAAACAATAGGAAAAAAATGATAAAATTAAATTAAAGAAATTTAAAACAAGAATGGAGATAGAAGTATAGAACAAATGATGGTTTTACAAGCAGAATGAAAATGGCTTTACAAACAGAGGACAATAATCTGCACACCCACCTTGCACAATAGAGCTTCCTTGGCTTTTGGCATAAAGATATTTTATTCTTCTTTGATTTTCTCATCTATTGTCCTACTTTTTTTTCCAGAAAGTAATGATCTTGGCACCTTTGATTCTCAAGTGAGTGTGACGATGTTTGAGAGATAGGGGCAAAAACTTAAGAGAAAGGGGCAAAGAGAGAAATAGAAAGAACAAGAGACAGAAAGACCCAAAAAATTGAGATAAAATCATAGTTGACTTTTTAACCTTTGGATGTGTCATTTGTTACGTGGCACTCATCTAGAAAAAAACAGGAGGAAACATAAGGATTCCAAACGGGAGGAGAGCCGGACCCACCTATATAAAAGCACGAGATTCTGTTTATAATTTTTTTTAATATTATGTACTCAGTTTTATAATGTAACATCCAACATATATTATAAATTATACAGTATTATATTATATACAAATTTATTTAAAAACAGCAATCAATGAAGTTAGCACTTTGCAGGTTAGACACCCCCCCCCCCCCCCTTTTTTTAATATTATGTACTCAGTTTTATAATGTAACATCCAACGTATATTATAAATTATACAGTATTATATTATATACAAATTTATATAAAAACAGCAATCAATAACACTTTGCAGGTTAGACACCCCCCCCCCCCCCCCCCCCCCCCCCCCCAAAAAAAAAAAAGCACTTTGCAGGTTAGCAAGTGAGTAACATTCATCAAGAGTCTGCGAAGGAAAACAAGTAGGTTTTTTTTTTTTTTTTTTTAAGGGTAAGGATTTTCAGCAATTCTTAGTTTTGAAACTTCTATATTTTTATTGTGGTCGTATAGTGGCTATCCTTAAGATTTTCTTGAAGCTCTTAGATCAGATTTGGTTGCAGTGCTAGTTCTTGTTATATACAAAGGTGTATTTGTAATATATGTGAACGACATTACTTTAAAAGTAGAAGAATAGATTGTTCTAAGAGAAGAATAAAATTCAGTTTAAGAAATTTAAGAATTATGCTCGAGCAAGATTGATACTCACTCAAGCGAGTGATAGGTGAGGGGCTAGCAAGGGATAAACGAACTTCTAGGCTATCTTTAATGTCACTGACTGAAGCTAACTCTTCAATGACTGATGATGAGCGCAGAGATTGTTAGTTGAATCATTCGTCCACTCTGGAGTTTTTAATGGTCTTCTAGTATTTGCCCACCGGGGTGTGCCTGGTGGGGGAGCTTCTAATACTTAAATTAGTATCAATCTATATATTTTGTTTATAGATAATATTTTTCTCATACTTTAGCGAGTGAGGCGAATTGTCCCTTTTATAAGTGACTTGGGTAGTTGTTATACTCATTAATGTTTTTCTTTATATAATTGGAGGTAATTATTAACCTAAGTGTAACAGTCATTGTCTTAATAGGAGTTCAAGGCTTTTGAGTAATAGTTGTCTTTGAATAAATTGATTGTGCTTAAGCGGTTACTTATCTTTCTTTGATGGCATGTTGGTGACTTAAGGTTGTCCATTAAGATGGAAGACCTCATTGATTTTTTTTCTCGTAATCATTAGTTTCTACCACTAGGGAATACCTCGGTGCTTTCTTTGATCAACTTTATTTCTCTTGCAAATGCTAGAAAATTGTCAAAAGCTCCAAATTGGATTAGTGATCCAACTGATGATCTTTGGCATCATTAGTTTGGCACCTTCTGTGGGGAACGATTAGCCATTAAGCTCTTCCTGTGACAAAGGGTTACTGAGTGCAATTTAAATCAAGATTTAGTTGCAATGCTAGTTCTTGTTATATACAAAGGTGTCTAAAAACTGAAGTGTAGTATTTATTGTTACTATGCTCTTCTTGAACCACATCAGCGGCTACATCATCTACCTATTTTCGACCATTTCTCTCTACTATTTCAAATCATAATGTCCCTTTTACCTTTTCAGCTCTCCACCACTCTCAACCTTAATATCACTCTTCATCTATCCCTTTCGCTTCCTTTTATTTTCGCTCTTCTTATTCTCATTCTATTACTATAAATATGTGATTCTTTCTCCCATTTTATACATATTTTTCCACATGAAAAATGTTATCCCTCTCTCTCTCTCATGTTTTATTTTTGTGTGAATTTTCATTTTTTGTATCTCTACTTTAAATTGACGAATTTATGTGTTCTTTAGAATTCTATTTTGGGTTGATATACAATTTGGTTTTGGGTTTTGAGTTTTTAAGTTATTATCTTTTTTCTTTTCTATGATTGTTAAATGTTATCCTATTGCATATAAAGATAGTTTACAAGAATATAATGTTATTTTATTATATAGCATGACATGGATAATTTGGTGTTTGACTCATAACTATATTTTTTTATTTTGACTCTTCTTCTTCTCATTTTATTTTCTATTTATCTCCCAAAAAAGGTAATTATTCTCTCTCTCTCTCTCTCTCTCTCTCTCTCTCTCTCTCTATATATATATATATATATAATTTATTATTTTTTGCAACTTTACTTTAGGTTGATGAATCATTGTATTTTTTTTATAATACTATATTTGGGTTAATATGATTTGGTAGTTTATTTTTTATTTTTTATTTTTTTTCCATCACAAGTCTTCTCTCTCCCTCTTATAACTTTTGTTAGATTTTTAGCGAAAAACACATTTTGGTCCCTACATTTTCAGCCGATTCCCGTTTTAGTCCCTAAGTTTTTTTTTTACCGCTTTTAGTCCCTCTCCTGAAAAACGGTTCCATTTTGGTCCCTACCGTTACATCATAAACAGATATTGCTGATGTGGCAAACGACATTGATAATCAATAATAAAATAATGGGTCTACAGTAACCTGACTTGCTACTATTAGTTATTCCCGCCCTTAGTAGTCATGTGCCACTCACGTGACGGTCCCTAACCCAAACAAAACCCCAAATCACCCAATTAGACCTAACGGCGAACTTGCTGAAAATCCCTAATCTCTTACCTTACCCGTTGCTCATCACAAGACCGATCAAAAAACCCACAAATCGGCAAGCACAAAAATCCCACAAATCGGTAAGCTTCAGTGTGTTTGTGCTGAGCAGATTGCAAAGGTTGTATTTCTCTCCAACTCTCTCTCTCTCTCTCGTTATGTTATGAATGCCATTTTAAGTGCTGGGTAATCGTTTTGGGTTTGAATCTCAGTTGTTAGGTTTTGAGAATTTGGGAATTTTGAGATGTTGTGTTTTGTTATTGCTCTGGAATTTCAATCTATCTCTGTTTCTCTCTCGTTGTGTCTCACTCTCACTCTCTCTTTTCCTCTCTCCCTTTATAGCTTTTGTAGTGGACATTATACTAACCGTGATAGTGGAATATTGTTGGGATTTGCATTGTTTGGCTGTTGTGTGTTGCTTTTGTTATTTGCGGCTATGTTTGTTTTACTTTTGTTTATCAGGGATCACAATACTGACTGTATTTTTGTTGGCAATTGCATTGTTTGTCTGTATTATGTGTCACTATTGTTTATCAGGGACCACTATATTGACCTTTGATAAACCATGGAATCTTTGTGTTGGTATTTGCATTGATTGTCTGTATTGTGTCTTGCTTTTCAAGAAGTGGCTGGGTCCATGTGATCCCTTTGTCGGTATTATATGTTTTTTTATTTGTTTATTAGCCTAACAAAGTATTATTAATATCTGTTTTCATTTTCATTCTGTTTTCTTCCCGTGACTTGCATACAGGATGAATGAGCTTTTTACTCTGCATGTCCACCATGGTGGCCATTTCATGTGGAACCCTCAAGTGTATATGGGAGGGACAGTTGATATAGTGGATAATTGTGACCCAGATAGGTGGTCAAAAGTAGAGATTGAGAGAATATGTAGGGATTTTGGCTACTCTGAAGTAGATAAGCTATGGTATAAAATGCCTGGTGTGAACCCAGAGCGGTCAAATTTCCATCAGGTGGTTGATGATGATGCTGCTATGTTCATGACTGACTTGGTGAAGGGATATGGGGAGATTCATGTCTTTGTGGAGCATCCAGTGCATGAACCAGTTGAGTTACTAATGGAGGATTTTGATCCCTTAGCTGCTGGAGTACCTGGTAGTGAAGTAGAAGGTGTAGGTGTAGGTGAGTATGATAATGAAAAGTACAGACCTGATTTTTCACAATTTGGAGGCCATGATAATGCTGAATTTGTTAATGTTGACCATGGTGAGCCACATGAGGTAGATGATGAGCAAGTTTGTGCTAGGAGGGCTGGCAAAGCGCCAGTTGTTGATGACCAAGTTGAGGAGAGTAGTGAGGGTAGTGAGGGCAATGAGGGTAGTGAGGATGAGAGGAGTAACTTAGAAAAAGAGCCAGAAGTGCAACCAATGAATATTGGTGAAGATAGTCCTGATAGTTGGGACAATCAAGCTGAAGATGCTGAGGTTGAAGCAGGACAAATGGGTGGTGGTGTCATGAATTCTGACTATGAGAGGGAGGAGTTGCTTAGCCTTGATGAATCATCATTAAGCAGTGAGGGTGGTGATGATTCAAGTGATGATGACATCCCTGTTGCTGAGGTTGATAATTCTATTAGGAGCAGCAAATACCCAATCTTTAGGCCAGTAGCCAAAGGTGAGAACCTTAGGTTTGAAAAGGAGATGTTGTTCATCTCAGCTAAACAATTTAAAGATGTTATAACTGATTATGCAGTCCATGGTGGGTGGGGTATAAAATTTGTGAAAAATGACTTGGTGAGAGTGAGAGCCCGATGCCAGCCAGGGTGCAAGTTTGTTGCCTACCTTGTAAAGGTGCCAAGGGAGAAGAGTTTTAGATTGAAAACATTGAACATGGAACACACATGTAGTAGAAGTTATAGAAATCCAAGGTGCACAGCATCATACATTGGGAAGAAGTTAGTGAAGAGGGTTAGGAGACAGCCTGGCATAAAGCTTAAGGATATTCAGGATGCTGTGCATGAGAAGTATGTGGTTGACATAAGTGCAGGCAAGGCAAGTAGGGCTAGAGAGAAAGCTCAAGATGCTGTTGATGGGACCCACACTGCACAGTTCAACCAACTATGAGAGTACTGTGATGAGTTGAGAAGGTGCAGTCCTGAGAGCACAATATTGATGAAGGTGCATACTTATGATGATGGTGATTTGGCAGCTGAGCATGGATTGGCAACCGGGCTGCCATATTTTGAAAGGATCTACATCTACCTTGAAGGTTGCAAGAAGGGCTTTTTGGTAGGGTGCAGGCCAATCATTGGTCTAGATGCATGCCATCTGAAGACCAAGACTGGTGGGCAGCTGATGTGTGCTGTTGGCAGAGATCCCAATGATGAATACTTCTCATTCGCTTATGTAGTAGTAGAGGCTGAAACAAAGGACACTTGGACCTGGTTTCTTAATTTATTGCTTGCTGACATAGGAGATGACAAGATATGGGTGTTCATATCTGACCAGTAGAAGGTATGATGGTAGCTTTATTGCTTGTTGAATTAATTGTAGTTAATGGTAGCTTCATTGCTTGCTGAATTAAATGATTGTGCTTTGCAGGGGTTGGTGAACACCTTTGTTGACAATTGGCCACAGTACGAGCACAGGATCTGCTGCAAACATTTATATCAAAATTTGAGGAAAAATCATCCTGGTGTCCTTATTAGAGACCTTTTTTGGAAAGCAGCCAAGGCTACCTATTGGCAAGCATTTGAGAGGGCAATGAATGAGCTAAAGGAGGTGGATGAAGATGCATTCAAATGGCTACAATCTCAGTCACCAACTATCTGGGCTAGGCACATGTTCAAAAGTGATTGCCAGAGTGACACAGTCTTGAACAACATGTGTGAAAGCTTCAACAGCACGATAGTTAAGTTCAGGAGCAAACCTATAATCACCATAGTATGCATAATTCTCCCTTTCATGTGCATTATGATCCATAGACCTATGTAATTCATGAATGATTAATTCTCCCTTTCTCTCTATGTGCTTGCAGCTTGAGTGTATTAGGTTATATCTGATGACTAGATTTCAAGCAAACAGAGAAATGATTATGAAGGTGGAATCTGAGTTGTGTCCTAAGATAAGGAAGAGGCTGTACAAGGAGAAGTTGGCATGCAGCAAGTGGATAGCATGTTGGGCTGGTCGTATGAAGTTTGAAGTGAAGAATGGGCTTGAGAGTTTCATTGTGGACTTGGAAGAGAAGAAATGCAGCTATAGGAAGTGGGACATAGTTGGCATACCATGTTGTCATGCCATTTCTTGTATATTTTTCAATAGAGAAGATGCTGAAAAGTATGTCAATGCTTGCTACAAAAGGACTACCTACATTGATTGCTATGAACCCATTATAGAGCCCATCAATGGCCAGAATATGTGGGGACCTAGTGGACTGCCACCTGTGCAACCCCCCATCAAGAGGAGACCTCTTGGCAGGCCTAAGAAGAAGAGGGCACTGGAGCCTGATAAACCTAGAAGTTACAGAAAAAATAGAGGCCTAGGCATCTCAAAACAATGCAAGTTATGTGGGAAATTAGGACACAACAAGAGGAGCTGCAAGGGAGAAGTAGGAGGGAACTCCTCCTTGCCTGGGAGTGCATCCCAAGCCAGTAGGACCACTAGGAGGGTAAATATACACTTTGACTTAGATATCCTCATTGTTTTGTTTTTCAGTTGGCAAACTATTAATTGTTATTGTGCTTGTGCTTGCAGGCAGCCAAGGATGCTCAGCCAACAGTACATAGGGCACAACCAAGCTCTAATGATGATGTGACCACAAGTGCACCTCCACCCCCCACTAATAACCAGTCCAATCCAAGACCAAAAAGACAGAGGAAGAGAAGTGCAGTCACTACTGAAACCTTGAATGCAACTAGGAATGCAGCAAGATATATGGCAGCAATGAGATCTGCTAAAAGATAGCAAACTGAAGCAGGACCTTTTTTTTTTTTTTTGTGCTATATGTTGAAGCACTCTTCATATGTTTATGTAACTGCTAGAACAATTGGCATATATTTATGGGCTGACCAAGTCCTTTTTTGTATGAATGTGCTTGGTAGACTTTGTCCCATATTTTGTAATTATTGTGGTATACCAAAAACTATCATTGGTGTTAAATATTTTGTAATTATTCTCCCATTGTTATGATGATTCAGCTTCCATTATTCAGATTTGCTGGTTTTTAGCTTTGCTGGGCAATTTGGTGATTATGCAGGTTTGGTGAGCATTGGAGTTTAATGTGCTGGGCAGTAGCCAGTTTAATGTGTAATGATGTATGATGTATGAATTAATGTGTAATGATGTATGAATAAATGTATATTATACAGATTTGGTAAATTATGCAGGCTGTTGGTGTGCTAAATATGTTACAGTCAGCTCCTTCATTTTGAGTGATGCTAAATATTTACAGCCAGCTCCTTTAATACATAAAGAGCTACCTCTTTTATTTTGCAACTAGTTGCTCTCTAAATTGCTGTCAAATTGCAGTGTCAAATTGTTGTTTCCATTCAAAATTGCAGTGTCAAATTGTTGTGTCAAATTGCTGTCTAAAACGGGATGCTTTCTCAAATTGCACAGTTAATAACAAAATTGACAGTTGATGCACAGTTAATATCACAAACTGCTTTGGCACAAACACTTAACAACAATGTAATAAATTGGTACACAAATCATAGATTAATTAAAAAGACCATATTCCTTTGCTAAAGTCTTGGATTGCAAAGAGAATTACACCAAAAAATCAGGCCTTTTCCCACTACTACATACCAACAAATTTCAACACAAATTATGGCCTTTTTCCACTAATACATACACCAAAATTCAGGCCTTTTGCCACTAATACATACAACAAAATTCAGGCCTTTTTCCACTAATAACTACCCACCTAATGACCCATTTCCCCCCCCCCCCATCTATTTAGCCAACCAGAAGAAGCATCAAACAAAGTAGCATCAAACAAAGTAGCATCCCACTTATCACCAGAGACAGCCCCAGGCAAATGAGCAGCCTCTTCTCTCTCTTCCTGTAGCCTACAATGGCAGCTTCAAGGGTCAAAATCCGTTGCCTCTGCTCCGGAATCAGCACCTTGCCACGCTCGCAGATTTCATCATCAAGCCACTGAAAAAATTTACACTTGCATCCAACCTGACACCCAAGAGCCAGATAAATGATGTTAAATGAACAACCAGAATCATGAAAAACAATAACAAATAGTATTAGCAAATACTACCTTACCAGAAACTAAAATAGTATTAGCACAATGTTCTTGTATTAGCACAATTTATATTGTCAGCAACAAGCTGAGTTTTTTTTTTTTTCCTTAAATTTTTAAATTTTTTATTTATTTAAGAAAACAAATTCTGGGTTCCCAAGACAAGAAAACCAACTTGGATTTTCTCTACGAATTAGCAAAAAAAAAATGGTTGTCAAATATTATGAAGCTGTGTTGGTTTAAGATCAAAATGACGGTTTTAGCGAGACAATAATGAAAACTAAGAGAAATAAAAGGTCTGTAAATGAAAGAGAGAGGGGTTAGACTTAGACTAAAGGGGATTGCAAGATTGAAACGAAAATGAAGAAGGAAAACAGAAAGGCTAAAGGGAACCTGAAGTGCTTCCAAAGTTAAAAACCCAAAAATTTAAAAACATTACAAAGAGAGATACTACCTTACCCAGTAATTTGGACAACCGTAGAACCTTCTTCCAGGGTTGTCCACGGGTTTCTCCGAGCAGAAGCATCGGGCTGGGCCCCTTTTCCTCAAGCTTCCACTCGATGACATCGAGCTTGAATCCATGGAAAGCAGTTGATTTGAAGATGGTTTTCGGCTGTGTGGTGAGCGAGGAGCAATTGATTTGAAGGTGTTTTTGAGTTCGTGACTGGTGAGGGACTTCAATCCGTGTGGTGACTGATGAGCGAGGAGTTGAGGAAATTTAGGGGTTAGGGATTTCTATTTGGGTGATTTGGGGTTTTGCTTGGGTTAGGGACCGTCACGTGAGTGGCACGTGACTACTAAGGGCGGGAATAACTAACAGTAACAAGTCAGGTTACTGTAGACCCATTATTTTATTATTGATTATCAATGCCGTTTACCACATCAGCAATATCCGTTTATAATGTAACGGTAGGGACCAAAATGGAACCGTTTTTCAGGAGAGGGACTAAAAGCAGTAAAAAAAAACTTAGGGACTAAAATGGGAATCAGCTGAAAATGTAGGGACCAAAATGTGTTTTTCGCCTAGATTTTTTTTTTTTTTTGACATAATACTTAGTTATTTTGTAAGTGAGATTTTAATTTATATCAAAATACAATCTTGGCTTTTATATGCTTCACCACATGCTTTACCATTTGAGCTACATGTGTGTGTGTTAAAATACTTAGTATTCTAAAAAAAAAAAAAAATGCAATCTTGGCTATGTATTTGAATGTGTCTATTAACTATTCAAACCGACCAAGATGAATATGTGTAGACAATATTTTTGTTTTAATTTTTCATTGATTTATTATTTCGTTATAACATCAAAATTAAAATAGATAAATATGTAAAGTTAAAATTGCCTAAAATGAATTTGTAAAGGAGGCTGAATAGGAGCGTAGTAACAATAAATGCAATATGAAGGTCTAGTTAAAGGCAATTAAATCTAAATAAGTGAAAGTGTATGTAGTCAATTTTCTTTTTTGTTAGATCACGTTCTCTTTACATTGTTATACAAATTATTTTCTTTCATTTCAATAGGTGAAGGGTTCAATTTTAAAAATAAAGTTTACATTTTTTTTTTCTACATATTATTTTAAATATAAAATTTATAATATGGTATAATCTTCTAGGAATTTTTGAGAAATATGCATGTTCCATCTCATGTATCTATAGTAGTAAACAAAACCCAATCAATATTTTGAAGTTAGTCCTACGATACGAAAAATTATAAAACATGATAATCTCTTTTAAGAGAATGAAATTTTGAATAATATATTTGAAACTTAAAGTTTAGTTGTACAGGAAAAAAATTAAGAAAATATAATGCACAATAACATAATTTAGCAAAATATGGACTGCCTAAAAATGAATAATATCAATTAAACAATTTTTTTTTTTTTTTTTTTTTTAAAGAGGGAAACATCCTCATAATTCATTGAATGGGAATAGAGTCAAGATACAAGGCTTGCACTATAGGTGGAGGGGATTCCTCCATCCAGATAACATCATGTGACACTTGTTTGGCATACCTAGCTAATAGGTGGGCTATTGTATTGGCGCTCCTTTTGGTAAACTGCACCTGTGACCATCTGAACCCATTAAGCAGATAGAGCACGTCTTGTATAATATGGCCAACCCGAGATGACAGACTTTTCTTCAGCTCCAAAGCAGACATAATCGACCGATTGTCTCCTTCAACCACCATCTCCCTAAAGCCGCACTCCAACACAAACTCCACCGCTCACCTACATGCAAGATTTTCTGCTTCCTTGCTGCAAGATACCGGCGATCCTTTGCCTGAAAGTGCAGCCATAACATCTCCACGTTCATTTCGAATTATGGCACCAAACCCAGAGGCTTCTTCATCCTTAAAAATCGCCGCATCAAAATTTAGCTTAAACCGGTTCAGAGGTGGTGGTCTCCAACTGATCGGGTTTACGCTGAGGGGTCGTGTGGCTAGGCGGGATTGAGCACTCCTATATTCCTCCATATAGTCTTTTTCCTGTCTATTCAAAACACCAGGCACCTGCAACTGCTTTCCATGGATCATTGCATTTCTTTGGGTCCATATTATCCAAGCCTGCACTAGAAACAATTCTAACTCTTCGATGGTGAGTCTAACGATCAGCTCCTCCCATAATTGTAACATATCATCCTTCCCCCTATGGCATTTCTGCAGTCTAGTCGAGTAACCAGCCCAGATGTCTTGCGCCACACCACAGTTCCATAATGCATGGATTTCAGTCTTCAGTTTCGTCTTGCAAGCTTCACATCGGTTGTCTGCAATAATCTGCTTCCTAGACAGATTTACCCGTGTTGGCAAAATACTACGGCAAGCCAACCAGCCAAAAACCTTAATCTTGTTTGGCACCTTAAGTTTCCACAAAGTTTTCCATACCTCTCCTCCCACAACTCCCCCAGAGCTTTTTGTCCAGTCCAATTCCATATGTGCCTTTCGCATTTCACGATACCTCGACCTCACAAAATACTCACCAATCCAAAGCACTATATCAAGTATAGCTTTGTAGCTCAAAGGTACACGCAGAATGGCTTCAGCATCATCACGATGAAAATTCTGCCAAATGAACTCTCGATCCCACCCCCTTGTGTCCTGGTCTATCAGCTCAAAAATTGTCATTCCTTCTTCAATATTTGGTGCTAGATGGAGTACTCTGTTAGTAGGGTGGTTAGGGATCCAAGCATCCTTAAGGACCTGTATGTGGATTCCATTACCTACCCTCTAGCATGAGCCCCTTTGCAAAATGGATTTAGCTGCCAATATGCTCTCCAAGTGTAGGAGCTATCAGGCGAATCCGTGGCCTTCAAGAAATGGCTTCGCAGAAAATACCGTGCTTTCAGGCATTGGAAAAGCAGTGATTCCTAGTCTTTCATCAACCTCCATCCCTGTTTTGCAAGCATTGCTAAATTGAATTGATGTAGATCCTTAAAGCCCACCCCTCCTTCAAGTTTTGGTCTAGTCAGTTTGTCCCAGCTTAGCCAATGAATCTTCCTCTCATTTCCAATTTGTCCCCACCAAAACTGAGCACACATGGCTTGAAGTTCCTCACATAATTTAATAGGTAGCTGAAATACACTCATAGTGTACGTTGGGATCAATTGTGCCACTGCTTTGATTAAAATCTCCTTTCCCACTCTTGAAAGAATTTTTCCTTTCCACTCTTGTAGCTTCTTCCACACTCTATCCTTGAGAAAAGAAAAGGCATGGTATTTACTCCACCCCACCAAAGTTGGTAGCCCTAGATAGGGCTCAAACCTCTCCACTTCACTTACTCCAAGCATACCTTTGATCAACTCCCTTTTCTAGGGTGAAGTATTGCTACTGAAGTAGACTGAAGATTTCTTCATATTTATACATTGACCGGATGCTTCTGCGTATAATTTCAGAATCTCCAAGACTTCCTGTGTCTCCATTTCAGAGGCTTGGCTAAATAAAAGTGAATCATCAGCAAAAAAGAGGTGGGAGATTTTCAAGGCTCTCCTACAAATAGAAGCATCATGGATGTGCCCTTCCATTTCTTCTTTCTGCAAAATAGATGTGAAACCTTCTGCACATAAAAGAAATAGATAAGGTGACAAAGGATCTCCTTGCCGGAGACCTCTAGTAGGTGTAATCATACCATATGGTTTACCATTAATCAACACAGAAAAAGAAGTTGAGGTAACATAACTCATCACTCTGTTAACCCATCCTCCTGGGAAACCCAACTTTAACATGATCCGCCTTAAAAAGCCCCATTCCACCTTGTCATAAGCTTTGCTAACATCCAACTTCAAAGCTAAAGTCCCTGTTTTACCTTTTTTCTAGCCACGCATCATATGTAAGGCTTCATAGGCCACAAGAACATTGTCTGTGAGCAATCTCCCTGGGACAAAGGCACTCTATGTTAATAATATGAGGTAAGATCTGTTTCAACCTGTTTTCCAAAACCTTTGCAATAATTTTGTAGATAACATTACAGAGGCTAATGGGTAGAAAATCAGACATCTTAACAGGATTTTTAATTTTTGGGACGAGTACAATATGGGTATGATTTAGTGCTGGCAACATATGACTATTATTAAGAAATTCAAGAATAGCAAACACAACAAAGTCCCCAACAATATGCCAAAATTTCTAGTAAAAAAGGGCATTCATACCATTAGGTCTAGGCGCTTTTGTGGGTCCCATTTGAAATAAAGCTGCTTTTATTTCATCTGCATTGAACTCATCAGTCAGAGTTTGTTGCATATCAAATGTCACCTTATGTGGTATGGCTTCAAGGCATTCCTCAATTCTTGTACATGAGCTCGCAGAGAATAAATTGTTGAAGTACTGTACTACCACACCTGCCACATCTTCCATATCCTCTACCCAACACCCCTGTGGGTCCATTATTCCTTGAATGAAGTTTCTCTGCCTACATTGGGATGCCTTTTGGTGAAAAAATTTTGAATTTTTATCACCTTGTTTTATCCAATTAACCCTTGATCTCTGGGCCCAATAAATTTCCTGTTTTCTAAGCCATTCATCTGACTCCTTGCTAGCTTGAAGGAAATCACTTCTATTCTGCTGTGTTGGTAGAGCCCGGTTCAGAACCTCAATTCTTTTCTGCAAATTCTTAATTTCTTCTATACCTGGGTGGGTTTTTGAGGCCCCTCACGCTTGCAACTCCAAAGCACACCCATTAATCCTTATTCGGACTGTTTCTAAGGCCGAAGTACCCCTTTCACCATAATCCCAAGCTTCTTGGATCACTTGCTCACAACCATCCCAAAGCAGCCAAGCTTCTTCAAACTTAAAGCCACGTCTCCTCTTATAGCTATATTTTGGAGGTACTTGGTTCTAAAGAATCAAAGGGAGATGATTTGATGTATGTGAAACAAAATGAGTTACCGTAGTTCTGGGAAATTTGGACCGCCACTCCTAGTTTGCAACTGCTCTGTCCAATCGTTTCTTGGTGTTGGCTGCCCCTGGTCGCCTATTATTCCATTTGAACGGATAGCCAATGAAGCCTAAGTCCACCAGATTACAACTCTCCAAAGCAGCACGAAAAGCATCTAGTTGTTAAGATGGGGTGGGTCTGCAACTGAGTTTTTCCGATGAGCTTAACATCTCGTTGAAGTCACCAATATACATCCAAGCACCATCAACAAGAGAACAAATATGAGAGAGGAGTGCCTAGGATTTATATCGATCTTGTGTCTCTGGCCATCCATAAAAACCGGTAAGCACCCATTGGAAACCATCATTCTCGGTCATCATCAATGAAATTTGGTTATCTGAGAACTTAAACACATCAAGCCTAATATCTTCCTTCCACAACAAAGCAAGCCCTCCACCGAGACCCAGTTTTTTAATGACAAAACAGTTCTTATAAGGTAGTTCCTTACACCAATACTTTATACCTTCTTTGTCCAGTCTAGTTTCCATGAGGAAACAGATGGAGGGAGCTTGTTCCTTCAAGATTTTACGAAGGTTTCGAACTATCCAAAGGTTCCCAAGCCCTTGGCAGTTCCAATTGAGGATTTTCATTGCTCCCGGCAAGGGTGATCATCCACCCCTGTCGATGTAAATTCTGAATCATCATCGCTGATACCTAACTGGGAACATTTTTGAGGTAATGTTGCTGCCCTTGTTTCACAAATCACGTACAGAGCATCCTTCACTAATCTTTTCCCCAACTTAAGCATGCTAGAGGAGTGCTTTAAGTCATTCGGCCCAACCTCCATTCTACTAAGCCTAGTCCACTTTGCTATTTGTTTGTTGGGCTGTGTAGCAGTCAGGCCCACCTCCTCATTGACTTCCTTTAGCCCATTATTTTCCTTTATATTCAAATTTAAATCAACATCTATTGATGGCACTAAACTTGGCACGTGATTATCCATGCAAGACGCCACATGTGAAACGTTCCCCTCATCTTTTGAATTTAACCCCATGTGCCCTTCCTTAGGTATCGGCATTATCTCCTTTGAACTGTTCGTCATATCGGTTGGAGTTAATTCCATATACATTTCAGCCCTTCCCGTAAACTCGGGAACATAATCCCTATCTTCTCGAGCGTTACTTGATTTTTCACTCTTTCCTTTCTCACTTACCACTGTTGCATTGGGGTTTGCATGATTATCTTCTTTAGCCATAGCCGCACCTAACCCCTCGGACTGTACGTTTCCTTTCTCCGGCACCGTGTCGCCTCGACCAAACTTGGTTCGTTCCACCCGTTGTCTTCCCCCACTAGCCTTCAACCATTCTCCATACTGAAATTGCACTTCCTTCCCAGACTTCATCAACACAAAATAGTTGGCATAGTGCTTGATATCGTGGCCTAATAAACCACAATAATTGCAGAACATTGGCAATCTCTCATACTTGAAAGTGGTCCACGTCTTTTGGCTGTCTAAGCCAGCCAGGAATCCCCTTCGGTGAATTGGTTTGGCTATTGGAATTGCCACTTTAACCCTCATGAATAAATTCTGCCTATCCTTGTAACATCTCTTCTCCACCTCTTCTACCACCCCCATACGTCTACCAATCTCTGTCGCAACAGTGGGACTGACCATGTCAAATGGAGCATCCCAAATCTGCACCCACAAGGATACCGAATCAAATCGGACATTCTTTGCATAGTTGCCATTTGCGTAGCAGTAGAACCTGGTTATCAAAAGTCCATGGGCCACCCTTAAACACCCGCTCCAACTCAAATTCTGTCTTGAATTTAAACTGAAACAGATTTGACCCTACTTCAACAATGTGCATTCCCTCATCCATTCCCCAAGCTCTTCATAAAGTGTCTTGTGCCGCCTTCTTATTAAACGACTTGCAAGTAAGAAACTTTCCAATCAAACTCAAAGAACAGCTCTCAATTTCTTCCTTACGCCTATCATCAGGAAGGTCAATGATTTCTTCTTCCTCCGATGTCAGCTTCATATTCTCCAAACTATCTATTATGTCCTCAACCATGGTGAACTAAGTCCAAAGAAATAAAATTAGAGGTAGACCCTTAGAAAGTCTAAGGGAGGGAATAATCTCGTATTAGAATGAGAGAGAGAGCTCCTAGGACAGGAGAAAAAAAAATTCACTGTGAAAAAAAATAAAAATAAATTTTCACTGTGAAAAATAATTTTAGAAATCATTTAATTTTTTGAAAGAACAAATTATTTTCCACAGAATTTAAAAAACATATTATATATTATATATCATAACTACAAAATTATTATCAATTCCCACAAATTGCGTGGGTTTGCGACTAATTACTTTAAAAGTAGAAGCATGAAGATTTTTTTTAAGAGAAGAATAAAATTCAATTTAAGAATTTTGTTTGAGCAAGATTGATACCCACTCAAATGAGTGAACTTTTTGGCTGTCTTTTATGCCACTTGATAGGCCAAAAATGTATTGACTCATTTGGGAAATTAATCAATTGATTAGGCAAGTGAAATTAATCAGACTCAATTTCATGCAATAAGCGTGGTAGCTCAAACAAATCACCAACTAAGTTAAATGTAGTGAAAAATAAATTTAACACAGGTGATTTGTTTACGAATGGGAAAAACCACCGAGGCAAAACCCCAACGGTTGAATTAAGGTCACCACTCTCGAGAATCCACTATTATCAAAACAAGTGGTTACAAGTAAAAGGAATTCTAGTACCTAATACCAACCTCCAGTTGAACCTTTACCTCAATACCCAATTGGACTTATAATATAGTGGCAATCTCTCATTTCAATGCACGAATCTTAGTACATGACTAACCAATGATGCGCAGATCCCAGTACATGACTAACACATCAATTTGAGGAAGATGTTGGTTGTAAAGTTCTTCAGTTCATCCAACAATGAAGATCAAGAAGCTCCTTGGTTACAAAACTCTTGGTACAAAAACACAGTAGCTTCTAAAGAGAATATGATAAACTAGGGCAAATTGTCTCCAGTCATAATATGCATGTATAATCACTTTGCATCAAGTTGCATCATCTTGTGACGGCCCTTAAAATAATCCTTATATATGTCTAGGGTTGTGAGAAAAGAAACCCTACACAAATACATATGGATATGCATGAAATCAGATTTGAAAATTCTAAATTCATAATTCTCGACAGATACAGCTGTTGTCGAGCTTCAACATTAAACCTCGATAGATATGATTCTGTCGAGCTATCTGTCGAGTTTTAATGAGTAACACTTCTTCACTTGTTTCTTGGACAGATTTGCATGGTTTCAATACTAAACTTGAACTCTTGTTCCTTGAAATACTAAACCCATCATAGATCTATCCAATTACAAGTAAAGTGCGTTTTGTCAAAGGATTAGCCAATTTACATAACATATGTCTTTAACAATTTCCACATATGTCCTAAAAATCTCCCCCTTTGGCAATCCATGACAAAACCACAACAAACAAATGAATCATGAGAGAAGTCTTAAATTACTAAACTCATAAACACTTGTTGAATTACAAGAAAATCTAATCCTAACACAAACTCTTGAAAAACTTTGCAAGAAGAGAGTTCATGGCATAGTAAATTTTCACAATCTGTCTTTCTGAAACACTTTAAACAAAACTTATTAAGGCATCTTAGTGTGAAATAGAAATAAAAATTGCTTACATAAAGAAACATGTGTGTAAAGAGAGAAAAGAAACAACACATAGAGAGATAGGTGAAAAAACAACATACATCATCATATATATATGAAAAATAAATACAATGTATGTCATAAATAAATGGTCACAAGACCGGTGTACAAAAGGATAATGTAAAAGAAAATAAAAGTACATAAAATCCTCACTACATCCCTCAAAAATCTATAGACACTCCCCCTAACAAAAATATCCTATGCTAACTCTCTCCCTAAAAACAAGACTACTCTCATCATCCCAAAACTACTTCCCCTTTTTGTCACGAATGACAAAAGGTAAGTCACTAAGAGGTCGTCATCTCATCATCACTGGTAGAGCTAGCATCCTCGTCCTCATCATCATCATCAACACCATCATCGCCATCCTCATCTACTGAAGTCTCCGGAGAGGGAGAGGGAGAAGTGGCAAAACTATCGAGGCGAGCCTGTCGTCATGCAATACAACCGACACGAGTGTTCACCTGACACAACTTATCATTGAGAGTGTCAAGGTGAGCATCCATGCATTTAAGCTGAGCCATGATGGCCTCAAGAGTCACACCACCATCTGAGGAAGAAGGAGCAAAGGTGGAAGGAATAGTAGGAGCTACAGGATCGGTTGTCTTCGTCCGTGGCCACTTCGGTCAAAGTTAGGCCTCATTCCGCCGAACAGAAGCTGCGTTGATGGCACCCATAATAGTGAAGTAGGGAGAATCAGGAATAGGGATATAAAAATGGCGAAGAATCCGCGTGATAGCCAAAGGAAAAATGAGCTTATCACGAGTTGCCGTATCCTGATAAACATTAATGATGGAAGTGATGAAGTGAATGAGGAAGTCTATAGAGAGATCCTTTAAGAAGGACAACAAAAATCGAGCACGAGCTCTATGATAGAGTTATAGTGAGAAAATGGAGTAAGAACAAATGTCATCACCATATTAAGGAATCTTGGACCTTTTGCAATGCCTAAGCATGGGATGTTTTAACACTCACCCCATACAAAAAGTGTCTCATAGAAATGAGACAGAAGCTCATCTTTGGACACAGTCCTCAGACGTTGATAATCGGGGTAATCAAGATGCGATACCCTCGGGACATGTAGTATCTTGGATATAAGATCCAGAATGACTACGATACGTGTACTTTTGAATGCCGTGGCAAACTGAGGTACAGAGGTATTGATACCACATATATTGGAGTAAAACTCCTATATAAACATGATAGGGCACCTCAAGGGTATCTCATAAAGAGATTCCCATCCTTGAGTCCGAATGGCATCGGGTAGAGGAGTGTCCGAAAAGTCCGACAGAATGACATGACACTTCGGATGAATGCCATGTCTCTGAAAGTTCTCAAGGAAGTCCTATTGGGCCTTCCCATCACAGAACCGAATGTGAAGAAAGGGTGTATCAGAAGAAGAAGAAGACTTGGAACCAAGAGGGTCTCGAGCCAGAGTGGATTTGCGCTTAGGTCCCATGTGCAGTCTATCCAAGAGATAGAGAAAGAGAGAGAGGAAACACATCACAAACAGGAAAAAAAAGAAAAAAAAGAAAGAAAGAAAGAAATATACTTATGCTTGAAATATGCATGAACATGTGACGTGCTAAAAATAAATTGCATCATGGGTTGAAACCCAATCCAAATCTACAAGCACACAATTTTCAATAGATAAGCACACATCTAAATGAATGAAACATTGTGAAAATGATAGTGGAATGAAATGCATGATCATATATCATCAAATTCACAAAGCCTAACCCAAAAATTTCAAGAAAAACTCAAAAACCCCAAAATTTTTGAAAACCCCCATAACCTAGGTCTAAAATGCATGAATACATGAAAAGGGAGAAGATTAGAACACTTGCCAAGTGTTTTGATCTTGATCTAGGCTAAAAATGCAGTGGGTGAGGAGATTTGAGAGTGAGAAAGAGTTTTGGGTCGAGAGAGAAAGTTTTTTATCAAGAGAGAAGTGAGAAAATGAAAAACCAAATCGCACCTCAGCTATATATAGAAAAACGTAGCTTGATAGATCGAGGAGCTATCGAGATCTGTCAAGCACTAAATCTCAACAGATATGAATTGTCAAGGTGCTGTTGAGGATCTATCAAAGGCAAAAGTACCTCGATGGATCGAGAAGCTGTCGAGAATCTATTGGCCAGACAGAAAGTTTCTTGATGAATTGAGAAGCTGTCGAGAAGCTATTGAGACAAATTCCAAAAAGCTCGATGGATTGAAATTGCGCTAATTTCTGTCGAGAAAAGAAGAAGGATGGGCTCGATAGATGCGAAACAGTTGAGGATCTGTCGAGAAGCTATTGAGCTTAAAGAAAACAGGTTTTTCAAAGAAAGGAAAAACACATAGAGATGAATGCAACAAGCAAGCTACTCAAACATAGATCCAATCAACATATTAAGCTCTCAAAACATCTCTCAACATATATGCAAAGCATTCAAATTTCCAACACACACACACACACACATACTAAACAAGTCTAACCAATTTTATATTTCAAAAACAAGTTATGACAGTTTAGTGAGCATACATTAACAAATGTATTCCTTACGACGGCCAAATTACATTGTACCTGCACATGTATCAAAAATAGAAAAAAAATTTGCGTTTTGTGTGTGAAAACATATCACAAGTGCATAAGTGTCTCATATTATGATGATTTGAGATATGAGAAAATCAAATACACTCACATGTAATCATAACTGCTTGATAGAGACTATCAAGGTATATCCTATAACTCTCATATCTCCAAGAAACACATTTGCAACCATATTTAAAAACATTTTGATTCTTTTTGCTTTTGATTTTCATTGCATATCCTTTTTCTTTTTGAGCATATCATGCATGGGCATATAAGGGGGAGAGAAGAATTAACCAAATATGTTAAGCCACAAACATCACAATTTTGCTATGCCGAAGCACATAAATGTTATACATGATTGGCGGGCTTTAGTGGTGAAATGATTATTTATCCATTTCTCTTGAGATTTTTTAGACATTCCCTTCAAAAAGAGTGATATAAATGTTAAATATAAGAGATTAATTAATCGTACTCATCACAAATATGATCCACAAAACTCACTTGCTTAGTTGTGCATTGAGAAGTTCATTTAAGTTACAAAAGATACAAAGTTTAGAAAACTTTGTTTCAATGGTCATCCAAGGTACACAAGTACCAATGTACACACACATAGAGCTTTTGTATTTTTTCGATTTTTCAATTTTTTATTTTATTTTATATGAAAAACAAAATAAAGCAAAATTGAAAACAAACAAACAAAAACATGTTTAAACAAAACAAAGCATAAAACTAGACTGACTCAAAAACAAGAAAGCAAAATAAACAAGTAATGCATAACCATAAGGGGAGAGAGAGAAAAAGTGACTAAATCACTTTTAGTCTTTTTCCTTCCACACCTTGGAAGAACCTTTCCTTTGAGCGAACCTTTGATCTAGTGATGAGGGGAAAGAATTGAAACCGTTCAAGTTTGAAAGGAACATGAGGGCCTTGAGAAGATCTCCAAGAGGAGTAAAAGAGGATAGAAACTGATTTTGATTTCCAGACAAGAGCCTACTATTGCTTTGTTGAATGGCTAACCACTTGTATGCCCTGAAGCTCCATAGTGATGATAAAGATGCGGCTTCTTCGGTTGAGATTTTTTGTTGTTAACCTTCTTAGTCCTAGGGTTTCTTGTTTCTTTCTTCTCAACCTTAGGGGGTGCTCCTAGAATAAATTTGCCCTTGTCTACATTCTCATTAGCTATTTTGGTTTTAATATCATCATTCTTAGAATTAACATTATCAGCAGGTGAGACAAATACAATAGTATTAGAAGAGGCAATATTAAGAGAAGAGAAATTATATCTCAAACCAATTTTGTTAGAAGTAGCTTCTGAAAGCTAAGCATCTCATCGAGCTTTGCACTAAAAGTCCTCTCCAATTGTGCTCTAACCTGGAACAGTTCTGCTTCAAACTTCTTTGTCTTTTCAGTAAGGAAGTTGTTTTCAAACTACAATGTTCCAATGGTTTGATTGGCTTCATCAACCTTGGTAGAGAGCTCCTCTCGATCTAGCTCAACATCATTCAGCTTCTTGGTGGCCAACCTATACAGTTTCTAATGCTTCTCAAAAACCTTGTACAATTTTGCATAGTTGTATGGATGTCATCTTGATCATCCATTTTCTCAAACTTAGAATCCACCAAGTCCTCTACATCATCTACTGTTTCTGTAACCCCTTCAGTAGGATCAACTATAGCAGTGAATGCATTTAAAATTCCCTCATCATCACTGTCATTTGACTCAATCTCAAGCTCGGTGTCACTCAAGGTAGCAACAAAAGCCTTGCTTTTCCCAACTGACTTAAGATATGTTGGACATTCTTGTTTCATGTGTCCAAAATCTTGACATCCGAAGCACTTTGGTTCAGAGGGAATAGTGTACTAATCGCCATCCTTAGCATCATTTTTTCCTCTATCTTGGCTTTTGAAATGAGAAGAATTGGATTGCTTACGGTCCTTATCAAATCCTTTCGCATTGGCATTCTTCATGAACTTCTTGAATTGCTTAGTGATGTAGGATTTCATCCTGGAATCTTCATCATCAAAAGACTCATCTGTCTCATTGCTTTTGGCCTTCAGTGTCATACTCTTACTTTTGTTTCCTTTCCCAATTCTTATCAAACCCAATTCATAGGTTTGCAAATTGCTAACCAACTCTGTCAAAGGAATAGAGTCAATATCTCTTGATTCTTCAATGACAGTGATCTTGGCATGAAATCTCTCAAGCAGAGATCTTAGCACCTTTCTTACAACCTTGGATTCGGGAATGGTTTCCCCAAGATTAAAGGCTAAGTTGACTATGTCCTTCAGCTTGGCATAGAACTCATCAAAAGACTCATCCTGTTCCATTTTTATATCCTCAAAACTAGTAGTGAGCCTTTGGAGTTTTGAATCCTTAATAGCCTTAGTTCCTTCATAGGTTGTCTAGAGGATAGTCCATGCTTCTTTAGCAATTTTAGTAGAGGACATCTTCTTAAACTCCTCATTGGTGATCGCACTGAATAGAGCATTCAATGCTCTACTGTTGAAGTTTGCCTCTTTGATCTTGACATCATCCCAATCAGCCGGCGCTTCCTTTGGCTTAGTCCAGTCAATCTCCACAGCTTGCCACAGTTTCTCATCTAAAGATTACAAGAAAGCTCTCATGCATACTTTCCACTATACATAGTTAGTGCCATAAAATAAAGGAGGTATAATATATGACTATCCTTTATCCATGACAAAAAGGGGTCAATGGATCACACAGTAAAGATTAAACCTAATCAAAGTGTGCCTGCTCTGATACCACTTGATAGGCCAAAAATATATTGACCTCTTTGGGAAATTAATCAATTAATTAGGCAAGTGAAATTAATTAGATTCAATTTCATGCAATAAGTGTGGTAGCACAAAAAAATCACCAAATAAGTTAAATGCAGCGGAAAATAAATTTGACACAGGTGATTTGTTTACGAATGGGGAAAACCACCGAGGCAAAACCCAACCCCATCGGGTGAATTTGAGGTCACCACTCCCGAGAATCCACTATTATCAAAACAAATGGATACAAGTAAAAGGAATTCCAGTACCTAATACCAACCTACAGTTGAACCCTTACCTTAATATCCAATTGGACTTGTAATGTAGCTGTAATCTCTCCTTTCAATGCACAGTTCCCAGTACGTGACTAACCAATGATACACGAATTCTAGTATGTGACTAACACACCAACTTGAGGAAGATGTTGGCTACAAAGTTTTTCAGTTCATCCAACAATGAAGATCAAAAAACTCCTTGGTTACAAAACCCTTAGCGCAAAGGCGCAGTAGCTTCTAGAGAGAATATGATGAACTAGGGCAAATTGTCTCCGGTCACAATATGCATGTATAATCATTTTGCATCAAGTTGCATCATCTTGTGATGACCCTTAAAATAATCCTTATATATGTTTAGGGTTGTGAGAAAAGAAACCCTACACACAAAAAACATTGATATGCGTGAAATCAGATCTGAAAATTCTAATTTCGTAATTCTCAACAGATACAACTGCTGTCGAGCTTCAACATTAAATCTCGATAGATATGATTCTGTCGAGCTATCTGTCGAGCTTTAATGAGCAGCACTTCTTCACTTGTTTCTTGGACAAATTTGCATATTTTCAATACTAAACTTGAACTCTTGTTCCTTGAAGTACTAAACCCATCTTAGATATACCTAATTACAAGTAAAGTGCGTTTTGTCAAACGATTAGCCAATTAACATAACATATGTCTTTAACAATTTTCACATATGTCCTTAACACCACCCACTGAAGCAAACTCTTCAGTGAATGAGTTGAAAATAAAATAGAAAGTTTGCATGTTCCTTGCCTATCACTTGCCTATATAGGTCATTTCGCTCAAGCAAGCATCAATCTTGCTTGAGCGAGATTCTTAAAACCAGTTTTCTTTTACTTTTAATCTTTCTATATTTTTCTACTTTTTCAAGCCTCTAAGCCTTTTCCACTTATATCCCCAAAATTTCCCAACAAAATTTAGATAATATTTGAATAAATGGATGGAGAAATTCAAGTAGCAATCTCTTGAAAGTGATGGATCAAGATTTGGTGAAGTTGGATCATTTTGATGGTTCGAATTTCACCCATTGAAAAGACAAAATGAAGTTTCTCTACATATTACATTGAAAAATTTCTATGTGCTGGATCTGAATTCGCAACTAATTGTTGAACCAAATTTTCAATTAAACTCGGTCATAGTTAGGAGAGTGGGAGAGAATGAAATATATAGGGGAGAAAGTTTTGTGTCTCTGTTCAGCGTCTTTGGGGAGGCTTACGCATATAGTGTCACTGCATAGGGTTTTCATAGGGTCAAGAGTGAAATACGATAGAATTTTATTTTATTTTTAATTCTTTTTAATTACGTGGAAAATTGTGAGAGCTTCAAAACTAATGTGACAAAATTTCATGTAGTCAACGACAAAAAATCAAACATTTTGGTCTTATAGTATATATGTATAGATGAAGAGTTACCCATGAAAATGCAACTTTGAAAAGTCAATTATGTTGGCACAAATATTTTAAAACATTGTTATGAAAATTACTAGCTGTTAGAGACAAACAAATTCATTTCCCTCATTTTTCTATAAAATTCTGCAAAAATAAACCTTCTGTATGTATTTTTTTTCATAATTATTTTCCTGTTTTGATTTTTTAAAATTAGGTAATACGTGTCAAGCTCTTAAGAAATGATCCGTAATAATCAAACATCACAGGACACATGGAGTTCAAACATCTGATAACTCCTTTAAGGCACTAACAGCATGAAATCATGCAACGCAGTGTTGCTGATCAACTGTCACCAATACCAACGGCATGTGAATGTGCAACAAGAAGTTGCTGATTACAAAGGCATCACAATCCCTTCCTCGTTGAGTAGTAAAACATCAAACAGAGGATTTTATTAACGAATCCTGCAACAATTATTATTCTTATCATTCATGGAAACCACAATGAGCAACCAGCTTGAGCTTGAGATCCAACGCGTAGTTGTTGATCACTAGTTTACTACTGCTCGATTTTGTAATTTAGGCGCAGCTTTATTGTTTCTTGGCATGCCTTTGACAGAAGGCTTTAATTCTCCTTAAGCCATCTTCAAGAGTTGAAGGCTCAACTGCAAAAGTTATGCGCAACCAATTCTTCATCCCCAGGGCCACCCCTAAAAAAGAGACTCGAGTACTATTAGCGTCAATTGGCAGCATAATCAATTAGCATATACAACTGTGGATATTTACTGAATTCCTAAACCCATCCCTGCATATCATTACAATCTTAGCCATCATTCTGTCTTCTAAATCATCTATGCTCATTGCACTACAACAGCCACCACCCATTCTCTCTTATCTTAGTTTTGCCAGGCTTTGGTTATAGGTAGATAGCTTATTTTACTATATATTGAACTTGCTTGGTTTTGTTGGATTAATGGGGCTCGTTGGATTCTGAGTATTGAAAATTTTAGATGGGATGGAGATTGTGACTAATATTTTTATCGTGTTTCAAATATGTGACGAATACAAGGAGACATGATGTTCCAGGGCTGGAATGATAACAGAGACACCCACTTAACCCTATGGCGCCATTACCATCCTAATAAGCATTTTATGTACCAAGTTTCTTGAAATACATGTTTCATGGAGATTTCTTCCAGCTAGGAATTTTGAAAAGCCATGACTATGGCTCAAGTGTCTAGGAATTTTACTTTTTCAATAAACATTTGGAGACACAATTGAATATAAAGTAACTGCAATATGTCCACGCTCCTGCAACAATACAATATAAATATAGAAAATAAAAAAATCAATATATAGAGACACATAGTGCAAGAAAGTGACCAATCCAACATGCATACTATTGTCTTGTAATGGCAACATCTAGGGATTTCAAGAGGTAGGTAATCACTGTTACCTTGAAAGAGGTATCCACGATGCCACCATTAAGAATGCATTACAGAAGCTGTTTTCTAGGTCAAACGTGGATTGTGGGTTAATCTTTCGAGATTTTTTATTTTTTAATTTCATATTACTTCGCGAGATGATCTATTAGTAAGAGATACCCGCGGGGGGGTAAAAGGGATCGATCCACATACACTTGGTAGCTGGGAAGCATGGGTGCGCCTCTAGGGGCGGCGCCCCCGCACCCAACACACATAGCCGCACCATGCTGCTGTCGACGCGGTTGCATGCGCATCCATTGCAATTTTTTTTTTCCGATTCCGATTTGGCCCAATACAGGCCAATTCGGTCCGAAACGTGTCAAAAGACTCAAAACAGCCCCATATCAATCCAATTTGGGCCGAAAA
This sequence comes from Quercus robur, assembly GCF_932294415.1. Taxonomy (NCBI): domain Eukaryota; kingdom Viridiplantae; phylum Streptophyta; class Magnoliopsida; order Fagales; family Fagaceae; genus Quercus; species Quercus robur. The sequence continues at coordinate 42,871,816 of NC_065541.1, read as the reverse complement.
AAGTAAAAAAAGAAAAAGAAAAGAAAAATACACTATTTGACTCTAGTTTAAAGGAAAAAATAAAAAAACCCTAAAACTGCATCTTAAACAGTGCGGTTAAAAGGGATTAATCCACGTATACTTAGTAGCTAGGAAGCACGAGTGCGCCTTTAGGGGCAGTGCGCCTGCACCTGACACGCACAGCCGCACCGTGCTGCTGTCAATGAGATTGCACGCGTGTCCATCGTGATTTTTTTTTTTTCCAATTTCGATGTGGCCCGATATAGGCCAATTTGGTCCGAAACAACCCCGAATCGATCCAATTTGGGCCAAAAAGTGTTTTTTTTTTTTAAAAAAAAAGCAAAAAAATATGGCAAAACGCACTGTTTGACTCTAGTTAAAAAAAAAAAAAAAAAAAAAAAAAAAAAAAAAATGCATCTTAAAGTCTCTCATTCTCTCCATCTCCCCTCTCTCTTTTATTTTTGAACATCATGGAATGGTTAAGTATTTAGTATTCACTTTATTATTTACTATTACTCTTAAATTGGTATTTGTTTACCATTATATGAAAAAATATATGTAGCAATATATAGAAAATAAAAATAAAAATATATTTAATAATTTATTAATAAACATATTCTACATCACCCACATTCTACTTTTTTCAAAAATTGCTAAGTCGCCACACCACACCTGAACCCAAATCCACATCTGAGCTTCCTAGCTTGGTGGTGAAATGTCAAAACATTGAACGGCCTAAATATCTTAAATACCATATATACTAAGATTTACGTACTCTCCTTTTATTCATTTTATTTTGTTCCTCATTATTTCTAGACTCCTAGTTCACCACGCCATGACTTCTAAGCCTAATGATTTTTAAATGCATGATATTAAGTACAAAGACCTTACCCCACCAGCCTACTACCCATATTTTCTCAACTAATGCAGATGTATGAAAATTTACAAAGCAGCCAAACAGTCTATAAGGTCCTTTTTTTTTCTTAGTTAACCAAGGCAAAAAAAAGACTGGAAATCTAAACTTGTGACTTGGGTTTTGTCCAGCTCAAGAAATTTTAAAGGCCTTGTTACATACCTGGTAAAACAATAACCGAATCCTCTTTAGCCAGCTTGAGACAGAAGTCCATATCATCAATTATGTCTTCCAATAATGATGGATTTAGCTTAACCTGTGATGAAATTCCTAGTAAATAAGATATTCAATACTTAATTTTAAGGCACCAAATTGTCCAAGATTTGATGTCCTTACCATCACAAACATGGATCCTTCAGGTTTGTATGGGCAAGTAATGCAAGGGATCTCCATAATTCTATCATAACATATATGTGCAGCCTCCCTTAGGATGACAATAACTTTTGAAAAGAAATCCTCACCTGTCTTTTCAAGGATCTGAGGAACCGCACCCTGATACATAAACAACATTGTTATATTTTCAAGAGAAGACAAAAACAGATGGATGATTATTGTATTTCATTATTACTATGTCAAATGTTTGAAGTAAAAAAATAACTGTGAGAGAAAGGAGCATTAATATGTGCAGATTTAGAAGAACATAAGCTACATACTGAAAAAGAAGCAAAATGTCATTCTACTAGGACTCAAATATATAAAAAGTAGTATGTAAAAATAATAATATATGCAAAAATTTAAAATATGAGAAAGTGATATAACGAAAATGGATTAATGAATAACCATCCTATGTTTGATTATACACCAAGAAGTTGGTCATCAGTATCTTAAGGGACGCCAGAGGGATCACATTTTTAGTATGTTAAGGATATGGAGTACAAGCCACTAGAGTAAGATTTTTAGTACATGTCCTATCGGGCCAATGAGGTGTCAGGGTGACTAATTTACAAGCACCCGTTAATTATCAGGATAAATTTTTGGAAGTGTCCACATAGATGTAGATTCACTTTTTACTTCAGGCCGAAGAGCTGTTCTACCAAACCACCAAGAAAATAATAAAAGCCAAAGTTGGGTCTAAATTGGGCATTTTCATGTTATTTCTCTAGTCTTCAATTACATGAAATTCTTCTATTGTCTTTCAGATGAATTTGCTCCAGCAAGAATTCAGGATAAAAATACAAATTAAGTTCTGAAAGTGCTTGAGATAGGAAAAACTGTTGCATTCTTTCACTACGATTTTACAAACCTGAATGAATGTCGGTGGACCAGATGTCAAATTGAGACGGCCCATAATGCATTCTACAATCTGAGAGGAAAAGTAACAGATTTGAGAATGCCAAAATATGTCATGTTATTATTCATCCAATAAAATGTAATATTATGCAGAACCATTATTATAATTCTACTATATGTGTTTGCAGATGTTCAATTTTAACACAAAGAGAGCGAGAGGGAGAGATGACCTTAGATTTTTGAAGGATGCCATTAGGATCACTTGTCACAAGCCATCCTAGTCGCCAACCTGGTACAAGCCATCTCTTTGATATAGACCCTAGTGTGATAACAGGCACGATTGATCCAAATACTCCCATCGGCACAAATGGATTAGTTCCGAAAGAGAGATGGTGATAAACTTCATCCGCAACCACCAGAATGCCTAGCTTTCTTGCTGTCTCTGCAATCTAATATTCAGAAAATCAACCACCACTGTGTTGGGCCAAAACTAACATTAACGCTCTAATTACAAAAAGGTTTTACTTATGAAAACTCATGCTGATTACACAAACGTATGAAGAATGAGCTCCAATGTCCAAACAATTAAATACACCATTGTGTTTTAACATGTAAGGCAACAATATCACATGAGAGTCTAGCAACATATACTAAAATTAATTGTTGTTAAGCCATTAAAAAATTTATGTAATTCCTCTTATGAACTCATAGACATTCTGATATTCTCATAACAAATTTGACTCTACTTGTGATAAGACATTGGGTCAAATGAAAAATCAGTTAGATGACATTAGGAGGTAGAGTTGTGGATTATGATTAGAATTGATGTTAAGAGTTAACTTTGCCTACTTAAGTTTATTAATTGTATGTATGAAAAAGGAAGTTTTAACATGCCTTCTTCAAATGTTGATGTGTATAGACACTTCCACAAGGATTGCCAGGGTTTATGACAACCATGGCAACAGTATTCTCATCAGCAAGAGCTTCAACACCTTCAATGTCAACCTCCCAACCCTTTTCGGGAATGAGATCAAAATAACGGACTTCAAGATTGTTAGATGAGGCATGAGCATCATAGGATGGGAAGCATGGTCTTGGAAGCAGAATGTTGGCACCTGGGCAAGCAAGGACCATCAGTGTTACTTCAATTGCTTGGATGCAACCAACTGTGAGAAAAACGTCATCTGGTGATAACGTGTATGGAAGATCACGAGACAGATAATCTGCGATAGCTCTGTTACAATTCAAGCATTAAATTAAATTAGATTAACATTGAATACATGACACAATGCAAATACACATTCTCTGTTTATCTTTTTTCAATAGACTCATAGCATTATTATGAGAGTTTGAAAATGGCCAATACATTTTCCATTGAATTAAGTGAGCATGATCATCTTGTTGACGGTTGTACAAAAGAAGCTAACCATCAACTTGTATAAATACAATGTATACACTGCAATAGGGATTTTTTATGAATGCTGATCCGCTTGTAATAGACAAAATGGATCCAGATGTTAATGGATTATTGCTCACTTTCAATAACTGTCGAATACTTGCATTAACATACTTTCAATAACGGAGTACTAATGCACGTGATGATTTTATTATTTTAAAAAAAATCATTATTTAATAAATTTTACTCATATTTTGTTTTCAAAAAATTTAGTAAGTTCTCCTTTTCATTCTACCCATTCTCTGTTCTCTGCACTTAGTACATTAACTTTGGTATGAATTTCCTCTCACCTTCAGAGTCCCAAAAACATGGTTCAACATAGTTTTTTGCAAATTAAACGTACTAGATGAAAACTTGCAATTATAAGTCCTATTTGGTTGTTGTGAAAATTGAGCAAATCATAAAGAAAATTACCTTTCTTTTCATTTCCTAAACTTTCTCCGCAACCAAACAGAAAAACTTTGCTACTTTAACTCAAAGAAAATAGCCCCAGAATTAATCCAGATCCCACTACCACGAAAACAACTCAAATTCAAAAAATCGAACAGAGAGCCAAAATGCGCTAAAATATCCCATTTAAACATTGTTCTGACAAACACCTTATGAGCAACACATTCATATTTGAGACTACAATTTTTATAGACACAATTCATCCATATCCGAACCCCATTTCCTTTTACGATACTACCAAAATTATGTTGCAAAAACAACATAACTTCATTCCAATGTCAACAAATCAAACAAAACTAAAAAGTGTAATGAAAAGAAACTCAAAGCTACATGCTTATGGTTGACCTATCAACGCCACAACAGAGAGGGTTTTGCTCTCGTACCGATCAAGCTCCACCTGAAATCACACCTACACCTATGACATACCGGGCCCATGTGAGAGTTCACTCCATCGTTGAACCTCGCCAACAAAAAGTCCAACATCAAACTTGTACGCCACCATGAGCTACCCAATGCCGTCCTCAAGCATGCCAGTAAAGTTGTCATTCCACCTTATTCTAACAGTAACACACTAACACGCCATTCTAAAATCGGTGTCATCGATTTTCATGAGTTATAAAGATGGAGAGCCAGAAAGGAGGAGCAGTAATGAGAGATAGAGATGATTTATTTTAGGATATGAGCATTGTTTATTATGCACTGCGTATCGAAGATAGCTCCTTTTACGGTGTAAGATTAAATCTCATATTTCTTATTCAATTGGAGGGGAGGCTACCCTCGTACTAGAAATAGGGCAAGCCGCAGGTCTTACAGAGGACTTACATTGGACTTATAAATCACACACTAAGGAGGACTAAATTGCCCACCAAGGAGGACTACTAGTAGAGGGACTCGAACCTAGGCCTTTTGGGTGAAGCGTTCAAGCCTTACCAATTGAACCAACCCCCATTGGCCACATTTTCAGTTGATAAAAACATAAATGTGTGTAATAGATATTATTCCTAAACCTTGGATTCCAGGCCCATATTAATGTATTGAATGCAAATGTATGGAATTACGGGATGGCAAAAGGTCAAAAACAACCTGCCTGAATGACCCACCATACTCCACTCCACCCACACACACAGATTTTTCACCCGAAGAGAAGATGGGGGAAGAGACACCATCATCTAACCCCAACTCATCCCATTACCATTCCTATCAAAATGGGAAGAGAAACTTATTAGAATGACCCATACTTGAATTTGACCTAATCCAACTCAAGCAGGTTGAAATAAGACCAAATCGCCTTGCTCTAGGGTAAAAATTAGAATTTTTCCAAATTTAAGACAGCTACAACTAGGGCACTAAACCGGCCAAACTTTTTCAAGTATTAAATATTTGACCTCAGCTCAACAACAATGGTAAAATGTACAATCAAACTTCACTTAAAACTCAAACCAAGCCTATAAACAATGTTCAAACTCAATCCAAAGCATGATTTCAATTATATCACATTTTAAAATTGAAATTGTGTTTTGAAAACACAATTCCAATACAAAATTTGATTTTTCAAAACACATTTTCAAAAAGAAACTATCCACCAAAATAATTTCGCCATAGCACTATTTTTAATAATTATAAATAAAATAATATTATGTTTTTCTAAAAAACCCAATCTCACAGAATCACAATATCCTCAATAATAATGTCTGTTGGATCCTTACTCCCAACTTGATGTTGAAAAAAAAAATTTGAATGAAATAGACAATTGGACTCTTTACTATAAAGAGAACAAATCAATATTAATTGATGATAACACATAGTGTTTGAAGGAACTCGTAATAAAGTTGCCCCCTAACAAAGGAAATGGATTTGATCTGATGATAAAGAGCCATTATTATGAGTGAACGTTATAAGTTTAAGCTCTCTAAAAAAACAATGGAAATGGGCTTCAATATTCCTCTAATTAATTTTTTGTTCTGCTAATAGTGTTTTGTATAATTAAAAATAAAACGTTTACATAAAGAGAAATGACTATGTATATAAAAGGGCACGTTATTCTCATGAAATTTCAATTATCTTGATATGACCTTTTTCTAGATCTTACAAAATTAAATCTGTCCAAACACATGAACAGAAAAAATCAAGTATGGATAATAGGAATTTTAATCTGTTTTAATCTAATAGGTTTATGACTCGAACTCAATTTTGACCAGATCAGACCAATTGAACAGGTAGTAAGCCCAAACTGACCCATTTATCAAGCTTTTATTATAAATGTTTAACCTAATTTTTTTTTTTTATCGACACATTTTTTATGTATGTTTGAATATTAAAGCCATATTCAATTTTCTATATTATAGATAAAAATGCTAATGACATTTTACTCGTCAACTTGAGTAATTCTCAAATATAATTGTTTTCAATATCGGATCTAACACTAACATTTAGGTTTTTTGTAATAAGTTCTGTAGGGACTCTATTTCAGCCTAGATCCAAAATGTATGAGATACTGGCCCAGTGAACCCTATACAATAAATTTGTAGAGAGTGGGTAGAAGAACTAGACTTTAGTGAATGAGATAACAGTTATAATGAGTTTCCAAGACAATCAAACAGAAACAAACCAAGTTTGTACAAGAGAGTTTGTCCTCGGCACAATCCGAGGAGCTCTGTTCCAGTATATATTGGATGATAATGATTACAGGAGTTGTTGAGATTACTACAGTGCTTTCTCTTCCCCTTCCCTCTCCCCGATCTTTGGGGTTTCTACCCTTATTTATACTACATATCTTCCTTCATCTCTCCCCTACACGTGGATAGTTGATGGTTTATGCTGATACTTGTCCCATCAGCCCTCTCTAGAAGTATTCTGGGGTGGTTGTAAAGCTATAATAATACTGTACAGAGGTCACTTCCTCATCAATGCAGCCAGGGAGTAAGCTGGGGTGCATTCAATGTGGTGATGACAGCTTTTTCCAAGATATTTTGGGATTCTTCTCTGTCTTTTGTTCCTGCAATGCTTATCCATATTTCCAGAATTTCATGGATCGCACCTCTAGATGGCAGGCACCTCTACGGACCTCGGCCTTGGCTAGCCGAGGACAAATTCATCCTCAGCATAAACTCCTAGGCCATTATGTTCAATATTGTCTTCCTTATCCATTAGTATGGATTTCCTTCGCTATACTTACCCATCCTCAGACGGCCCCTTATCCTCGGCTTGAGCTTTAAGCCCAAAACTCAATTGTATGATCTAGGCCCATGACCCCACAAGTTCATTATAGATTTTCTTTTTAATTATTTTCTTTTTTCTTTCTTCACTTAAGCTATATTTTATTCTTAAAATTGTATGTATTGTACGAGTTTGAATTAATTTTTTAATTTTAACTTTTTAGCTTATTGCTTATATACAACTTTTTCAAAGCTTTGATTTTTTTTTTTTTTTTTTTTTTAAGTACGACCATAATTTTGCTACCTTTCAAAAAAAAAAAAAATCCAAAACAAACTTATCAGTTTATAAATTATTTTACTTTATTTCAAGCTTCATCCATAAAATGTATACATAATTTATTTTTCCTTTTTTTTGGAATTATTAGACTAATAAACTACTAGAATTAATTAGTCAATTACAATTAAACTTAAGGATTTATGTAATTTTTATCTTTGAGAATTTTTTTTGTTCTATTACTTGTATTTAAAGAAATACAAAAATAAAGGTTCAAAGGTTTAAAAAAAAATTATTGATAATTCTTGCTTGATCTGACCTATCAAAGATAGGATATAAAACCCCATTTTAGTCCAATTATGTTTTGACCCAACGCAATCAATGTCCACCTTTCTCGTTGCACATCACAGTTTTGCTTGCATATGCGAGACGGTGAGAGTTCGCAAACACAAAGACTAAGGGTCTGTTTGGATACAGCTGAAAACTGAAAACTGAAACTGAAAACTGAAAAACACTGTAGCAAAATAATTTTTAAATGTGTGAATAGTATCGTGGGACCCATTTTTAATGAAAAAGTTGCTGAAAAGTGAAATTTATGGGTCCGTGAACAGTATACGATGTGCTGTGATTGGCTGAAACAAATTGGAAAAGTCAAAATTTGCGGTTACTGTTCATTGAACAGTACATGAACAGTAACCACAGCACTCAAAAAGCTCAAAAACGCGTGAAAAAAAAAAAAAAAAAAAAGAGGGAAAACACAGACGCAAACGCCCTCTAAAAGTACAAAACTGATCAACACATTGCCCAGTTTAGTGGTAAGGGCTTCAGTCAACATGCCTGAGTATGGTTCAAGTTCCCTCACTAGTAACATAGTGGGGCTCCTTATACCTCGTTTACAGATTGTTTACCTAACTCATAATATGGGGTCTCAACGCAGGAGTGGTAAGGATACTATTATAGTAATGCCTAGATAGGAAAGTCTCATCGATCATCCCCTCTAACCATTTTTAGTTTACCAAAAGTAAAACTACAAACCACTCGTGACTCGTTGATCATTCACGTTACTGTCCCTACCAATTGTTAGACAGCGAAACGGGCAACAATATTGTTCGGGTCATATTTTATACTTTATTGTAATTGGCTAATCTTTTAACAAAATACACCTTACTTGTAATTGGGTAGATCTAAGATGGGTTTAGTACTTTAAGAAACATGTTGTTCAAGTCAAGTATTAAAGACATGAAGATTGGTCCAAGAAACAAGTGAATAAAAGTTGTTCATTAAGTCTCGATAGATGCCTGCTATCAAGACTTAATATGAAGCTCGATAAATAGCTTGACAGTAGCTCGATCTATTGAGAATTACGATTTCATAATTTCTAGTTCTAAAATCCGACCTAGACTTTTGTATTTGTTTAGGGTTTTTTTTTTCTCACAACTCTAGACATATATAAGACTTATTTTAAGAGCCATCATACGTGGACACAGAGACCAAGAGACTTATTTTCTTTGTGTGAAGTTACTACGATTGTACACTATAGGGTTTTGTAACCAAGTGCTTCTTGATCTTCATTGTTGATGAAGTTAAGAACTTTGCAGCCAACGATATCTATTTAAGTTGCTAGAGTTAGTCACGTACTGAGATCCGTGCAAAGCGTTAGTCACAAATTGGAGGTTTGTGCATCAAAGAAAAGAAGGCTACTACAACATCAAGTCCAATTAGGTATTGGAGCAAAGATTCAACTATAGGTTGGTATTTCGGGATAGAACAGAGTAGTTGGTAAGATTCCTTATACTTGTAACAGTCTGATTGTTGATTAGTGGATTTTTAGGAGTGGTAACCTTAAAATCACTCCATGGGGTTTTTGCTTTACGAGGTTTTTCCTATTTATCAACACATCACTGTGTCTAATTGATTTTCCGCTGCACTTAGTATTTTTGGTGATTTGTTGGTGTCTTCACATTTTGCATACAATTAAACTTAATTAATCAACTTGGTTAATTATTCAATTAACCGGATCAAGCTATCTTAACCCAACAAATATGAAAGTCAAAGATATACAGTCATAGTAAAAACTAAAAAGAAATAGAAAGTGAACTAAACTACCAAAAAAGGAAAGGAAAATATGAAATTCATCAGAGTACATGGTTCTAATCTAAATCTACCTGAAAAAAGACATAATAATATAGTATGTCATATGTAGTAGTAGTACTAGTATTATTTACCTCCTTGTGGGAAGGAGTCCAGGCTTTTGGTGAATAATAATTAAATTCAACGGAGCGGACAGCGTCAACAATGGTATCTTAGGCAATTGTGGTGGTCCGAAAGCATGGGAAAAGCGAGGGGTCGCCATGGCCAAGAGGCACAGTTGGCCTGGGATCATCTTTGTCAACATTTCTTCTTATATTCAAGAGAACACCATGAACGGTGGTGGTTCCCGTCGTTGCTTTGAGCTTTCCGTCCCCCAAAAAATTCATCTTTCTACTCCGTTTTCCATTTCTTGGTTCAGTTGGGTTGGGTGTGAACTGAGTGAGTCATATATACATACATATATATTGCTTTGACTTCGATGCTGTCGGCCTGTCACTCGTAACTACATATATGCACGAGAAATTTTTGGTTCCACCGGGAGGACCACTGATGTGGTCCTCCCTGCTCCTGCCAACCAATTAATAAGTGCCATGTGGCCATTTTTCTGATTCAGGTCCACATCAGCAGCAACCCATGTCCTTTAACTCTGGTTAACAAAACCAAACCAAGGTTAAAACAAAAACAAAACTTACCCAACCGGAAAGCCAAAATCAAACACGCCTCTTTCTTTCTCTCTCCTTCTAGCTCTATTACCCCAATTCTCTAGAGAAGAAATCCCCATCCCTTTTCGTATGAAATTGAAATTCAAGCCGTGGCTACTACAACAGCGACAGCAACGGCAACAATAATGATAAAGATGAAGATAAAAATAGTGCGATGTCTTTCGCGGAGGCGAGGAGGCTGATAAGATTGGTGAACGTGGAAGCGTGCGAGAGCATGGGCGTCGCTAGATCCACCGCTTTCGCTCAAGTTCTTGACGAAGCTGGCGTCATTCTTCACTTTCGTGATAAGGTCTACCTTCATCCCGATAAGGTCGAAATCTCTCTCAACTAGCATCTTTGCCGAGAAGCAAAGATAGGACCCAAAGCCAACAAGCTCCGATCGGTTTTGGTGGTCATGGGAATTTTGGGTTTTGGTTTTAAGACTCATGCCCCCATTCGATCTTAACAGGGATGTGGTTTATGAGATGAAGGCATACATATATATATATATATATATATATATATTTTTTTTTTTTTATGGAAATTTGAATGTTGTTGTTGATGCTGCGAAATTGATATCCCAAAGTTTTGAAGAAAGATTGTATCAGTGGCTTTGAAGGCAATGGTGTGCATTAAGGTGTGTTGGGTGATGCATAGTTGTGTCCGTTGAGGGGTGCACTGGGGTGCGAGGGCTGCTGCTGTATTGTGCGTGGGCTGCTGCTGTGAGGTGCGTGGGTTGCTGCTTCAGCATGTACCAAAAAGTTGAGCACTTGGTTGGGATGGTCAAGGGAAGTTAGTTAGTTAGGCAATTAGAGCAGGGTTGTTAATCATTGGGTAGTAAATTAGTTAGTTAACATGGATTCTGTTACATAAATAAGCTGGATTGTATTGATGAGGGTCATAAGGAATAACACATTTGATTTCACTTGGTTCCTTTATTGCTCTATTTTTGGTGTTTGAATCTCTCTGTAAATTTTGTTCATTTTGGCAATAAAATTTCTCAATTCTTGGGCAGCTTGTTGTTGAGTTGGAGCTTATTCCCAATTAAGGTGCTGATTCATCTTTAAAAAGGGACATGGAAGAAAGAATTCTAAAACATCATTTCCCTCCCAAAACCGGGCCACACACAATATCTAATAACAGGATCATAAGTATATTAAAATAACCACATCTATGAGCAAAGAAAACAAATTGAACAGTGCCTTATCTCTTCCAGCAGTAAGCAAGATCCCAGTCGTCCCTAATATAATTAATGTACTATTTCTTTTAGTTAGCGCATTCATAGAAATTGCATAGCTGCATAAACTTGGAAATAAAAAAAGGGCATACAAATCACATGCTACTTGCATGCAATTAAAACATTGGGTAACAGATAGAAGTTACAAGTAATATAGAAGATACAAATATATCAAATTAAAATTAAAGTCTCTCTCATATAGGCATGTAAGCAAAAACATAAGTACATGACAGTTTCACACCGGCTTCATTACAGGCATCAAAGACTTGTAAAGTCCACTCCAATAAGAAATCATCCAATTTCTCAATATCACATTTTTAGAGTACATGGATAAATCTACACAATAGGAACATTCCGAAACTAAAAATGTCATAATAACTAGATAGGAATTTCCATGGCAATTGTTCAAAAAATCACTTTCCAGAAATTTTATTTCATGTTGTAGTGACTCCATCTTACAAATACCATCCGCCATGCACATAAGGCACCAACTAAAACCCACGCACCTCACAGCAGCAGCCCACGCACAATACAGCAGCAGCCCGCGCACCCCAGTGCACCCCTCAACGCACACAACTATGCATCATCCAACACACCTTAATGCACACCATTGCCTTCAAAGCCACTGATACAATCTTTCTTCAAAACTTTGGGATATCAATTTCGCAGCATCAACAACAACATTCAAATTCCCATAAAAAAAAAAAAAAAAAAAAAAAAATTGTATGCCTTCATCTCATAAACCACATCCCTGTTAAGATCGAATGGGGGCATGAGTCTTAAAACCAAAACCCAAAATTCCCATGACCACCAAAACTGATCGGAGCTTGTGGGCTTTGGGTCCTATCTTTGCTTCTCGGCAAAGATGCTGGTTGAGAGAGATTTCGACCTTATCGGGATGAAGGTAGACCTTGTCGCGAAAGAGAAGAATGACGTCGGCTTCGTCGAGAACCTGAGCGAAAGCGGTGGATCTAGCGACGCCCATGCTCTCGCACGATTCCACGTTCACCAATCTCATCAACCTCCTCGCCTCCGCGAAAGACATCGCACTATTTTTATCTTCATCTTTATCATTATTGTTGCCGTTGTTGTCGCTGTTGTAGTAGCCACGGCTTGAATTTCAATTTCATATAAAAAGGGATGGGGATTTCTTCTCTAGAGAATTGGGGTAATAGAGCTAGAGGGAGAGAGAAAGAAAGAGGTGTGTTTGATTTTGGCTTTTCGGCTGGGTAAGTTTTGTTTTTGTTTTAACCTTGGTTTGGTTTTGTTAACCAGAGTTAAAGGACATGGGTTGCTGCTGATATGGACTTGAATCAGAAAAATGGCCACATGGCACTTATTAATTGGTTGGCAGGAGCAGGGAGGACCACTGATGTGGTCCTCCCAGTGGAACCAAAAATTTCTCTATATGCACAGCCCAAAAACAGGAAAGTGGGGCTGGCAGGGCAGGTTGGGAATATTCATATAATAAGCAACTACGTACCCTATGATCAGACGACGGATGCTTGGATGGGAAGCAAGCTACCTTGACCATCTTTCTAAGTTTTTAAAATGAATTAATACAGCAATATATATATATATATATAATATGCAACTACGTACCTTGTGATTTGATAACGGATGCTCGGATGAGAAGCAAGCTACCTTGACATCTTTCTAAGTTTTTAAAATGAATTAATACGACAATATATATAATTATATATATATATATATATATATATATATATATATATATATATAAAAGAATATTGAGAGTTTACATGAAAGATAAGTAATCATTGCATGTTCTTAGTGCGATGGTTACTCTACAAGTATAAGTGTTTGTGAGGGTGTGGGTGTGGGGGGTAAGGACTGGAGTTTAAGTCTCTAAGAGGGAGTTTCACACATATATACACTTAGATTATGTTAAAATAGAAATTCTATCATGTAAAAAAAAAAAAAAAAAAAAAAAAACATGAAAGATGAGTAGTTAGTGAAATATTTAATCTCACATTGAACATGAGAGACTTTTTTATTTTATTTTATTATGGTGATTAATTAGTTAATATATATTGAAACAGATTTTCGACTAGATATGTGAGCAATGGATAATCAATTTTGTTACAACAATATTCTATAGACTTGCTCTTGGAGTGGATTAAGTTAATTAGCAAGTAAATCGCGTGTTTAAAACACAATTTCAATTATAAACTTAAAACTGTAATACATCAAGACATCACTATAAAAAATAGAAGAAATGGAGATTGGTTTTTGTAAAAATAAAATTGAGTTTAACAATTTCAAAGTGAGTCTTAAATGAACTTTCTATTTGACTTTTAAGTCATTCACTTTTTTTTCTTTTTTTCTTTTTGAGAAAGAAGTCATTCACTTAAGTGAACTCTTTAAGTAAAATGACTTATGGTGTTCCTTCAACGAGATATAAATAAGTGTTTGAATTATCTTTCATGATTAAGGATATATCAGTTTGTAAGACTTATATAGTAAAATTTGTACTGGCATTATTTCATAATTTAATACCTATTCATTTTGAGAAGAAAAGAAAATATATCTAAATTTGAGGGGCTAGTTCTATATATGTACATACATGAGTGAATGACATTTTTAACTTGACTATTTAATCGATGCTCCCATTTATTTTTCAGTTTATAATTTTTTTCACTTATGCATCATGGATTCCACTTTTCATGATCTTCTCTACCATTGGATGTCTGACTCTTTTTTTTTTTTTTTTTTTTTTTCGTCTATGTTAAATTTGTATGGAGGAAAGTATATCAACAATATCTTACAAGCCCTCTTTTTTTTTTTTTTTTTTTTTTTTTTTTTTTTTTTTTTTTTTTTTTTTTTTTTTTTTTTTCAGGAGCCCAAAAAAGAAGAAGAAGACGAAAGGCCTAACATAATTCTCTCAAAAATATGTATGTGAGATTTAGAGGAAAATTGACGTTTAATATATATATATATATATATATATATATATATATTTATATAAATAGGTAAATTTGAGAGAAAATTTAATTAGATTTCAAATTGGAATTCAATTAGAGTCTAATTTCATGCCATGTAGTGTTCTATCTAATCTAAGTTTTTAATTTTTTATGTTAAGTGAGTTAATTCAATGTAAAAATTGGATTTCAATTAGAGTTTAATTTTGTGACACATTTCCCATCTAATCTAAGTTTTTTAATTTTTGTGCCAAATGAGTTAATTTAGTGTAAAAAACAAGGAGTTCAATATATATAAAAAAAAATAAAAAAATAAAAAGCCATAAAAAACATAACCATATATCTAACTCTATGTATAAAATTAGAGGAAGAGAGAGTTTGAATGATTTTATATTTATGAGCAATTTTTTTTTTTTTTTTTTTGGTATAGCTAAAACCAATTCAAATTTATAAATTATTTATGTAATATACTATGATTATGTATAGTCCATTGTTAACTAGGTAATACATACATTTGCTTTTTTAAATTGAAGTTTATAGAAAATTCAGTTAGAATCAAAATTGGATTTTGCTTTTGTTAG